>NC_141672.1:69203689-69551189 GCF_028749965.1 Puma concolor | reverse complement strand
AATTACAATAGACACAGCAAACCAGAATTTTCCCCAAATCCAAGGGGAACTTCCTGAACAAAGAGTAAATTTTATTGCACAGATTTTGGAGACCTCCAATTTGTAGAGCCATAATGAATGCATCCCACAGACAAATAGGTAGTTGTTAATTATCCCAGCAATTTCTTTTTTTAATGTGCTAACAACACAGCATGCTAAGCCTTCATATCCTACACTGTTACCTGATGATCTCATCACATTTGAAAAGATGGTAGTCTGGGAAGAAGGCATTATTATAGCAAGTATGCATGACATTACATGATTATAATTCCTTATTTTCATGATTTAATAAAAAGAAAGTGTGATATTTTGGAAACAGATGGGTTTGGCTACACCTTTACTGAACCAATTGAAGTAGTTTACCTATAGTATCACTTTAAGATAAACACAATCTTTGTATTTTCCTTGATTATTCTAAAGCTTGCATATACGAATTTTGTGTCATCAAAGCACACTGTGGATAAAAAATAAATCTTGAAGGACAAGACCTCTGACCTGAGTAAGAACCCTCAATAAATTTAAAAGTAATTTATGCCTTTTATATAATTTTGAATAAAAATTGGATTCTGGAAATCTATTATGGTTAGGAAATTGTTATGGCTCCTTCCTATTGAGTAACAAACATTTGGGTGATTCTAGTATTACACCTCTAAATAAACAGAATAATGAAACACACCACTTTATTGTGCCAAGTGTTTGAAAAGTTGACTTCGTTTCCCTCATGATAAAACGTTTTGAAAACACTGCCAGGTTGCTGCTTTGACTCCATTTTAATGAAATGTGAAGTCATTTTCATTTTACCAGGAATAGTCATTCTTCTGTCGTTTTGTTAAAAATCATGGGTATATGACTATATTGACTTCACTTTAATGGATGTTACAGTCATTTGGTTTTCCCTTGTAATATTCTTCTATTATAACATGGATTTGCATAACTCATTGTGCTTCACTGTGTTTTCTGAATTTCTCACTTGTGTTGCTAAAAAAGGAGAATACAATATATTTTCTTACAGGAGGAGGCATTAACTTTCATGAGAAATCACAATTGTTATCACATCATCCATAAGTACTCTTACAGCTACTACCTTCAGAGAACATTTAAATAAAGCTCAAAGAACTGATTTCTTTGGAAGGAGGTGATTAGCATATAAATACAAAAGAATCATTTCAGAATAGGACACACTTCTAAAGTATGACATAGTAAGAGTTTACTAATAATTATAAAAATTTGGGGAGTCTATTGTGTATAGAGCATTCTTTATTACATCTGTGTCACAATTATGTATGAAACATACTTTCAGGATAAAAACAGTAACATATTTACCATCCCTTTGCCCTGATGCACATACCCTCCCTGTTACAACAGTGATCTTCAAGCTAAACAGTAAAGAAAACTCATTGTATTTGGAATTTTGCTTTCTCGTGGATACATATTCGTGTCCTTATAGGTCTGAAAAGGTCTGAACTTACGGTTTTATCTCAGCAGTATATCTGTGGTCATCCAAAGAAATAAATCTCAGACTGTTGGTAGCTTCTGTAGAGATGTCTTTTATCCTACACCTGTGACAACTACCCTGTGTTAGTGAAGCTAACAAGAGTTAGGCCATAGGTCAAGGGTCAGGGTGCTGTCAAGAGGAAGTTATTCTTCAGTTCCCTAAAATGCTTATCATTTTCATCTAATGTGATATCCACCTGTCAGTCAGAGAATGTAGGCCATTGTCTTGTGCTAAGTACTGCACTTTCTGCCTCAGAGACAGTGCATTTTATTACTTCTTTTACAATTACCACTTTCTATCATTAAAATCTCATCTTCAAAATAAATACACTGAACAAATAAACATATGTATCCTAAAATAAAAACAAGGAACAATATTAAAAAGAAGTTTCAGGTATTCGTGTTTGTTTGATAGATTCGACGGTCGTATCTGGTGAATCGAATGAAAACATCAAACATCAACCAAATGAATAATGAAATGAGTAGCATTACAGAAATAATGAATGGTGGAATAGTTCTACAATGCAACTTGGGCCTAAGTGAGTATATGTCTACATGCAGGCAGGCTCATTCCCAGTATTATGGACTAGCACAATATCCAGCTAACAGATAATAAGTATGTTTCTACAATATAATAAAGCATTTTCTGAAAAATGTTTTCATAATGGATTGTGGTGGAGTTGATATGTATACACAGTAGGACCTGCTTTTGCTATACTTGGATATAATGACATTCCATTTAGAATACGGTGCAGTAAAAGGCTCAGTTATCCTAGTAGTGGAAAATATAAATTGCAATTCCTTGTCATGAAATAACTTGCAAAGAAAATAGTCTTCCTAAAAAAACAAGAAAACAAAAAAACAAAAAAACACATACTAGATATCTCAAAGCATTAAAAGATTGGGAAGAAGGATTTAAGAGTCATATGGTTAAAAGTGAATAGGTGGGCTTGGTTAGCTCTTCTCTTCACAACAAGGATACTCAATCACAAAGAAGCTTTGTGCTATCCTTTGTCTCCAAAGAAACGTAAAGTAAATCTCTAGCATTTTTTTATGTCCCTTTCCTTCTGGTAACTCCCATGAGAATAACATAGTGGGATGGCAAGTTCTAGAGTGGAACTCAAGGATCATATACTTGAGCCTCATATCTGCTGTTCGCTAGTTGAGTAGCAGGAGTCACACTTTTCTTACCTGTCAAATGGGAGTGAGAGTTCATTATTCTCAACCCTATGGATTTTTAAGGGCTTAACAGAATCTTTTTGCCTCCTTAGTAACAGATGGAAACTAGACATCTGTGCTCCCTAAAAAGCTTTATCTTAGTTCCTAATAAGAACATATATATTCCACCCTTGTGGCCTTGATCTTTTTGAGGACAGAGATGGTGTCTTCATTTTTTCCCCAGGTACTTAGCAGAGTGCCTGTTAAATTGGTGAATAAAGGAATCATTCTTAGGGTGACTATATCTCCTGCTATTTGCCTATTTTTTAACATTTAATTATTAATAGGCCCCATTCCTTTCAAAATTATCCAAGTTTGGATGACAAATTACATGGTATTCATCATTTCCTTAATGGAAGTAGAAACTACTTATGTCACCAGTGTTCTTGAGATCAATTAATGCCCACTCAGTTCTCTTTTCTTAACAAATTAACTCCACTTCTTCTTTTTTATGCTCTGGTTGTTTTAAAGTTTGGAGATTATTTTAGTGAATAATTGAGGGATAGATTTGGGCTCCTACATTTACTGTCATCCAATATTTAAATTCCCTGCTTTTAAGAGAGCTCTGGAGTTTCTTACAAATTTAAGGTTATAGGATTCTTATAAATATAATCTTATCCTTTGAATGTTCTCCCAAATTATATCTAAAAGCTTCACATGGTACTATTATTTTAGGTAACAAGGAGGTACTGGCTTAGGTACACCAACAAGCAGAAATAAACAATACGTTCAAATAGGCCTTATCTTGAAAAACACGAATTTCATAGAACACATTTGAGAGGATGAGGATGAGAAAACAGGTCTTGTCTTTATGATAACTGCCATAGTAAAGGACAGTTTAAAATCGGAAGCACATAGTTCAAAAGTTGGCCTCAGTGTCTGAGCACACCAATATATTAGAAACATGACCATTTCTGATTCCAAAATGAAAAAATGATTTTTCTCAAGAAGTCACATCCAAATTCAACCATCTTTTTGCCAAGCCTTGACATGTTTTTCACTCACTTGTTCAAACATTCTGGATCCTGATACACCAAAAGCTCTGATTAAAAGCCTTAATATGAAAACAAACAAAAAAAGAGAATATGTAGTTTTACAAAAGAGAACTTTATTTTGTAAGTAAAGTTTTCAGCATATTTCTATTTGAAATATGGGCATTAGCTGTAGGCTCTTTAAGAAACTATACTACTGTCACTAGTCCCATATACGCAACATGTGACTCAGTTTGACTTTTGAAGTGATATCTAAGCAAATGTTGTCATCTAATATTCACAGTAAATGAGCTAATTCTGACACTTGAACAACCCAGCTGCCTTCTATTTTATTTTAGTTCTATTGCTTTATCTTCTTTATATCATATCTAAGAAGAAAAACTAAAAGAAAACATCAGAGGAAACTCAGAGATGAGTCATGAAAATCACTTGTAATCAGCCACCAGTTCAATCACCAAAGCATGGAGTTGCTCTTAATAGGCTTATCACTGGCAAAATTTACAGAGCAATAGGAGAGTGGTCCTATAAATTTCACTAATTCCTAGATCTTTAAAATAATTACATCTTTAACCTATTTCCACTCGAAATTAATACTAGTTGAAAGTAAACAAAGATAGACAAGCAAAAGGAATATGACACCTTACTAGATTTCTCAGGATTTCATATGTTCTTTTAGCATCTCTGTGGTCACCTGTAATCAATCCTGAATCAAGTCGTTTCGAAAAAAGTTGGAAAGCTAGTTAACAACAAAGGAAACTAAAAACAAATGTCTGTTTCTGTGCCTAACTTATGTACATTCAAGGAAAGAAAACTTGGAATCTTCTCAAAACGTAAAGACCTGAATGATTTTTGTGAAAAGCAAGTATATTTATTCCTTGAAATGATCCATAAAGAATGTTCTACCTCACCACATTAAACATGTAATAAACGCTCTTCTCTCAATGCAAACTACTAAACTCCACCCCAAATAGCCTCAGTTAAATAGAGATCAGTCTCCAAATCAATTCAGCTGAGCATGAAAGTCACAAAAGTGGAAACATAATGGCTTTACTTTGAGTTTTAAAGATTTCAAAAGTATTCAGGTAGAGGAAAATAAACGTCTGAAATAAGGAGTCCGGTATCATCTCTCACTTTAACTTGGTTCCCATAAGTTTGTTGATTTTGATGCTCTGGTTTTTTTTACTATTAAGATTTTAGAGGTTCTGGTTCAAGATGGTGACTTAGGAATATCCTGAGCTCACCTCTTTCCATGCACACACCAAATCTACAGCTGTATATGGAACAACTTTCTCTGGAAAAAAAATCCAAAAACTGGCAGAGCAATTCCTTCATATTGAGCAAAGGGGAGGGATACCACATCAAAGCAAGCAGGAAAGGCTGAGGCACAATCTCACCACAAACCCCACCCCTAGTGCAGCGACCCATAATCAGCAGGAAACTCAAAACCCTGAGCTTCTTCCTAAGAGCAAAAGGCTGATACCCCACAACGGGCACCCCAACTTTTGAGACCAGTACCTGAGAGAAGAGCCTTAAAAACGTCTGGCTTTGAAGACCAACAGGGCTTGCATCCCAGAGACCCATGGTCTATGGTGAACTGAGGGACGGCCCTTAAAGGGGCCACGTACAGGCTCACTGGCCCTAAGTCTCAGGGAAGAAGCAGTCCTTTGAAAACTGTCCAGTGTTTACATGAAAGAGGCTCATTTACTAATCTTAAAGCATTGGTTTGAGGGACAGGGGCCTGCTGGGATGCTCTCTGGGGAAGGACGCTGGTCGGCACCATATTTCTGATCTCCCTCTGCCAAAAGCCAGAGGGCACGATTTTTTAAATGTCTTTTATTTCTTTTCTTTTTTTCCTTTTATGGTGAGTGCCATCTTTTCATCCCACATCTGCCTCTTCTAGCCAGTAAGTGCCATCTTGGTGCTCTTCCATTGCCACATTCCAGAGCTCCAGGATGGGGCCAAGGACTCTACACAAGTCTGGTGACCCAATTTTTGCAGTGGCTACCCAGTGAACACCCCCTTGACTGCCTGATTCTGGAGGTCAGAGGGCCCTGCTTTCCTGGATCCCATGAGACTGTAACAATCAGACAGACAGTTCTTGGCAGACTACCACTCCCAGGGCACTGCATAGACATCACACTGAAACACACCCCAGGCTTCCTGAGAAAGAGGACTATTTGCTTGTCTAGGAGCTTTGGCCAGAGCAGGATTTTTTGTTTTGTTTGTTTGTTTATTTGTTTTGTTTTGTTTTAATGTTTGTTTATGTTTGAGAGAGAGAGAGAGAGAGATAGAGAGCTCGAATTGAGGAGGGACAGAGAGAGAGGGAGACACAGAATCCAAAGCAGGCTCCAGGCTCTGAGCTGCCAGCACAGAGCCCGATGTGGGATTCAAACTCACAAATCGTGAGATCATGACCTGAGCCGAAGTTGGACACTCAACCAACTGAGTTACCCAGGCACCCCAGGCCTGAGCACGGTTTTGATTTGGCACACTTATAGAGGCCTACAGAAGTTCTCTTAGAGAAGGGAGGTTAGTGAACGTTGTCTCTGCACTCTTTCTCTGCCTCACTCCAGATCGCCAGTATCTTCCAGAAGAGAGTTGATGCCAGGAGATATCTTTACATTGCTTGACTCTGGTGGCCAGTGGGGTTCATGGGTCCCATGTAATTAATGGAGAAAGTTCTTCAGTAGCTATTACTGCCAGGGCACAGCAAGAGGCAATAGACCTAAAGCTCAGTCTTTCTGGGAAGGAAGTCTATTAGCTTATCATCATAGCTGCAGCCTGAAGTATGCAGGATTATAATTAAACACATCTAAAGGCTGACTGTAATCCTTTCCTAAGACCGCAGAGGGTGGGCATGATCTTTGAACTCTCCCTCTGCCATGTTCCTGAGTGCCAGCATCTCTCAGGGGAGCTCTTACATGTGTCCAGTGCCCCAGTTTTTACATCTGTGCATAGTATTCCCTTATTACTCATTCGTTGTCTGCAGGATCTGTAGAGGTATCCCCATTTCATTCCTGATGCTGATATTTTGTGTTGTCTCTCTTTTTTTTTTCTTTTAAGATTTACTGGACTTATATGCTAGAGATTTCAACTTTATTAATCTTCACAAAGAACCAACTCTATTTCATGGATATTTCCTCTGCTGCGTTTCCTTCAATGTCATTGATTTCTGTTCTTTATTTTTTTCTTACTTCTGCTTGCTTTCCATCTATTTTGCCTCCACTGACGTGTCTCTGCCTGGGAGGGTAGGACTGCTTCATTACTGACACCACAGGGATTAGGAGAAGAGAGTGGGAAGACACCACCCTAGCTGGGAAGGGGACTGGCATCTCGTTAAAGCTACATAAGGGTCTGAGTTCAGGCTCTCTAGGTGGTCTCTGTTGATATCATGGGGTAGCAGTAGAGGCAGGTGGGGTGGTGTTGGGAGGGCTCATTACTTCCTGGTAGAGGATGAAAGCTTCTGCTCTCTACTCAACCTTCTCTGATACCACCCCACTGAGAGATTTGAGGAGACTCCTTATAGCCTCGAGAGAGGGTAGAATCCTAGGCTCTTCACCTAACCTTCGCTATTGTGAGTACAGGATGTTCCACAGGTTGGTTGGTTGGTTTGTTTGTTTTCCTACAGTGTTTTGGTAAAGCAAAGCAGTTACTTTCCATAAATTTTGTTTTGCTAGATTGCCCCAATTCCTGTCCTTTGGCCAGAGAACTGGCTTTTGTTGGAGCTTTTTGTGTCTGTACCTATTGGTATTTCTCACTTACCAACTTCTTCATCTCCAAGTCTGGGGTACATGAAGCAAAAAGAAAACCTAGGGAACTCATTCTGGGGCATAACATCCCTAGGTGGTGTGCCTTTCTCTCTTCACTTTTCAGAATGTCCTTATGTTTGTTTTATATATAATTTCCAGGGTTTTTAGTTTTACTCAGGGAGTAGTTTGTCTAATTTATCTTTCTAATTTATTTTTTTAAGTAGAAGTCAATCTACATTATTTTTATAATTTGTATCATATATTATTTTGGAGATACTCCATTCAGGATATAATAGAAATTCTGTCTCAATGGAAAATGTAGATCGACTTACCTTCAGAGTAATCAGGTAAGCAAAGATAACCCCATGTTGATAAAAACTACCTTAAAGTCATTTTTATGTTTCTGCAAGCTAGAAAATAAACCAACATACAGTTCCAGAACTAAATTATCTACAAGAAATGAAATGTTTTGAATGGCTCCCAGAGTTTAGGGAAAATAATAAAATTCTCTAAAGGATTTTAGGAGGTAGAACAGGGTTGACAAACTTTTTTTTTTTTTTTTATTTTATCTCAAGAAATATTTAGTAGGGCACCTGAGTGGTTCAGTGGGTTAAGCATCTGACACTTGATTTCATCTCAGGTCATGATCTTACGGTTTGCAAGATGGAGCTCCGTGTTGAGCTCTATTCTGACAGTACAGAGCCTTCTTGGGATTCATGATCTCCCTCTCTGTCTGCCCATCCCCCACTCCTGCTATCTCCTGCTATCTCAAAATAAATAAAATAAAAATTTTTTAAAAAGAAATATTTACTCTTGTTTAGTGAGATCCGGTTTAATTCTATTAAGAAAGCTACAATTCCTTAATTGTTAGCTGACATCAAGAACTGTTTACATTGGCTAAGCTGTTTTAAAAAGTATTTCCATGTGTTATTTCCACCTGGCAAAGTTCTGCCAAATACCTGTAGTAATGCCTCACTGAGCTTAGCTGCTTAGACCTAAAAATCATCTCATTGAAAGGAGAGTAATTATTTTGCATTTAGATAATAAAAAGTTGTCAGATTTAGCAAAAACAAAACAAAACATACAGAACACCAGTTAAATTTGAGTTTCAGATAAATAGCAAATAATTTTTAGCATAAGTATGCCCTGCACAATATTTGTAGCACACTTATACAAAATAGTTATTTGTTTTTGTTTATCTGAAATTCAAATTTGGCTGAGTATCCTGTATTTTATCTGACAATCCTATATTTTAAAATGTTAAAAAACAGGGGCACCTGGGTGGCTCGGTCAGTTAAGCATCCACTTCAGCTCAGGTCATGATCTCCCAGTTTGTGAGTTCAAGCCCCACATCGGGCTCTGTGCTAACAGCTCAGAGCCTGCAGCCTGCTTCAGATTCTTTGTCTCCCTCTTTCTCTCTCTACCCCTCCCTCACTCATGCTCTGTCTCTCTCTCTCAAAAAAAAACATTAAAAAAATAATTTGTTGTGTGTTAAAAGAAAAATATAGCTCATTATACAATATATACACATATATACATATATATTAGAAATATTTAAAAAGGTATCAAATATAATACGTTAAATTTTAGAAATTGCTCTTAGATTAATCATAAAAGTTAATACAAAAGCAAAGAATTATGGTCCAAAAAATACTAGAGCATAATGAAAGAAATTGATTAGGAGATATAAAATAAATATATTTTATATTTTGTCCTTACTTTCTCTGTATGCAAGAGAGTGGGAAGAGTGTGAAAAGGAAATGGAGAGGGGAAGGAAGGAAGGAAGGAAGGAAGGAAGGAAGGAAGGAAGGAAGGAAGGAAGACAACTGAAGGAATGGTAGAAAGCGGTGAAGAATAAAAAAAAAAAGTTGTTTTTGTATGGAAAAACACACTGTATTAGTCCTTTTGCTAAGGCAAAAAAAAAAAAAAAAGTAATAATAATAATGCCTTTGAACCCCCAAACAGAAAAAATGCTTGAGGAGGAGGAGGACCACATGAGGAGCAGTGATGGGTTGAGGGATGATTACAGTTTAGGGGCCAAATACTAATTTTCTTTTTTTACTTATGGCCTATTAATATGAAAACATTTTTAAGCATAAGCATTGTGACCTATAAGAAATTATTATTGTCATTAATCATTATCTTTGGAACAGAAAGCTAGTATAAAATTAGGCATTAGGGAAAGTTTTCAATCAGTATTTTATGCCTAGAAAAAGAAAAAATGAATCAAGGGTTAGTAAAAATTTTCATTAGATTCAAATGCCTTCTAATGTTTGACTTGAGTTATTTTATTTTGCTTAAGGAGACTCCTTCTCACACAAGGTCAACAGTATACCACTAGATTAAGTCAGTGACCTCCTACTGGGTAACCTTACTTCAGTTTTATCTATACTTAGATACAATCTACATGCCAGTGTAAGTATTCTTAAGCAATCCTTTCTCATTATCAAAATCAAATGAAAACCAAATTTTCACCCTGTCTCCTAGGGCACTTCAGTGTGATCTGACCCCATCTTCCAACTTTTGCTCCAGCCGTTTCCCCACTGACAACCCAGGAAGCAATCGAAATGAAATTACAGTTGATCCTTGAGCAATACAGACTTGAACTTCTTGGGTCCACTTATACATGGATTTTTTACAGTACTGTAAATGCACTTTCTTTTCCTTATGATTTTCTTAATAACATTCTATTTTCTCTAGCTTCCTTATTGTAAAGATACAGTATATAATACATACAACATAAAAATATGTGTTGGGGTGCCTGGATGGCCCAGTCAGTAAAGCAGCCAACTTTGGCTCAGGTCATTATTTCACAGCTTGTGAGTTCGAACACCACATCAGGCTCTGTGCTGACAGCTCAGAGCCTGGAGCCTGCTTCAGATTCTGCCTCTCCCTCTCCCTCTCTGCCCCTCCTCCGCTTGTGCGCTTGCTCACGCTCTCTCTCTCTCTCTCTCTCTCTCAAAAATAAATAAACGTTAAAAAAAATTTTTAGGGGCGCTGGGTGGCTCAGTCGAGCGTCCAACTTCAGCTCAGGTCATGATCTCACACTCCACTTCGGATTCTGTGTCTCCCCCTCTCTCTGCCCCTCCCCTGATCGTGCTCTGTCTCTATCTCAAAAATAAATAAAAACGTTAAAAATTTTTTTAAATATGTGTTAATCAACTGTTTATGTTATCAGTAAGGCTTCTGTCAACAGTAGGCTATTATTGGTAGTTAAATTTTGGGGGAGTCCAAAGTTGCATGTAAATTTTCGACTACACACAGTGTCAGTGCCCCTAATTCCTGAGTTGTTCAAGGGTCAACTGTAATCATTATTTTCTGAAGCTCTTAACTTTCCTATCTCTCTGTTTTTGTCCTTGACATATCTCTCACTTTCACCTGCCTCCCCAGATTACACTCTTTCTTATAGAAATCCTCACTTTCTTTTAATGCTCTAATTTAATTTCCTCTCCACCACACTGGTTATTCCTGGTCAGTAGCCCTAGTTGTTCTCACTCCCTACTATGATTTCTCACCTATGTTCGTCTTAACACTGTTTAACGTATTTGCATTGATTTGTCACTGCTTAGTTACTTGTTTGGTCCCTCTAGGAGGCAATAAAACCTTTGGAAATATGGTCTATGACTTGCACATCCATCTTTGAGCCCCCTGCTATGATTTTAATAGTATCCCAGATTTTATACTTTTTTTCAATAAGTTTTTGATAAATATTGATTTAATAGTATTGGTGAGAAGCCCAAAGTTTTCTGGTTTCCAATTAATGACTTAGACTTTGGGTGAAAACTCTCCCATATTCTTATGTTGTTAGGCTTGTCCTTCAGCAAAATGAACAAAATGGACCACTGGAACAGGAACATGATGTCAGTGATTAGGGTTAATAGCCTTTATGAATAAGTAATCAGAATGGCCAACTAGGAAAAACAAAAACAAAAAGAAAACACAAAACACAAAAAACAAAAAACAAAACAAGCAAACAAACAAAAACAGAAACTGGCTTGGTAATTTCAAGTGCATTAACTCCAGCTGAGTGCATACGAAACAATAAAATTCTCAGAAACAACAACTAGAATTTAAAGGACCCAACATAAGCTTATATATGACTCTTAAAGTGGACAAGAAATAATTACAACTTACTTGATAGGCTTTTTTTCTGGTTTAGTCTAAACTAGCATACCTGAGATACAGAGTGTCAATTTGGGAAACTTTTTAAAGGTTTTTAACTTTCCTACTGGAAAGGAAAGAAATGTATTTCTTTAAAATGAAAACTTACCTGTGGAAGAAAACAAGAAAAATTGCAAAAGGCAGGGAAATTACAGAATCTACAATTTTTGGTGTTCATGATTTTCCACTATCCCTAGCAGATAACCTTGAAATTAGATGACAATAAGAGGTGCTTTCTGTGGCAAGTACTTTAGTTCTTATTAGATTTCAAATAGTCATTTAGATTTGGCATGATCCAAAAAATGCTTTAAAATGGTATAACTTCTCTTATTTTCAAAGTTATATAGATGTTTTAAAACCATTCCTGATATAATCACCTCTTTAAATGGTGGGTGATATCATCTGTAATTCCTCCAATGAATCCTTTTCTTTATACCTTTTTTTTAAAGATAAAGATGTTCAATCTATATTGACAAAGAAAAAAGCTAATTATTAATCTTGTAGGGAGAGACAATCCCTGTAATTGAGAAGAATCATCCTGTTTCTCTAAGAAATCACTCTCATGGGATCTCAAAATGCCCTCTTCATTTGGATCTCCTACAAGCCTTAAGCTTCCTTCAAAGTTCCATTCAGCTCCTACATTCTTCTAAAGGCCTTGTATCACCTTTCTTTCTAGTCTTTGGTGATGACCCCCTAACTTGGATATCTGTTATATGTAGTACCTGGTAGATTTAATTAATTTTTTAATGTGAATTTGGCCTTTCAAATCATGACATGAGGTCCCTAAAGTCATAGTATCTTATTACATTGTCTTAAGCATAATGGGACACTGTCAATAATGTGTGGGCATTTAATAGAGATGATTATGCCTCAAAGTTTATGGAGCCTCCACTTGGTCCCTTTCACTTTATCAAAGAGAGTATCATAAACCAAATGTTTTTGTCCCCTAAAAATCCACATGTTGAAACCGAACCCCCCATGTGAGGGTATTAGGAGATAGAGCCTTTGCGAGGTATTTAGATTATGATGGTGGAGGCTTTGTGGATGGTGTTAGCACTCTTATAAAAGGGGCCCTAGGGAGGTCCCTTGCCCCTACCACCATGTGAGGACACAGCGAAAGACAGCCATCTATGAACCAGGAAGCAGGCCCCCACCTGACACTGAACTGGTTGGTTCCTTGATTGTGGACTTCCCATTCTCTGTAAATGTTAAATAAATTTCTGTTGTTTATAAGCTCCCCTGTTGTCTATAGTAATTTGTTATAGTAGCCTGAATAGACTAAGACAGTGAGAAAGCAAGCAATCTTAAATTTTTACTGAATGAATAAATAATTTTTCAAACCATGTAGACATTTACAAATTCTGAACATAAACACAAGATAACCAGCTTCAGCAGTGAGTAGTTTAACCTGTCATTTATCTAGGTACACTCCTTCAAACAGTAGTCTCAAAAAAGTTTCTACCGTATAAATATATTTGAGAAACACAGCAGAATAAACTGCCCTCTTGACCATTTGCAATGCAACTTTCCATATTAAAAGTTTGGAGAAATCCAAGTATAAAGACACATTTTGGACTCAGTCTTTAACCCATCATATCCTAAATTTGTTGGACCATGTAACCTTACTACCATAGCTTAAAATTGCCATTATTTGGAACACACTTTGAGGATCAAATTGCAATGCACCTTTTGAACAGCATCTAACCCACTTATCTTCACCAGAAGTGGGTGGTAGATGGGATGCTACCCAGCTAAAAGTGTGGACGTATTTTTCACAAAGGACCACATCATCGTTCTCCTGGCATCTTTCTGTACTTTCTAATAATACTTAGAGTATTATTCTAATAATACTTAAAGTACTTCTGTACTTCCTAATAGTACTTCTGTACTTTTCTAATAATACCAACAGAATGAATTTCATAGCTATTGTTAAATAGCTAAAGGTTTGACATACTGCTATTCTCATGAAAGTATATACCACTTACATTCACTAGTGGTATAGTGAACTCTGGTCTAAGGACCAATTGTAAGTAAAAAAGGACAAGTGTAGCTCGCACAAGCTGGAAGTGTTTAAAGTCATTTTGTCATAATAAAATACAGACATGTCCCTGAATATATTTAACTGCCATCTAATATTTAAGGAAAAATAAATGTATCCTTCCTATATTCAATTATTCAGAATCCAGATATTTTTGGCCAAGTCACACAAAATCATTGTCTTCTGCCCAATTTTTTAAATATTTGTTGTTGTTAATTATTCTATATACTGTAAAGCATGGAATGTGAGCGTGACAGTTGTGAGGGTCCAGTGTAAACCAGGAACCTTGTATTTCTGATCGCACTTGGTAACCATCTTGGAACCATGAAGGAAGCCACTATAAGAATGAAGTTAGCCAAAAAAAAAAAAAAAAAAAAAAAAAAAAAAAAAAAGAAAGAAGAAGAAGAAGGAAAGAAAGAATGAAAGAATGAGAGAAAGAAAGAAAGAAAGAAAGAAAGAAAGAAGAGAACAAAGTTAGTTCAAAGGAGAGAAGAAAGATACCTAAATAAATTTTCTTCAGATGGAATCATGACTAAAGCCTTTCCTACTTCTGGTTTTTATGTCATATGAAGTAATATATCTTCTTAAATATTATTGCTTGTTTGAGAGAAGATTTTCTGGCATTTACAAATAAAGACATCATACTTGCTATACAATGTTGTCCTAAAATTGGGGTCTTATAAGTAATATACCCTAAACATAGGACGACTGGGCCCAGTGATGACAGCTTGTGAAGTTGGTTGGCCTCATTGTAATGTACTTCCAGTGTTGCCCAGCTCTGTCTAGAGGCTCAAACTATGAGCTCACTGAGGCTTCAACTCTAGGATACTTCCAGGGAAAATTCAGGATTTTAAATTATGTTGTATGTAAGTGGGGTTCCAAAACAAAGTAGAGGGTATATTCAACTGCACTTTTGAGAACTTAATGAAGAGACATTTTACATAGGTGTGGACAAAATTTATGGAACCAACTAGATCTGAAGCTCCCAGATAGTTTACAACAATTGGAAGCCATGAGAATACCTTGGGCCTGTAGGGTTGAGGGGAAGAAACAGTGTTTCTGAAGCACAGAGAAAGTGAAAGCTATAAAGGAACACGACCACCACAGAAATTATGGCAAACCTGATTCAGAAGGGTAGAATTACTTCACCACTCCTCCTTCCTCCCATGTGCCTGTCTCCTGTGATTACTCTTCCTGGGAAAATCACCAACTAATTACTTTTTACCAAAAATGATCTATGAAAGAATGGGAAAGGGAAGGGGAAATGAGAAGAGAAAGAAAGAAAGAAGAAAGAAAGAAAGAAAGAAAGAAAGAAAGAAAGAAAGAAAAGAAAGAAAGAAGGGAGGGAGGGAGAGAGAGGAAGGAAAGAAGGAAGAAAGGAAGGAAGAGGGAGAGAGTAAGAGAGAGAGGGAGGGAGGGAAGAAAGAAGACAGAAAATGGAGAAACTAAATTGTTGCTATAACTAAGAATATTCTTTTGATTAGGAATATGTTTCTCTGTAATGTTCATACTTAAAATTTGAGTATGACATTTGGAAACTCCATTGCAAAATTTAAAAAATGAAACCACACTGGGAGGTCATGGGAAACTAGATTCCTCTAAATACAGTTCTTTAAACATCACCGGGGTAAGGAAATCATTTAAATAATTTGGTTTACCTTGCATTTTCTTTCTAGATTCAGTTGTTTTTAAGATCCATTGTACACAGTCAGTAAGAACTTGAAGGCGTGTGATGTTTGTCTGATCCACTGAATAAGGATCACAGAATCTGCACAGACCTTCAACTCAATGCACAGATACATTTTTAAAAATAAGACCTAAGCATGCTTTCCACAGTTCCTGACTTAGCTTTATTCCATCTAGCATGGTTTCTATACCCTTATGATAAAGTTCATCACCCCATGCTATAATTGTCTCTGCTTTCCTGCTTCCTCCATTAGATGATTCCATAAAAGTTTTATTCATTCTTCATTCACATTTCTAAGTGCTCCCAATATACAGCATTAGTAAATTCTCAATATATAAAAAGATTGAGTACATGACTGATTAGCATGTTCTCGAAGTGAAAGAAACTGTTTTTCATGATGCAATTCATATTCTGACTTAAAAACTGCCAGAGGTTTGGGATTATCCTGAGAGACCTAAGGAGGAAGAATTTTTAAAAATAATTTTATAAAACACAACAAAGAAATTTCCTACAAAATATTTTTATATTCATGAGACCAAGAGTTAATGTAAAATACACATAATGCCGCAACTCACTAGAGGCTCTTCTTTCTGTAGCTGCCACCTGACTAGACCACATCTCTTAAAATCAAATCCATCCATTTTGTAAGTTTCATTTTTCTATAGCTGAGATTACAATCTATCATTTAGAGAGAATCTGACACCTAGATAAAAGCAAGCACATAAAAAGGAATCGAAACTGATGCAGAAGGGAAAAAGTACAAATAGGCTGCATTTCTGCTAGTTAAATGACATAGTTGGGAGCAGAGGAGATAGCATGAGAAAAAAAAAAACTTTTTAGGTCATTTTTATCAAGTGATTTGTAGGTGAAGGGACATCTGAACATCAAAATTTAATCGTATCTTCTAAATTCATTGTTCTAAAATCCTTCTTTCCTCTTCCCTGCTATTTTGTGTATTTGCTAAGATACTCACTCTTTAATGTACTAATTCCATATTTGCTTTAAAGATAAGAGTATCCAAGGGGCACCTGCGTGACTCAGTCAGTTACGTGTCTGACTCTTGGTTTGGCTCAGGTCATGATCTCGTGGTTTCAAGCCCCATGTCAGTCTCTGTGCTGACAGTGTAGATCCTGCTTGGGATTCTCTGTCTCCCTCTCTCTGCCCCTCCCTCTCTCTCACTATCTTTATCTCTCTCAAAATAAATAAATAAATAAAGAAATAAATAAATAATAAGGAAAAAGATAATAGTATCCAAGATGTCTGTTTACTATGTGTAAAATCTAATCACAAACCATCACTCATCATCTTACCCTCAAGTAATAATTATCACGTACATCTGGTACGTGATGTACCTATTGCCTATGCTTGGTAAACATGCCAATCGAAGTGTGCTTACACAACAGTTGAGAAAGTTGTCCCCGGTACTGAAAGCTGAATGTTTCCCATCTTGCTTCATGTGTGTAATGAAATAAGACATAGATATAGGGAGTCAGGAGACATGGGTTTTTGTTTCTGGTTCCATGAACATGCCACTTTTCTAGACGGCATTCTCTCTTCTGTGAAGTAAAAGGACTTAGACTAGATGCTTAGTCAAAGAAAGATGTCCCTTTCTTTGACTTACATAATCTATCCTTTGAAGTCTTCTGTGAAAAATAAGAAAATGGAAAGACCATATCTATGATTGGTTACATTCCTGAAAGAACAGTTTTAATTGTTTTTCCTTATTAGTTGCAGTTATTTCTGCAAATATTATAGCAAATAAGATGGAATAAAACAGATTCCAAATATTAACAATGTTTCCAAGTTTATTAAATTAAAAATTATTGGGTCGATCTTATTATACCATTTGTGGAGAAAAAACCAGTACAGTTTGGTTGTTGTTGTTGCTTTTTTTAATTTTTGTACTTTCTACCTATTCTCTACTCCTGAAAGCTATTATATCTTCACTGTGAGCAGCTTACATACTTGTATGACTTACCAGATGACAAGGGCTGTCCTCCCCCTACAATTCTGTCCAAGCACCTGATGTGAGTTTTCAGTGGTACAAAAGTTTACTCAGTAATTCAAGGTGTCAGATGGTGTTATTTTGTCTTTTGAGTACCTAAATGATAAAAAGAGAGAGGGGACCAAAAGTCAGGCATGCTTCCAACTAAACCATTAATATTTGCAGTTTGGCTAAAATTATGCTCAACCTCGGCAAACCTGTATTTATTTACTAATTTTTAAGCAATTTTTTTTTTTAGTGCCAGCAGGTTTCTAACACTACATTCACTGAGGTGTGCCTCACACGTTTGAGAGCATCTTGAAAGAAGGTTTTCACCCTTTGTAAGCTGATCAGTTGAAACCAGGATTGGTTATGATTTCCATAGAATTTCTTATTGTAACTGAGAACCATAATCACAAACATCAAGGCAGTAAATGCTGCATAGATAGGAAAGCTTTTAATAGCTTAGAAAGAAACAAATGTGTCAAGTTATTCAACAGGATGGAAAGTACATCATAAAGAAGGAAGGGAGAAGGAAAGGGAGAGAGGAGAGAGGGTGCCGTCTGTGTTGTGATTTGCCTATTGGAGCTTGCCATAAAATCTACATGCCATTCTTCCCACCACCGATGCATCTGATACCAGGGAGTTTGCCAGATGATATCGGCCAGGGAGCAAAGCTACTTTACTGCAAGTTAGACTTGATGCAATCCCCTTGTCAAAACAGCAGCCTTTTATGTCATCTTTGTAGGTCAGAGGCATTCAAATATGTGGTCTGTAGTGCATTCAAAGCCCAGAGAGGCTTACAAGGTACTGTGCTGCTTTTTTCATGATGCACAGCATAAGATGTAATAGAATGTTTCAAGATGATGCCTAATGCTGGTTGCCCCCGCATCAAGTTCAGCTGTGTATGGTTTATAACGTTTGAAGAGGTTTTTTAGGAACTAAAGAAGAAAGATGCTGATCAGCTCAGAGGAATGAAATGACACTTTGAGTGAAAAAATACATTTTATAACTTCTCATAATTAGTTACAGAAGGCCTAAATTAACACTTAAGTAAATATGTGTACATAATGAATGTAGGCACTATACACCTAATTATAAATTTATATGTAAAATACATTGCATAATTAATTACATTTGTGTTTAAAGTAATTGTTATGTGTATATTAATTTAGACATATATATTTTTAATTTTCAAATGATCTGCCTTAATCTACAAATAATTGAGGATTATTTAACCAAATAGACATATAACATAATGAAATACATTTTTAAATTAAAATAAGGATAAGAAAAACTATAAATGAGACATTTTTCAAGCTCAGAAAAATTTTAGAAAAAAAGTACCTAAATGCAAAACACAAGTTCCTATTATAAACCCGAAAAGGCATGTGTGGTCTGTACAAATAATTATGCATTTCTGTAAGAAAATGGTATGCAAAATCATGGTCTTTGGCCTCCTTTTTGGCCTCCTTTATTTTTTTACTCCCTCATCAGATTGCCAATTCTTGGGCTCTGCACTGACATTTCCTAGAAGCAATCAATGGAACTCAGATTCCCTTATATCCACAGCGATTTATTTTTACTACACTATGAGAACTTCATTACCAATATTACTCTTCTTTATCTTCTTCTCCTAGTGCATTTCCTGACTCTATGGTTTCCCCTTGTACCCATTTCCTGCTGCTGTCAATGAAGACACTGAATATTATACTTTTTCTTTGGCTACCTACTAGCTGTTTCCTCGTGCTTACAAAAGCAATTTTCTTCCGGGTCATGCTTCCATCAATGGCTTTATTGCTCACTTATGCTTTTGTCTTTCCTGTTGCTATAAGCTGACCAGTTTAACTTCAGCCAGTCATGAATGCTGATTCTAAGTCACAAAGTAACTCGTCACAACTTCCCATTAACAGGTTGCTCTGTTCTCATTTGAGAATCTTTATGAATCTTTACAGTTTGCTATAACACAAAAGGAACGTTCTTTTCTTGATACCCTTATAGTGGGAAGCAGGAAGAAATAGCTTTGGGGAAAAGGAAAGCTACTCAGACTATCCCTAGGGAATTAAGTTCTCTTTCTTCTTATCCCTTAAAATTTTCCTCTATCCCTTAAAATTTCTTGCTAACTTCCAGGCTCATAGCAAAAGCTCCTGTAACTGTGGCAGTATGTATCTGTCCCGAATTGAGGTGTGACTTCCAGTACGTTAAAGGCAGACTAGCTACTGAGGGACAGCTTCAGACTTTTTAAATTCTCCAGCAACTCTGTCACTCTGTCTCTACTTCCCAAAAATACCCACTGAAGTATGTAAACTGATAGTTCCAAACTTCACACAAATTTTGTTATAGTTCACAGTAAAAAGTAAAGAAATGCACTATATAGATAAAATCCTTAAAGTCAAAAGTCTAAAAAAGACCAAAGGATAATTTAATTATTGAATGGGAAGCAGTTGTGTGTGTGTGTGTGTGTGTGTGTGTGTGTGTGTGATTATGAATTGAAGAATCTTTAGTAAAATAGAAGCAGAGCTTTGGAGCACTTGAATGGCTCAGTCTGGTGAGCATCTGACTTCAGCTCAGGTCATGATCTCACGGTTCGTGGGGCGCCTGGGTGGCGCAGTCGGTTAAGCGCCCGACTTCAGCCAGGTCACGATCTCGCGGTCCGTGAGTCCGAGCCCCGCGTCGGGCTCTGGGCTGATGGCTCGGAGCCTGGAGCCTGTTTCCGATTCTGTGTCTCCCTCTCTCTCTGCCCCTCCCCCGTTCATGCTCTGTCTCTCTCTGTCCCAAAAATAAAATAAACGTTGAAAAAAAAAATTAAAAAAAAAAAATGATCTCACGGTTCGTGAGTTCCAACCCCACGTCGGGCCCTGTGCTGACAGCTTGGAGCCTGGAGCCTGCTTTGGATTCTGTGTCTCCCTCTCTCTCCGCCCCTCCCCTGTTCACACTCTGTCTCTCTCTCCCTCAAAAATAAATAAACATTAATTTTTTTTAAAAGAATGAGGACAGGGGTGCCTGGGTGGCTTAGTCGGTTAAGCATCCAACTTCAGCTGAGGTCATGATCTCGCAGTTTGTGAGTTCGAGTCCCATGTGGGGCTCTGTGCTGACAAGCTTGGAGCCTGGAGCTTGCTTTGGATTCTGTGTCTCCATGCCTCTCTGCGCCTCCCCTGCTCATGCTCTGTCTCACTCTCTCTCAAAAATAAACATTAAAATTTGTTTAAAAAGCAGAGCTTTGATTTAGATTATACACATCTATTCACGAAATTTATTTAGCCACTCTTTTATAGAGGTGTGACTATAATTTTACATCTTGTGAAGGCAATTAATTTAGTACCTTAGTCCCTGCAGACGCTAATCCATATTCCTTTGATTTCCATAAAGTGATTCAACAATCATTTTTGGAGCACCTAGCATACATCAGGCCCAGGCTAGATTCTAGAATTACAAGGACGTACAATACATGACACCTGCTTCACAGAACCCCAATCTTTCTAAGCTAGTGGACATGGCTTACAACACACTCTTCTAGAATACTATGACAGAAGCATGCCCAGAGGCCATTGGAGCATCCCACAAGACAGGACCAGATTTTTCTGATGGATCTCAAAAGCCTCCATAGATCTTATACACTTCCAATGTATATATTAGGATGAAATTTCCTTTCTAGGCAGTTATGATTAAAATCCAACCATTTGAATTGACTACTTGCATGAATTAGGCCTTTTAAAAATAGACTAATCTTGATGTAATCGTGAGTTCCTAATGAAGTTAAAGTGAAGGTAGAACATCATCGTTAGTGATAAAATGTCACCCAAATGTATATTTAGGGACTATGTCTCAATGGGATCATTTCTTCTACAGCTTTGAAAATGCTGGTCTCTAATTCTGTAGAATGCTAGTAGTATTGCATTTGTAGCCATAACACAGTTGCAGAATTCCAAAAGGACTATTTTGTTCCATTTATTATAGTAAAAAAGAAATCCTTGCTGAATATAAAACATTGCTGTTTTGATTATGTGAACTGATTGTGTGTAATTTTGCCGCTTCTTTTTATGTCATCATGTCCATTGAATCCCTTTTAAAGGAAAATCATTTTCTAGACTAAAATGTTATCCTAAGAGCAGCTCTACTTTTGCTGACATGATTTTGATTAGGAAATTTAGATCTTCACTCTATATGAATACATTAGAAGAGGATTACTCTGATCGAGACTCCACAAGAGAGCTAAAATATACCACAAATAAATAATCAAGCATCTTGTATAAATTTAAAAATAAATCATGTATCATAAAGTAAAAATGGCCAGTTTAGGCTCAGAAAGAACACAGATAGCATTGCTAATTTGTAGCAGAGTGAATCCAGTAACATGGGTTTTTAATTAGATGGCAGAAACAGTAAGGTGACAGGGCTGAGAACAGGTAAATCATCCAGGAATAGCAAAGCACCGAGCACAGAGCCAGCTGGTGCAGAACTGCCTCGTGTCAGAGATCCGCGCTGCGTCCTGAAACGGGAACTGTGCAGACAGTCTGTCGCACAGCTGTTCTTACTCGGAAACAAACAGCCAGGTCTGGTAGTGCTATCACTCTGCAGGTACTATCATGACAGTAAAGTTTCTAGGAAGGACTGGGTATCTCAGGGAGATGAAAAAAAAAAAAAAAATCAAGCCTAATGGAAACACCAAAAAGATGTGTTTAAAAATACCTCCTTTCCTCTCCTTTGGTTTATCTATTGCATTATGGATGTCAATTGAATTATTTAGTCAGAACTATATTTATACCACCAGATTTGGGGTTCTCAAGAATTTGGGGCTAAGATGAATCAGAACAAAGTTGTTAGTACTGTTTTTGAAGTTGAACATGATCACAAATAAACCGTGGGATTTTGTTTTTCATGGAGCTATCAATATGGGTAAATACATTGTTTAAAAACGTTTGAGAAGGAAGGTATTTACAATGTTAACTCCTTTTCCTTTATTAACGCTTTTTTTAAGGTTTCAAAAGACGTTTTATTTGCTGAGACCCTCCCCCAGTACTAATCGAAACTTACAAAATTCATTAAAGTTAGAAATAACATGTTGGGGTGCCTGCGAGTTTCAATCAGTTGAGTGTCTGACTCTTGATTTCCACTCAGGTCATGATCCCAGGGTCGTGGGATCTGAGCCCCTTGTCAGGCTCCGTGCTGAGTATTGGGCGGGCTTGAGATTCTCTCTCTCTCTCCCTCTGCCCCTCTCGCCCACTTGCCCTCTCTCTTCCTCTCTCAAATAAATTTTTAAAAACTTAAAATAAAAAACAAATATTTAGAGAAGTTCAAAAGATAGAAAGTCCGTACTTATGATATAATTAATAAAAAAAAAAGTGTTTTGACAGGAAAGAAAGAGAATGACTTTGTGAATTGGCACTCAAACAAAGCAAGTTAAGAGGACATTACCCCAGTTCTATGGACTTAATTGCAAGCCTCACAGCCAAATCTATATTTTGAAACCCTAACCCCCAGTGTGACTCTCTTGGGAGATAGGGCCTTCAGGAGGGATTAAAAATTACTCAAGGTCATTACTCAAGTGGGGCCTTAATCTGATAGAATTTGGTGGCCTTAAGAAAGGAAAGAGATATCTCTCTCCATCTTTTTGGTGAGCCCACAAAGTTGAGGTCATGTGAGCACTCAGGAAATGGCAGCCATCTGCAAACCAGGAAGGGTGATCTCCACAGAAAGGGAAACCTGCTAAACCCTGACTGTGGACTTTCCAACATCCAAAACTGGGAGAAAATAAATTTCTGTTGTTTAAGCCACCCAGTCTACAATATTTTGCTATTGCAGCCCACACTGCAATACACCCAGAAAAGAAGGGTGTATGAGTCACAAGGACTGGGCTGTGAGTAGGTGAGAACTGCTTCTGAATGTTCCTGAAGTAGCAGTGGGGCCAATACAGTTCAGACAACATTGCCACAAATTTCAGACACTTGTCGTCTTCCTTCCTATTGATGGCTTTGGCTTTAGTTTGTCAGTTTCGTTTCGTTTCTTGTGTGTTTTTGGGTAGGAGGGAGCTGTTTGTTTAACTTCAGTTTGTTGTATATAAAAATGGAAACATTTCAATTGGGTAAATTATTGGCTTTTCAGCCATTTTGTTTGACAAAAACTATCTTGAAGAAACAAAGAAAATCATCTTTACCAAATCTGAAAAATAATCTTTTATTGAGTATTTTCTATCAATGTCTTTGATGATTCTTGGTAATTTTTATATAAAAACAAACCAACCTCCTATAGGAAATAAGTCCATTACTTTATCAAAAAAACCTTCTAGGGGCACCTGGGTGGCTCATTCAGTTGAGCGTCTCACTCTTGATTTCGGCTCAGGTCACGATCTCACAGTTTGTGAGATGGAGCCCTGCATCAGGCTCTGTGCTGACAGTGCGCAGAGCCTGCTTGGGGTTCTCTCTCTTCCTCTCTCTCTTCCTCTTCCCTGCTCATACTCTCTCTGTGTGTCTCTCTCTCAAAATAAAAATAAATAAACATAGAAAAAAAAAACCATCTAATTGCTTGCCTTGTTGAATTGGCAGAGGCTTCACAGTGGTGTCCTTAACAACATTTCCCCAAAGACAATGTAGGGAACCAATCCATAAGTGAGATTCTAGTGAAAGGGAACACAAACGTGGGGAGCAGTTTATCTTGGCCTTCACTGCTCCACCAGTCAAGGTTCTCACCCTTTTCATCTCTACTCATATTGGCTTTCCATATTTGCATGCATCCCAGGTACTATCACCATTCATTCAAAAATGTGTAATAAACACTGGCTGGATATTGAAAAAGCAAGAATACACAAGAAATTTGTTTGCTCTTTGAGAACTAAAAACATGAAAGGGGCAGACAATTATGTAGGCAACTGAATTATAATATTATAAGCATTAAGGTGGGAGTATGAATATGTCAGCACTCTATGAGTACAAAAGAGGGAAGAAGTCAAAGAAGTCAATGGAAGAAATAGTATTTGCTGTTGGCCATGAGTGACAAGTTGTAATTTTCCATAAAAGTAGAGAAGAAACCACAGATATGAATTCTTTGGTCAACACAGCATTAAAATATATGTCTTAATTTGTATGCCTTTGTGAGGAAAAGGCATAAGTTCTCCAATTCACAAAATCCCCTTCCCCACTTTGCCAGATTCCTGAAAGTACTTAAATTTGCAACTTCTAGGATAGAATAAGCAAACTTGTGCCACTTGGAGGATGGAGAGTAACACCTAGCACGTTCTGGGAACTGTAAATACTTTAATGTAGTTTAGCACACATTTCATGGAGGAGATGAGTGTAACATGATATTTGTAATAATTGCTAACAGCTATTGAGTACTTAGCATGTATCACTTTTAAGTACTTAACATGTATTAAATTCAATTACCCATCAAAACAATCTCATACAGCGTTAGGATTATTATTATTATTATTATTATTATTATTATTATTATTTTAGAAGAGGAAATCGAGACAAAGTATCTTACCTAAAGCCATACAACAGTAAAGTCAAGATTTGAAGTCAGGCCAGGGTGTGAGCTCCCAAAACCAATACGTACTGCAAAAAGGTAGAATGAGGGAAAGGGAATGGCCTTGAATGTCAGTTCAGGGAATTTATAATTTATTTTGTGATACTAGGGAGCCATTGAAGGTTTTTAAGAAGAGAATAACTGCTCAAGTTTGTGTTTTAGAAAGATAACATGGAGGATGAATGGGAGAGGAGTGAAGACTTCAGTCAAGGATAATAATCTGGAAACAACAGTGACAGCCTAGACAGAAAGAAAAAGAGAGTGAACAGGGCAATTACAGGGCAATCCCTCTTATTCTGGCCTCCACCCCAGTCAACCAGGATCTGGGTTGCTATGGCTATGTCCCCCACTGAAGCATAAGAGTTGTTCCACTTCTCCCATCTCATTCTAGGTTCAGAGTTTCTGCAGTGTGCAAGATGGCAGCTAAAGAACCTGTTACTTTAATATATGTTAATGCATTAGTTGAGCTGAAAGGGGCAACTTCATCCTCAATTTCTTCTTCAAGGCAAAGCCCATGTGAGAGGGAGTTTTCAAGGTAGAACCATTCCAAACTCAGATACAAAACAGAGTTGGAAATCTAAAAAATAGGTAGAATTTAACAGAATTATCATGTTATACCATGTAAACTAGCCATCTTTATCTAAATTTATGTGTGTAGTTTTAGTCTTCACACACATAATTTCAAAATTAATTCTCTGGGTAGGCAGAGATCCTAGAATTATGTACTATTTTTTTCATCTAGCCTTTCATTTTTATTTTTGAAAAATTTCATATATATATGTATATATATGATTTATGTAAATTATAAAAGATAATAGCAAAATGAACATCTATGTGTCTATTATCCAAGCCCCAGATTTTAAAACAGAACACTATTTATTTACTATCATGTGTTCATTATTTGTCATTTCATCTGGTAAACTAAACTGACTGAACTCTACGAATGAGAAAAGGTTTTGTATCTGAGAACACCCATGATCAACCTGCCTCGTCAAGGCTTTATTTGCTTAAAATACCTAGGAACTTCCTGGAAAAGAACTCATCTGAAGGAGACACAGAAGTGAGGGGGGAAAAAAACTCAAAGATCCAAGGGTCTTAGCCAGTATTTGAGAGGAATGTGCCAGACTACCCATCACTGTCCCATCCCCAAGTCTTAGAACAAAAACCTGAACTAGCTGCTTGACTAAAATATTTGTGGGATGACAAGAGCAGAGGGCAGCAATGCCAGAGACCTCAGAATTGATACCTCGTCATCCACAAAAAATGTTAAGGACTAGCTAATATGGAAATGTGGGAGGAGGCTTTGTAGATACTCTGGCAAGAGATTCACAGCCTTCTGAAGTTAAACAATGGCTTTACAGCAACTTCAGCTGAATTCCCCATCCCATCAGAAGCCTCTCATGGTGCTGGCATCAGAGCAAGAAAAGAGAACAAAGTGGATTCCACATAGCCTAGAAAACCACTCTGCTTTCTCAATGCACTGACTGGGACTCCGTGCACTGACTAATGTGTCTCCATATGATGAGGATTCCTTCCTGGGAGTTTGAGGGGAATCCTGCTCTAATTATTTTTTAATTAAAAATATTATTTGATTTAATCTATTCTTCTCCTATATATTCCATAAAGAAGATATTAAGCCAGGATTTGTGGTAGAGAGTTTGGAAACTGATTCGCTCCTTTTTCATGGGCAGGAACCTACATTTGAATATGTCAACGTAAATGGAAAATTCTTCCAACCATTTATTTAGAGACAAATAGAACCCTGTTATCTCTGAATCACTGGACAAAAAGTAAGGGAAATGTAACTGGATTTTAGTAATTATAAAAATTTTCAGCATCATTCACAGATATTAAGAATAGTTCCTTACTACTTACTCTATCCTTCAAAATGAAGATTTTTGGACCAGGAAGAAGGGATCATTTTTTATTCAGTCTAATCTTCGCTACAATTCTCCTAGGGCCTGTTGGTTCTCGTGGCTGGAGAGGGAAAAGTGTGAAGTGATGAGAAAGACTTTTGAATTCCATCAGCAACTTTTTGCTGTCTTCAGATATCTTGAAACTCTGTTTCAGATACCAATACTGTTCAACCTAGAACCTCATTTACACAAGAAAAGAGATAACCAAGAATTGGCAGGCATTTGAGCAAAATGACCAGCAAGAGGGAAACTAACGTCAACACAGTCCGTCGACCCAGAAAGGAGCTATTCCTCCCACCAATGAAATAGTGCTATTCGAGGAAAGCACTGGTAACTCTAAAATAATTTACATAATGTTTCCGAGAAAGAGAGAGAGAGAGAGAGAGAGAGAGAGAGAGATAGTTACTAAAGAGGATAACACATCTGTATTTCAAATTGAGATAGACTCAGTATCACAGTATTATAAACTTAATTTGGGAATTATAGGAGATAACAAAATATAATACTTCTCCTTAAAAAAAAAGGACTGAATCTGCAAGGAACAGATTATTACTATGTTACACAAATTTTTCCAGGGTACCCAAAATATGGAAACTTTCCAAACTGATTCACTGAGGTGTGATCCTGATAACAAAACTAAAAACGATTGATACTCAAAAAGAGAATCTCTAGATCTATACTGTTGATAAATGTTTATAAACAAAATACTAGCAAATTGTTAAAAGCAGTATATAAAAGAATACTACATTATGAGGGAGGTTTTATCACCAAACATCAAGGATGCTTCAACATCTGGAAAACTGTTAATGTGGTATTTACGTACTGAAGAATAAAAACCATATAATCATCACAATAGACACAGAAAAACATTTCATAAGACCATTTTTGATGAAAAAAATAGTAAATTAGAAATGGAAGGCATGTTCTTTTGCTTGGGAATGGGTTATTTACAAAGTGCCTATGGACAACTTAAATGTAATGGAAAAGTTAGAGACACTTTCATTTTGGTCAGGATCTAGTCAAGAACACTCATGATCACAGCTCCAATGTGTTCGCTTCAGACACATAAAGGTATGTGTTGTCTGTAAAGAATTGTAAAACAGTAGCAAAACCAATTAAAACTCAGACTGCTTTTATTATTGCTGTATGCCAGCAACTCTAAACATCATCAATAACAACATATTTCTCTCTGAAAAAAAAATATGTTTTTGGTCTAAGTTTTAAAACTACTGCTTTGGTGGCTGTTTTTCTTTTAAATATACATACATATGTTTCAAATTAGTACATCTTATTATTTATCTTTTAATAACTAATATCTGGAAGCTGATACGGAGCATTCTTAGTTATACAGTCAGCCCCTGTCAGAGGGCTCATTACATTGATTTTTACTGACAGAAAGTTCATATCAGTTCAGAATTAGTCAAAGTTGCTCCAGGCATTGTTTGTGTCGAGAACCTCTATTCCGCTAAATATTCCTGCATTTAAAGAACAGATTTTAAACAAAAAATAATAACATCAAAGTGATTATAAAGATAAAGAAAGTGAACTGGACTTACTTTAATTCTGTCATTATATGAAGGCCAGGAGAAAGACAAAAGATACTGGGCTTGAATGCCTCGATCATGTTCCCTAAGAACTTGACACTTGTTCTACAGCAATGGATCAAATAATGATAATGCTTGCTATTTTATTCATCTAATTCCTTTGATTTTTGCAGAAGAAAAGTTTTTGATGTTTCAAACAAATGTAATAGAAATTTATGATGACTTTTCTGATGAAGTTATTTTGTGGAACTTTTTTTATACATACAGACATCTGAAAGCTGATAAAATTAATCCCTAAGAAACAAAGACATGGACAGTATTCAATTTCTGGAATGTATTAAGAAATAGGATCTTTATAAATCACTGAAAATGTTATTCTTATGTTTAAGACTTTTCCTACTTGTATATATCCTGCTTCATGTGGGAAAAAACTTTAAAATTAAAACTAATCAAAACATAGTCTATTTACTATAAGCAAAAATGGATTAAAAAACCTAGCTATAACATTAAACATGAATATACCAAGATTAATTTTTTCCAAAATTTAATCGACAACTGTATAGAAATTAAGGCTTGAAAATAGTAATTTTAAGGTTATTATTACTGAGACAGACTGTATATAGATATTAATTCTCCTTTTCAAAAAATACATTAATGTAATTAAACATTATTAACCAACCGATCTTTTCCTTTTAAGTACTGTAATATTTGTATTATTTTTAATATTAACTGGCATGTAAAAACGTATGAACTTCAATTAAGAAAATTTCTAATCTGTCTACACTTCTTTTCTGGCCATTATTATTACTTACTTACTTTCATGATTATTACTGGAAATAATTTTGTCATATAGAGTACAGCGTGCTAAAAAATTATATACTCTAGATGTCAAGTACCTGAGGTATATTACTGTATCTACCTAGAAACTATGACTGTCAACAGAAAAATCTCACAGAAATTATGAGAGAGCTTGGCGACATGGGATATTAGCTTTCCCACCAGAGCAACAACAAACTCTAAAATACCAAGTAAAAAAGTTAACGCTAAATAAGCACTATACAACCATTAAATGACATAAAATAAAATAAATAAATGAATAGGATGGGAAGAGTCAATATTGTAAAGATCTAAATCTCTTTCTCATCAATTGGCAGAGAAGGAATCAGGTTAAGAACCAACTAGAATTGGAAGTGATTTTAAAATTCTAGTTGAATCCATGCAATTTACAAGCACAACTATCACAATCACAGTATTAATAGTTTATGTCCACTCTGAGATGGGAGATAACCAGAATAGAGCTTTGATTTCCCCATCAGTGCGATGTGGGGCTTTCATATTAAGGAAACACGAAGATACAATCTTACAGGAGAATAAAATCTCCTGCACTGTTTTTTTTTAAGTTTATTTATTTTGAGAAAGAGAGAGTACGACCTGCAGAGAGGCAGAGAGAGAAAGAGAGAGAGAACGAGAGAGAGAGAGAGAGAGAGAGAGAGAGGGAGAGAGACTCAAGCAGGCTCTGTGCTGACAGCATGGAGCCTGACACAGGACTTAATCTCAAGAACTGTGAGTTCATGACACGAGCTGAAATCAGGTCAGACGTTTAAACAACTGAGCCACCCAGGCACCCCTCTCCTGCACCAATTTTATCACATAATTTTAGTGGATTTCCCACCATTATGACCCTCAGTTTGAAACACCAGTGAAATCATATCGAGACAACAGTCAGAGACACACAATGTCAGTTGGCATTCACAAACATTCAAGACTGTGTCTTCAAAATCTCCAGAACCTTGGGGTGTCTGGGTGGCTCAGGAGGTTAAGCATCCGAGCGGATTTCGGATCAGGTCATGATCTTGTGGTTTCTTGAGTTTGGGCCCCACATCAGGCTCTTCACCAGCAGTATGGAGCCTGCTTGGGATCCTCTATCTCCCTCTCTCTCTACTTGTGCTCTCTCTGTCTCTCTCAAAATAAACTTAAAGAAAAATTTTTTAAACAAAATCTCCAGAACCAGTTGCATAAAAACAGTTCACTGATTAAGAACTTTCGTGAAACATCGTTGGTTAAAATTTCTACTGATTCTGACCTAAGAATTTTGCATTTTTCTAATAACACTGTTCTCTGGCAACACATATATATGCTAACCTCACTAGATTTGGAGCCCAAAGAAAAGAAACTATTTTTAAAGAAATACATTCTATGATTTGCCAACCTCTGGCTAAGTAAATTAAAATCTTGAAATCTCCTATTTTTAGTTGGGGGCAGTCACTATTAACCTTCTAACCATATTTACCAACATGTAATTATAGGGTAAAATAGAAAATTCCTAAATTCACCGAGGATTACTTAAGATAAATACTTCTAGCGTGCCTGGATGGCTCAGTCAGTTGAGAGTCTGACTCTTGATTTTGGCTCAGGTCATGATCTCAGGGTTTATGAGTTCAAGCCCTGCCTTAGGCTCTGTGCTGACAGGGTGGAGACTGTTTGGGATTCTCTCTGTATCTATCCCTTGCTCATGTGCCTGCTCTCTTTCTCTCTCAGTCTCAAAATAAATATATAAAATCACTTATCCTATATCCTATATTCCCTCTCTCTCATGGCATCCCCTTTTAGCCAGTGGCCAAATGTGACAAGTTGATAAAACCTATTTTCTCCAACAGTGTGCAGAACACTCAGGATTATAAAAGATTCTAAAATAAGGAAATAATTGAAAATAAGGTAGATTTGGAGAATAATTAATTTCACCTTTAAAGCACTTTTCTTCTATTTGCCCTTACTATTCTGGAGACTTCTATTTCTATGCAGGTCCAACTTTGTTTCCCTTAGCCCTGACACAACCGGACCCCGCTTTGTCAATACACCGTCATCTTCATGCCTCCATTCCCAATGTCACAAAGAAGCTTTCTGAATTTCTAAGTTGTGTCTTCCACCCTCAGAGTGCCACACAATTCTACTCGGCCTGCAGAAGCTGTGCGTCCCTCTTTCTCTATTTCCAAACTCACGCTCACTTAGTTTTTACCATGTGTCTCCCCATTTTTTTTCTCATCTGACCCTAGCTTTGGAGGAGGGCTCCACTCAGCATATTCTTATATTTGTCTTGAATGGGCAACTAATAATCTGTAATGAAATTCATAGAGTCATGATAACTCCCATATGCCCTGCCATTCACCCTCCCCAAGCCAATAACAAAGCAGGCAGCTTGGCTAATACAATATTTAGACTAGCGGTGAAGAGAGAGATCTTTTCTCCCTCCTATACTCTGAATAAATAAATTATTCTGACCAAATGAAGAAATGTGGTGTAACATGATTTATTTGGGCCACAGCTGACACTAGTAAGACAAAGTCTCGTTATCTGCTTACAGAAACTTAAGCAGAGGTCAACAGCCACATCCTCTGATTTGTTTGCCATGCATGAACATCATGGGGAAGAACTTGAACCTGGTCTTCAATAGGAGTCCAAACATATACTAATATGTCTTATAGACTAAAAGCGATTGAAGAGAGAAGGCAGGTTACACTGAGAAACAAAGGTCTCCTAAGAGGAAAAGCCTAAATGAGGCTCAAAACTGGCTTTGCCATGCAAAGTCAAACACCTCATTCAGAGGATGGAGTTTCAAGAACAGAGCATTCATGCATGAAAGCTGAAACTCAGTGTCACTTGGCACCTTACTCTCATTGCCACGGGACCACTGCCACTAACAATCTACAGACCAAAAGGGAAGGTATTTTCTTGCTGGATAGACAAAAATTCTACTGCCAAAGGCCAGAAGTGGACGCAACTAGAAACTAATCTATGTGGCCTCTGAGATAGTGTGAAACACATTAAATGAGGACAGGTCCATCATTTTTATACCAAAGACCTGGAAGAAGACTAGAAAAATAAAAGAAAAAAAGCTTCTCTCTGGAGCAGAGAGAAGCTGAGGCACACACTGGGGCTGCAATTCTGAGTCCCCTCACCGGTTTGGGAAGTGCCTACAGAGATCCCACACAAAGGAGAGTGAAAAGGCATTGCTTTTCTTGGCAGGTGAGGTCTTTGGACCCACTGTGCCCAGAAACAAATAACTAAAATGCTCTCACCCATGAGCTGTGGGATCTAGTGTAACAGTAGAGAGTAAAATCTAAGAACAAAACTATGGACCACACAGACTAGAGGAAAAGACATAAAATGTTTTCCCCACAAAATACTTCTTGTTTTTTTGGTAAAGAAATAAGCTAGTTTTCACCAAACATGAAAATTCAAAGTAACCAAATGAGGTCTTTTATCGGTAGAATGCGAAGTTTAAGAAGGAGAATAAACAGGGGGTAAGGTTGGGAGTCAGATAAACCCCCCAATTAGAGATCCCTTTCCATTAAAAAGTAGCATTAAAAATGCAAATTACACTAGAGCTAAATGTATTCACACTTCAGTTTACATTAAAATATCTAAATTAATAGACTAAGGGAGAAGAGTCTTGAGTGTTAGTTTTGGAGAAAGAAGTCCATCATTTGAAGAAATTGGCAGCATAGACAACTCAAGGGAAAGGGAATGAGTTGCCAGTCGACAGAACAGGTGGCGACATGGTGCCTGAATAAAGGTGAACAAAGGCCTTTGGGAGGTTTTCTAAGACAAACCTACAGTCCACATTAACAAAAGTGCCTGGATTTCTAGCACAAACTGCTTGTATGCTATGAAAGGTCATTTTAATGTAGCAATTGACTTTGTGCTAATGATAACCTGATAAGCTGGTTGTTAATGATAAGATTAGAGCAAGAATCACATTATACATTAACAATGTGCATAAATAAATCAATAAATAATTTTAACACATGTATTTAAGGTCCCATTATTTTTATATGGTTCCTTTCCCTGCAGAGACCAGTATCATTTTTATCTTGTCTTTTCAGTATGTATTATATACATTCCATTTGAGCTGAAATAAATTGTCCTATGTAGCTATTAGTGAAATAATTAATTCCCTTCGAATAAAGTATTTGTCCTTTTTTAAAGGAAAACAAAAGATACAGAGATATAGATATGAAACCCCTAACTCAAGAAATTAAACTAATTTTTTTTTGGTTCATTAGTGTTCCTCTTTTGTCAGCTTTCAGTATCTTTACACCTTCCGTAATGCTCAATTCTATTCATGTACACTCTATTGTTCTCCTTGTTTCAACTACTGGCAAAATCACAAAACAGAAGACAAAGGAAGTCATAATATTCTATCAGTTCAAATCGAAGGACCACGCATTTAGGAAGGATTCAAGCTTGCTTTTGCAAGATGATCCTGAAACACAAAAACATGACGAATACATCAAAAATATTTCTCACATACTGCCTTCCATAAAAAGATTGTTTGAATTAAACATCATTATTGCTCCGTTGTCAACATGTTAGAATATAGAGATAAGCCACACACAAGCCTGAGCTCTATCATAATCCATAAATTACTGTTATATGTGCCTTTGCTGGTTTGTTTTTAATATTTAATATTTTCCAGAGCATACTAATCCAGATCTTGGATTATACTTTTGTCAGTTTATTTTTCCTCAAATTATGAGACAAATTATGAGCAATCCTTTGAACCCCTCAAATGCTTTAAAGTATATTACTGATGAATGGTATCACCCAGGTCAGAGGCTGTCAATGGGATGGTGTTTTGTCATATAATGTAAGCAAGGCTAAGGCATAGTTGCTATTATTTAAAGGGCTTATTGTGGTAGAAAGACTTACTTCATTTCACATAGAAATATATCATTTTTTAATAATTTAGGATTGACCTATCTGGTTTGTAGATCATAAAAATTTTTGAGATATAAAGGATCTCAAAACTACCTTATTGAAACCCTTCCTTCTTTCTATAGGAATCAGTGGCCCAAAGTTTAAATTGCTTACCCAAGACCACTCAACTACAACAAGGGGTTGGGGGGCCTAGAATCTACCTTTCTGCTCCACTGCTGAGTCCCTCCTAGTGTGTGTCACATCTACATTTCGTGGCCAGCTATGTTTATGAGAAAACTTACTTAGAAGAAGAACTGAAGAAAAATAAAATTTTAACTACTGCCAGCCCTTACTTTAGTGCCAATAAAAGACATCAGTTGGCTTTGGGAATAATCTATGATTTTGCTTACCGGTTATCATCCCGCTTCTATTAGAGTTGGTATACTTTCAAACTTTACTAACATCTAAATGAACAGGAATTGAAGGATTCAGACTGTAGCCTTTCAAAATGTGTCAGAAAAAAATTTGCAAATTAGAGGATCCAGGCATAAGGTGTATACCCGGTTATGTTGTTGACAGTTACATGGTCAGATCGCGGTGTTCCAGCTTACAAATCAAGTGTTTCAGTGTGCCATAAGATAGCAGGGAAATGTGATTCTATGATCTGCCATCCATCTGGAAGTTATATCTGATAGAAACAAAAAAATTGAGTCCTGAAAAAATAATTAATATACACTTTTTTTTTCCTACAAAGCTTGCCGGGCTAACCAAGGTTTGCTCCAAACTGGAATACCTGAAAAACCAGGACTGAGTCTACACAGACAAAACAAAACAAGAAACAGTAATTTGATTGCTACAGATAACCAAATTTAAGAATTGTGATTGAAACAAAGTTAAGTATGCAGGCTAAACTATTTGGGTGACATTTAACCAAGTGACAGAAGCAGAAATACACAGTAAAAGAAGAAATGTTTTATTCAAAATAAAAATGAATATTGGAATTTTTTTTAAAAACATCTTGAATAAAAGGGCTATAGTGTTCATTATTCTATAGCTGAAGAGGAAGAAAGATGGGTTATTATAAACTTCTCTCTGGACATTAGATGCAAAGAGATAAAAATCTATTTAATAAATATTGAGCAACCATTATGTTCAAGACACTGTTTTAGGCACAGGGAAGGATTTTAGCAAAGACAAAACAGACAAGATCTCTGTTCTCAGGCAAGCTAGTATTCTATTATTAAAGGAAGGCAGTGTATGAAAATGAAGAGATCACCGAATGATGTTCCTATTCTTTTGTTGTCCTCCAAGTGTCAGGTTTTCACTTCTAAATCAAAAGTTTGAAGCAAGTAAATGGTGAAAAAAAATCTACATCTCTTTTCATATTTGATTTCTTTCTCTTCCATAAAATTATCCAATGATTGTCTATAAAATTTTGATTTCATCTCCTTAAATATGAATACCTATTTAGGAACATTAAATGTTTTTCATATGAATGAATCAATTTTATAGTTAATTAAACAAACATGGATTGAGTATCTACTACTTGCCAGGCACTTGCACGGGGACTGGGAATATACATTTCAAGGACTCTCTCAGGGTAAAGAGAAGCAAAGACAATTATGCTTACTTTTTGGAAGCATCAATACTCTTGTCCTGAGAAAACGGAGATAGTAATCATGCCTAATTAATTTTTAACAATATTATTACCAATATCTCCATTTTTAATCATACATCCACAGTGTCCAGTCCTTATAACTTTTCATGATATATGTTATTTTTCTTGTTTTATAAATGAGGAACCAAGTAAATACAGGTTAAATAGTTTCCAAGGCTGCACACGTGGTAAATAATAAATCCAGGAATATTCCTTTAGTTCTTGGACTATTTCTTATTCCAAGGCCTGCACTCCTTCTATCAACCCCCTCCCCCTCTGCTACCGGGTCCCTCTGACCTACCACTCCCCACTATTTCCAAGCATTTAGGCACTTCTTTATATTTGTTCAAAAGTCCAAGTAAATTGTAGAAAGTGGTTTGTTTAGAGAGTGCCTTTATGGCTCTGCCCCCACAAAACATGGTGATGGAGACCCCAAAACGACTTGTCTCTCTGTGAAGTGATGTGCCCTATTGTGTAGGAGTGTGCTTTACTCCTAAGATATGAGATGCATGCAAATCATTTCCATGTTGTAGGCAGGCTTCTGAGCAATATGTAAATAAGTGAGAGAAAAAATATCCACATTAATAAACAGCCCTTTGGATATATGAAACCCATCTGCAACATTAGGTAAAGAGTTTGTATACTGTGTAGTCAGACGGGATGTCCATATTGCATTCCTCAGTGTCTGTAAGGGAAAACAGAATGATGGTTCAGGTAGGGCGGTGCCATATGGCTGAATCCATGAAAATATCACAGAGTTATTTTTTTTCAGCAACTGTGATCGGTCCATGTAAGCAAGGATCAAGTCTCTGCAAATAGAATTATGACACTCCAAGTTTCATCCTGTTTCCAAGGTCTCTTTCTCACACATCCTGCTGAGATTAACCTATAATATTTCTCTGCACGTGGATTGAGTTCTCCTAAAATAGGGGATGGCGACCAAAGGGAAATTGCAAGTAGAAGAGACACAAGCAACAGAAATGGCCCAAAGTGAGAATCACAGATTGACAATACAACATGTGCCAGTGAGCCCATGGCTGACATTATCAAGTAAGATGACTCAGAGGGAGGAAAAAAAAAAAATCCACCAAAGGAACTGTTAACTCACACCAAACAGGAAATGACTGATTAAAGGCAGAACAGAAAATGCAAAGCCAGGACCCAACTCGAGTCTGAGATCTTTAGCTATGCCCTTGTAGGACAGGACCATAACATGTAATAGCACCTATATTTGCCCGATATTAGTGCCACTCTCTTGGAGAAGTGGGAATGATAGCAAGAGAAAAACAAGAATGCTGTCCTTTATTTTTCCCTTAATTTCTCCACTTATTATTTTTTTATTCCTTTCTTAATGAGATGAGGGGTTCAATTTTGTCATTATAACCACAAAGTAAGAATTAAAGGATGACAGGATCCAAACAGAGTAGGTCAAATTCACCTGTGACTTATGCAGGGTGGCCACCTTACCCTCTCTTATAATCCTAAAATTCTAGATAAAATAGACTACTTCCTTTGCTATTGTTATCATCTGTTTTGGAAAAGATGATTTTCAATGCCTTTAATAACACTTTTGCAAATTACACCATGCAATCCAAGAAACTCAGCAACTTTTGGCTGAGGTCTGCGGGGTTCACATCAGAATTTCGACCACTTCATGTCACAAGTGTCTTCCACTTCTGTTTGACACATGAAGCATATTCATTCGTGTTCTCAACACCCAACTCCAGGTTTAATCCTCAAAATGTATTTTAATCAATATTCTGTTTGATACCTCAAGCCAACTTACCTTCGGCTGGCTAGGCCACAGAGAGACAATGAAGAGGCCTATGACTCCTGAGACCCCAGCCAAGCAACAGCAAACAGATCTCCTCAGAAGTTCTCCTCAGAACATTGGAATGGTCAACCAAGTTTCTCTCCTAGTCCAGTCTGCTTTGCCCGCCATCCCAAACACAAGCCCCACCAGCCACTCATCTCTCCCATACTCTCACTTATTATCACTTTGCTCTTCCTGCTCCCTGAGTTCTTCTGCCAAATGAACTCCCTCTGCCTCTTTGCCCTTACAATAATCTGGCTCTCCCCTGAGAGCCTCCCATGTCTTGCACGTCTGTAGTTGGAGAAGTGGAATGGAGGGATTAATTACTATTCCAATTTCTGGTTTTCACTTTCAGACCATTATGTTCCTCCCTCACATCAAATCTTCCCTCCTGTCAGGCTTTTGCCCCCTACGATGTCATGTTTTATTCCTTCTTGCTGTTGTCAACTCACATTATCTTGATTTCATTCCACTTAATTCCTCATCACGTCAGTATGTGTTTTGAGCACTTCAGAATCTGCCTTTTTGTCTCGTCTGTCCCAAGTTCAACCTTTGTTCTAACTAGCTCCAATTTCCATACAAAACCCCTGTCTCATAGTGATTGGGCTTCCTCAATTTCATGGGTTTCACTTCTTCGCCAAGCCTCCCCCACAAAATATGTTTCATCGCCCAAAACGTTCTACCTTTAAACTATTAAAATCCATCACCTTCTTCTCTGACCACACCTGCCATCTGTCCAGCTCATTTATATTGTTCTGTTCCACAGTTTCTTGACACCCTTCAGCTTCTAGTCCCACATCCTTCCATTTGCTCCCAGTCTTCAACTCCTTGCTATCACTGAGTAGTGATGGAGAAACTGTCACTTATTTGCCCAGTTTTTTCCTCTAGAAATTTATGGTCTGGAACTTACACTTGTAAAGCTGCCTGACATTTCTTCTCCATAGTTCACTTTTCTCCTCAACTGCTCTTTCAAAACTTTACTCTCCCTAATTCCAAACTCATTCTTTTTTTGGAATTACCTAGTGACTTGATCTCTTTTCTCATGAAAGTTAAGTGAAAAGGCCTACAAAGGGGGAAATTGTTAGACTTTCTACCTTTCTTACAGGTGTTTATGTTCCCTAACGGGTGTGGAGGAAATCCAAAGTTCCCATGTGCCAAGTGAGATGTGAAGATTGGCTGAGAGAGCCAGCAGGGGTTCAGGGGATGAGGGGACACAGAACTGGTTACTGTTCCAACCACAGTCAGATACCTGAGGACAACATGGCTGCAACTCAGAGAAATCAGTTGGGCCAAAGATCCAGACAGTGTTCCAGTAAAACCACAGACTAGTCATCATTGAAGAAACACTGAACACCATTTGTGTCAAGGGATACAAGGGCTGAACATTGTCCTCTCAGACCAGTTGGTTTCCTCACCCCTTGCTTGCTTTCTGCCAGGACAAAATTCCTGTTGCTGCTAAATGTGAGGAGATGAAGGATTGCCTGATGACGTGTCACAATGACACTGTAAGCAAGGATACTGATAAGCATATCTTTGGCCGTAATGGGAAAATGAGCCCTGGATGAGGGCCAAGCAATTATTATGGATTTGTTTATTAAGGGAAGAATGAAAATGTAATACTTCATATATGGGGGGGAGCTATCATTTCCCCCCTTTCACTCATTATTACATGGTGACATCTTTCTATGCACATAAATATAGATCTACATCATTATTTTTAATTATTATATTGCATACTGTTATGCATGTCAATTATGTTTTAAGAAATAACTACTCCTTCATTGATAGATACCTTGCTTTATCCATGTCTCTCTTATTACAAATGATGCTGTGATGAACAACCTAGGACACATATCTCTTTTTGTATGGTTGATGTGTTTAAGTGGAATTTGTGCATTTTCACACTGGTAGTCATATGAATTTTTTGTTAAATGCACATATTCATGTGAATAATTTAGAACTTTATTTCCTCATGGTTCGACATCATCTCTATTATAAGCCCCCATTTTCACTGGATTACAGAAAATGTTGCCTAGTCAATTTCAGGTTCAATCAGTTCAATAAACTAACCTCACACTTGGTTGATGCAGGTTAAAAATTCAGCCTTGTGGAGGTTTACGTTTTCTGCTCTGGTTTACTCACACCATATTCTCTCCAGAGTCAGTTCTAAGTTCCAGGGGCATTTTGTAACTGCCACCAGACTTAGAGAGGGGAGCCTCTTGCTCTGGCTCTGAGTTGGGTCTGCACTGGCATTCTCTCCAGATATGACATTTTTTTGGCAAGGGGGAGATTTAGAGAGAAAGAGAGAGAGCACGCATTTGGGTGAACAGGGGAAGGGCAGAGAGAGAATTCCAAGCAGGCTCCATGCTGTCAGCAGCAGGAATTTTGTCCTGTCAGAAAGTGAGCAGGGGGTGAGGGGACCAACTAACTGGTCTGAGAGGACAGTGTTCAGCCTTAATGATGGCCCTACCCATAACTGTCGAATTCAAAATAATGGATCTTGCAGCCTACCCCTAAATTCCTTTCTTGGATATTTTTCCTTTTCGCTTTCAATGTTCTGCTTGGGTGGCCTTATTTACAACATGTCTTAGGTAGACATCCCCAAAAAGAGACCACGAGAAGAGAATTTACTTGTGTGCAAGTGGTTTCCAAGGTAGGGAAGTAGGCCAGGGAATGGGAACAAAGCATGCAAAGGTACAGTTTGGGGAAGAGTCCTAAAAGGCAAATTATACCTCACAGTTTGCTCCATCTGGAGGCAAAAGAGTTGGGCCTTTGTACGCCTGTACCCCTTGATCATTGGCTAAGGTCAGCCATGGGTACTGAAAACAACAGATACCTCCTGCTCTCTGAGCTTGCAGACAAAGCAGCCACAGTACTCAAGGGCAGCCTTCAATGGGTTCAGGCCACTAGATACAAAATCATAAGGAAGCTGGGGTAGGGATGCTGGCTAGAAAACAGAAATTGCAAAAAGGATCCCAGGGCATCTTTGTGCAAAATGTCAGTGCCCATTATAACACCACAGTTTCAACCAGTATGACAAATTTCAAATCTGTTTCATTATCGCAGACCTAACCCTTGAACTCCAGACCCATATACCTGTCCGTTGGACCTTCTCCTTGTCAATCAGGCTCCCCAAATACACCTTCTCCAAAACGAGGCTCACATATTTATCCTCATGTTTTGCTTTTCTCAGTGAATATCACTTTCATACCCTAATGGGCCAGTCCACAAAATTCAACTCACTTTGCCAGATACCTCATCCTTAATTCACCACGTCCTCCCAATTTTATCTATTCAATATATCTCTGATCTATCCCTGACTACCATCCCCAAGTCCCAGCTTAGTACTCTCCTCAATGTTCTCGTTTCCTCACTGTGCCCCCAATAATTCATCTTCCATCAGACTACCTTGGATTATCACTCTCATATTTAAATCTTACTATGGCACTCCTCTGTTTAAAATCTTTCAATGGCTTCTCAGTTTGCAGCTTAAAAAACTAAATACTTGGTGTTTCAACTTCCTGTTCTAATTCCTACTTTTCCAGCACCATCGTCCACCATTAAAATCCTAAATTCAAGACACACTTAACAATTTGTAGATACCCAAAGTTGTCTTGTTCTCTTATTCTTGAAGCAATCAATGAGTAACTTTCATCTTTCAGTACTTGGCTCCCACATCAGATCTTCTGAAGACTAGCTTGTCAATCCCTTTCCATCAGGCTGATTAACCTCCCCTATCGTTCCCCACTACAGCCTGTGCATATTCTCATGGTAGATCTGTTTACACCTAGATTGCTGGATGATTAGATTTTAAAGGACAGAAATACTGTGTTCATCCAGGGCCTGCTTTACACATCGCCTGATGTTCTAACTCTTGCCCTTTTGTCCATCTTTGGCCCCTTATCCATGATCAGGCAATATATTGCTGTATTTGGGTATTTGGTACCAGTGATACAAAGGTAAGTAAGGCTGGGTCTCTGGTTGCAGTCTAACAGGGAAGATTTTCATTTTTGAGATGGTTCAAATATAATCCTATGATGAGTTCTGAGTTAGGGGGCTCTACCGGGTACTATGAGTTTCAAAAAGAAACAGCCTAACCTAGGGGCTCAGGGAAGGCATGCTAAGGAAAATGATGCCTGGGGTGCCTGGGTTGTTCAGTTGGTTGGGTATCTGACTTTGGCTCAGGTCACGATCTTGAAGTTTGTGAGTTCAAAACCCCATGTTGGGCTCCGCGCTGACAGCTCAGAGCCTGGGAGCCTGCTTTGGATTTTGTGTCTCCCTCTCTTTCTACCCCTCCCCTGCTTCCTCATGTTCTCTCTCTTTCTCTCTCTCTCTCTGTCTCTCTCTCTGTCTCTCTCTCTAAAAAACAATGGATAAACGTTAAAAAAGAAAAAAAAAAAGAAGAAGAAAATGATGCCTTAGCGGAATTTCAAAGGAGGAATAAAGGTTAGCCAGGGAAAGAAATGTAATTCCTCCAGATGTTTCTAGTTCAGCTTAAAGTCAGCAGTATTATCAACCAAATGTGCCTTGTCCTTAAATGTTACCAAAGACACAACCAGCCAGTTTGGAAAAGGACAGTAAAATGATAGGCCTTTCTCAGCAAAAGTCTGCATGGTTTTACCACTTTGTTGCATTGTTTCTGAGTCTTTGTGAAGTTAAGCATCAAGTAAGCCTATGAATGTATTTAATAGACTCTCCTTACTGTAAACATTTTCTGGAATAAAGTTTATTTCCACTCATTCTAGATTTTACTGGGATTAAGCAAATAGCAGGCAAACTTTATATAGCTGGTTTTGCACTGCCTTTTTAAAGGTATCACCACAGTCCAAAATGTTTGCAAGGTTTTTTTTTAAACATTATTGCAATAGGGTAAATTTTTATTATTATATATGGAAGCTAATCATTTCCGAGTAAACAACAGATGTTTGCACCCTTATTACTGTTTGGTACTGACATCGGTATTAAAAGATAATATGAAAACATGTCACAGACGTGAATGATGAATTCAAATGTCAGGAATGGAGGAAAAGAAATGTTTAAAATAGAAAATTTAAGGGTCTTGGATAAGAAGTAAAACTATGAGCACCTTCTTCAGGCAATGTACAATACTACCTTTCCACAGAACAATAATAATCTGGAAAATTCCAAGGCACATTTCCCTTCAAAGAGTTATCACTGAAGTATAGGTAATTAAAATGCTCTCTTGATCTATTAAATAATATCACCTGACAAAAAATTCAGTTGTGTCAAAATAAATTTATCAGATCTTATGTATATAGATAAACAAATAGACGGATTGCTAGATAGATGCTTTCATGTTGTATACAATATTTTCTGGACATTGGTTGGTATGTTTCTAGAAACCCAAGTTCATATATTTAGATTTTAGTTGATTTATCTTATATGCAGTTGTAAATTATATTGTTAATTTAAATGATTACAGTGCTTTCTGAGAATATAATTCTGCTAAGACATTGTGCCTACCAAAATGGGTTAGTTTTCATCCAGTAAAGATTGTTACTAATCTTTTTTTTTTTTATTCATGTGGCTACAAATATTGATGCATTTCACTAAATCAAAGATTCTTTTTTCTCATCATTAAAAATCATCAGGACTGAGGAAATGAGACAGCAAAGACTTTACTTCTGCGGCACAGATTCTGTCTCCTCTGACTGGAAGGTAGGCTCCATATAACTGTGCATCTTATCTGTCTTAAGTGTTATATCCTCAGTGCCTGTGATAAGGCTCAGTACCTAGGAAGATGTACAATATATATTTGTTGAATGAATGAATGACACAATAGTAATAACATTCAGAGTTTTTAGGCTTCCTTTAAAACAATATTACCTTCAGTATAGTATTGAAACTTTCAAGACATTGAAAGTATATTAGAAATCATAATTGTTCTATCGATAAAAAATTTTTGAAATAATAACAGTATTAATGAAGAGGTTAAAAAAGTAAGTTGAGTGCACATTCATATTTGCTCCAGAGGTAAATGAGCATTGATGACAGCCCCCTGTTGACCACAGAGGAAAGCCAAGGAGGCAGTTGGCCCATTTTCTCCTCCACAACTGTTGATTCTTTGGCTAGAGTTCTCTAGAGTAGGCTGTGAAAAACCAGAATTGTTTATTTCCCAGGAGAATTAGTAAAGATGAAATGACTTAACTTCAAAGTATAAAGAAATTGTTAGTGCTGGATGAAGGGTTGTGACCCTGACCTAGAAAAATGGGGTCAGGGTCTAAGGCTTGGCTTTCTTATACATGTGCTTCTGTGTTTCTTCTCAGATTTTGGACTTGACTCTTGAAAATACACATTCTTGGCCACAACATAAACTACAATAAAAGAAAGTGACTGAATCTTTCTAATTCCATGTCTAACATACTTGTCAGTAATATGGGCTCTAGCAGAATAGCACAGGGTGAGAATCTTCACTTGAACTCTGACAAGCTGGGTGACCTTGGGTAGCTTCCATAACTTTGTTGTGCCTCTTTATTACCTGTGAAAATGAGAACAGTAATAGATCTCACTCCATGGGTTGTTGTGAGAAGAGTCAGTGATCAATTAGCACACAAGAAGTAGTTGCGCTAAAGCAGCAACAGAATAGAATATGACAGTTATTGTTTGGCCACAAAGGGTGAGAGCCTCATGTAGGGAATCAACCTCCCTCCCTCCACATCCCTCACATTGGCTGAACAGGATGTGAAAGCTGAGGCTATTAAAACAAGGAAGGACATTTTTCATTTGCAGGAAATGAAGGCAAAGGAACTAAAATATATTATTTCCCTACTTATGTCATGCACTTACCATACTTTTCTTAATGTAATCTTCACAATAAATCTAAAGGTCATTATCATTTTTCTATTTACACATTCAAGAATTTGAGGCTGAGAGAGGTCAAGTAACTTGCCAAGCTCCCAGTCCTGGTACATGGTAAAGCTAAGACTCAAACTCAGGTCCATATTGATTGAATAATGCCCTGTGCTGCTCTTCGTCACAGGCCCCTGCCCACCCACATACGGTCCCAGCTACTAGACTAAAACACTCCTGGCAACCACGGGAACAATGTGGCCCAACCACTCCTCCACCTACAGCTGCAGAAATAGTTTGAGTAAGGAGCCTCAGTGGAACAAGGACTGAGTCTCCTCCACCCGCTGACCACTTGGGGGAAGGTAACAATTTCTTAAACCAGTGCTTCTCAAAAGTGAACATGCCCCGGAGCCCCCTGTGAATTACAGGCTCTGGCTGAAGAATGGCACGCAAGATTCTGTATTTCTAAAGCCTCCCCATAATTCTGATGCTGCTAGCCCCGAGACCGTGCTTTGGGTAGCAAAAATAAGCTGTCTCATGTGTGAAAAACAAAAATCAGTTTTATACAGTGCCTGTTTACGATGGCATGCTTTGGTGGGATCTAATGTAAAACATAAGAAAGTTTTTTAAGTAATAGGGATTCATGTCCTTCTCAAATAAATTTACTTTCCCAAATCAACTGATTTATTTGACTGGTACAGAAGGGTCACTCACCAGTGAGGAAAAAAAAAACAATTGGGAAGAGCCTGCAAAAATATGAGAATGAGGGAGAGGCATAATATGATACATTAAGACAAACGTATGGACACCTATCTCCTCAAGCCCCTTCAAAATAAAATTCATTGGTTTATCATTATTATATACCTCTTTCAGCTATAGTGTCTGGCTTAGATACTCTCACATAGAAAGTTGCACCATGAGCTGAGGTATAGAAAGCTATATGCAGATATGTAGGTAGAAAAAAAAAAATACAATCCTCCTCTCTAGTCCCTAAATACCTACATGAGAAAATAATTCGGGCAAGTTAAAAAGAAACACACACATGTTCTTTCTAACTCCTCTTCTTTCCTTAAAGGAGAGGGAATGTCCCCTCTATTTCCTAGGAGGAGAAAGGTCCAAGGGGACCCATGCAGCCTTCACATTTAGGTCTCAGGAGAGGGGGAGCAATTTCTCTGAAGATACATTCAGGAGAAAGCTCAGCATTTTTCTCCTTCAGGTCTGCTGACAACAGGGAGAATGTCTAGGTCCACCCTCCTGTGAGTCAAGAGACCCTAGCCCTACTAGGGAGGCCTGCAGGTATGTGACATTGCCTGAGAGGGGTGGGAGATTTATTTACTGAGTGGTGTTTTGAGTGGCTCACCTGTTAGACCCGATTTTCCACCACTTACCAGTAACAAAGCTGGCATTTCAGCTCCATCCAGCTGCCTCGAATACCTATCATTTGTTTACTTACTTATCTAGTATTGAAGTATAATTGGCATACAGTGTTATACTAGTTTGAGGCGTACAATCGAATACCTATCTTTTAATTGATTCTAAACTTAGGAGAGCAAGAAGCTTTTATTTATTGGCTTCGTCGAGAATCCTAAGCACAGCTAACTGGAATGGGGAAGCTTGGTAGACAAGGACCCAATATGATTTGGAAGGAGAGGCAGCCATCACTGACATATTTGGAACATGTCAAATAAATGCTGCTTTTACTACTGAATGACTCATTAGATGGGCTAATTAGTTGATTTTTTTTTTTCCAAATAGCTTTGTGTACAAGAGACATTTTCTAATCCTTTTTATGTAGAAAACTTTGCTTTGGAGAACATGGGAGTGTTGGAGAAATACTGTTAGAATTAAAGTTTGGATTCCTGATAGTGCAAATGACCTATTGCATGACCTCTGGCAAAAGCTACGCAAACAGTGGAAACCAGAAGAGATTGTTGATTGAATTATCATCCTTCTGACTTAATTTTTTAATCTGCATGTGTCTAGGCTCTTGAGATTCTTGGAACAGAGAAGTTAAATGACTTCTATATATTCTATTCCAAATGCATTAATTTCACTGAGACTATGAACTATATCTGTTAAATTTCTTACCACCTTTCTTTTGATAGAAAATAGCCTTCTGTTGCATTTACTCTATTCTTAATATATTCTGATATTCATCTGCTCTTCTTTCCATTAATATTTCATTCAAATTGCAAGGTGACATCATTGTTTACATACCGGTATTTAAACATCTTTCCTGGGGAATATTTTCCCTTTTTATTGTTTAAACAAGGTAGCAAGCAGATGAACTTAAATTCAAGCTGAAGATAAGTTTTACATACATGTTTTTATTCTACTGAACACCAGATACAACCCAAACTAAATATAGCCCCCAAAGTCCAAAATGCAAAATATAGGAGGAGGAAAAATACTTATTCTCCATTAAGCGTACTTGAGCCTCTGACTGGACAAAATTTAGTATTCATGACATTTTCCACATAGAAAATATGGGATGAATTTGACATTTAAAAATATACTGTTCCCCTCCAGAATCCACTTCTGCAAAGCACCAGTGGCTCGAGGGACAATCTTTAAAATAGCAATTTATTTCCTGATTTCTTTTTCAGAATTATGATAAAATTGTGAAAATAAATGCTAGAAACCTTCAAGTTGAAACTTACTCATTGAAAAATAACATAACATGTCTCCATTGTCAAAATGTGTTTAAAAGGGAAGAGCTTAATGGTTTCTCGTTTTAGCAACCCAGATGTTTGTTGTCAGTTTATCCTATTATTATTAATAGGAATCTAATTGATATTAATTCTTCAACAACTAGGTTAGCGCTTTCTCACTGTTTAACTTCTTCTCTATAGTTGCCACATTTAACTGTTTTTTTTTTAAATTCCCTCCAGTCAAATTCTACCTGACCTTGTCATCTGTAAAGATAAGCTGCAAAGATAGCAACTTTGTTTAGAAATACATTTTACCAAGCTTAAATGCTATTAAAGTCTCCTCAGCTAGCAAAGAGCAAGCCACACTTCATTTTTTAGATAGCTCACATTGTTTTCCATAATGTAATGACTAGAACTTGGGATGTTTAAATGGTACTTCACGGTGCAGACGTGGTCTAAACTTCTTCGTGATTATACATATGCTTTTCTATGGTGCACACTAATCTCTTCTGCCTTGGGTGTTTTAACAAAATGGCTGAAATTTTCAGCCATTATGGATGAGTTATTCAGCAAATCTGTAAAAGCAATTCCACTTGACAAGCCTATAGTACTACTTTAAGTGATTGAATCTCTTTGATTCCACAATGGCAAGGTCCTTATTATTCTTGCAGGAATTTTACAAGTTCTAAGAATATTTCCAAAATGCCACTAGCCACATTGCCAAAGAGAGACAGGCAATTCAGTCAGAACTATACTAATTTGATTTAGGGAACCCAGTTAAAGCAATGATTTCTTTTAGGGAAAAAAAAAAAAAACTACTTGTTATACTTTATACCCATATGCGTTGATCTTTTATTAGATTGAGTGTCTTAAAGTTCAGTCCATAACGTGGCCTTATTCTCTTGCTTAAATTTATTTTCTAGTCAATGAATGGAACCCACAGAATAGGTGAGGTCATGAAACTTATTTATCTGAAACACTGAATTGTATACATCCCTTAAAGGCAAAGGGATGTTTTTTGCCCTGAGGGTATTAGTCATGGTCCATAGTTCGTGGGAAAAACTAAGGAAGTCTCAAAATTGTGTTCCTATTATTTCCATTTCTCTAAGACTTTGTTTGAATTCCAAAGTGAATTTTCTATTATCCCATTGTACATTGCATAGGAGGGTACCAACCAACAGGCTTTGGGGAGCAACACCTGCAGTTACATTCAAAGGCATGACTTTTCCAAGCGTTTGTGAGCTGGCCGGCATTGTCCCCAAAAGGATAAAGGCCTAGGTTCTTTACCTGACTGGCAGAAGCATTCCAGCACCACGAAAGGACTCTAAACATTGTTTTGTAAGTAATGAGTCCTGCTGGTTTCATCCTGCAAGACATTGAAATCCCACAGGGAAAATGTGGTTGGAAATAAAACAGAGGGCTGGGGCCTTTAATGAGTTTCCTATCCACAGATGCCATCAAGCTTTTATACTATTCATTTTATTTCCACAGCTTCAACAAAGATTCCCAGAGCTGTGGGCCATACTCTTAACACTGAAGTGCATAGAACTTGGCAGAATCTACACTTCAGAGATAATAACATATCATTCCATGAAATAAAGGAAAAGGCATAATCAAAAAAAGAAGTTAAATATGGAAACCTGTTTTGACAACAAAGAAATACAGATGAAGCCAGACAGGAAAGGTGTTATGTATGCATGTTTTTTTTCATGGTTCACATAAATTATGATATTGTAAGAACATATCAAGTTTTCTGTTTTCTTTTTTCAAATACTTTAAGTCAGATAGATTATTTATATTGTTCTCCATCTTACACCAAAGAAAAATTTCAAAGACTAGTGCTTTATATGAACAGAACAGTTGCTAAATCTATCAAAAATATATATGGCTCATTCCTCAATTGAATTGTATTAACTATTATAGTTGAAGATGCCTCTAAGTCACTTGGATGTCCAACAAAAGGATATTAGACTTTCTGAATTAAAAAATATAGGAAAAATGAAAAGCCATTGTTACTTAGTAGATGGAAATTACCAGTGGAAATAATATTCATCAAATATATTTTGTTAATAAAGATAATTACTGAGACATAAAAAGTTTCCCTGAAATTTGCACTGGGGGAAATATCAAGTCTCATCAAATTTTTAATTGAATGCCAGAAAAGGGAATTTCTTTGGATTTGTAATTACTTAAAACAAAATAAAACTTAGATTTTTCCAATCTTATAAACTATCCCTGACTTTGTTTTTCACTTACAAAGGGCTTTCATTTATACTGAAACTAGGAAATTTTGCAAGAGGTCTAGAAGAGAGCAAACCAAGAATTATGGAGAAACTATACCATGAAAATCTATCTTTCCTCCACCCACAAAAAAAATCTATCTTTCCAGAAATATTTTTACTTTAAAAAATATTGAGCTTGCATTTTGAGAACTTGATATTGACCCTTGACCGAATTTTTCAAACTGACTTCTGATAAACCAACATTTTCTGAATGTCTTAGATTTTACAATCCTATCTAGAAAATCATTGCTTAACTAAATTAATGGTAAGTCACCATAATAATATTCTGAGGTATTGTTAATAAGAAAGAATACTGAAACAGCCAGTAGAAATTATTGAAATAATCCTACCATTTCCAGCTTGTCTGTCCCAATGCAACTGAAAGAGAAGTGAATAATTCAAGAGATCTGAAACTTTTTTAAAAAAATAGATACACAAGACACCTAAGTTTATGAACCTTCAGACATAGAAGCTTGAAGCAGTTCAAAGGTATTAGTGGGGAAAAAAAGAAAAGAAAACCTTTTTTGGAAACAGTGAATGGAGACATCTGTAACCTTTCTTTCTCCAACTCAAATGTGTTTTAAATTCCTTAATTAATAATATTCTATATTTTTGTTTGCCTGATTTTTGTAACTCAGAAGACAGTATGATGGGAGAACTATTTGTGATTTACAATCACAGATACACCCCAGTTGTTAGGCTCCTTTCTTCCACTATCTCCACCGTCAACTTACACATTTTCTTTTCTCCATTCCGTGGGTCAAAACAACAGCTTTCATTCTTGTGAGTGCCTACTGTGTGCCGAACACGTTAATGTACATTTGCTATAAAACAACTTCCTACAAAATAGACTGTTATTCCCATTTTAGAGATGAGATTTATAAGTTTACGTAAGAAAAATTGTTCAAGCTCATACCGCTTTAAAGAAGTTGACCTAGGATTTGAACTAAGTCTCTTGTCCGAAAGCCTGTGATCTTTACACAAAACAAACTGTACTGTATGTTAACTTTTATTCTATCTTCTTTCTACACCCTGTTTATGTCTCTATTTCCTCTATTAACTCAAATATACTTTTTTCCAGATGATTTGACCAGTGAAGTTAGTCAAAATGATCAAATGGATGATTTGCAGATTTAATCTTAAGAAATTATGATGGAAGGCATCAGTGAAGAGGATTAATTTTTATTACATGAATTTTCTAAGTTTGGCAGTTCAAATAATTTTAAATTAGTTGAACTATGTTTAGCACAGAATACTGCTTGAACAACTTCAATACCTGAAATCGGCAGGGTGCATCAGACATGAAAACTAGAGAGAAGTGTCAAACAGGAACACGATGATCCCAGCAACAATGGGGAATCATTAAAGACAAGAGACTAGCAAAGATGGGCAACTTGAACAAATTAAAAAGAAACAGTTCTGATGAAAAAAAATAGGTAATATGAGTACATTTAAAGTTAAGAAACAAAAAACTTTTGACCTATATACTAATTGTCTTTTATTAAAATCTTAGATGAGACACTCACTGCATCTCCACATTAGGCAAATGTTTTAAAGTGTATTGAAGATTTGATGCTATCAGAGAATATTCCCAGTTGTTTTATTGATTTTTGACAGCAAAATGGTAGTTTGGGGCCTCATTTGCCCTTTGACTATCTCTTTGGATTTCCAGATGATTTAATAATTTAATTCTTTCAGAAAAAAAGTAGCATTAATTTACTATTATGTTTGCATTATTTTCGTCTATTTCCTAGTATTATTTATCTTACCATGAATCTTAAGCAACAATACCTTGACATTTTAATTGCATATTATTTGGAACGTGTTGATTTAGTCAGTTAACCCATTCGGGTTTTTTTGGTTTGTTTTTGTTTTTGTTTTTCGGAATAGCAAAGTCTTATATTAACCCTTGTGGTTTTAGCAAGCAATGGTTTGAACTAATTTACTGGTTAAAAAATTAACATATACGAAAAGAGACTTATTCCTCAATGTGCATTCAACAAAGGCCTCAGTGACATCGCACACACAATATGTTTGGGGGAAAAGTGACATCTCATGTTAGTTTTTGACTGGGAACCAGGCACCTATATCAACTTCTTGATTAAGAAATAATAAAATAGGGTTTCAGGTTTGTGGCTTTATATGAATTTTAAAAATTTGAGCTCTTTTTAAGCCTTACAGAGTTTAATTTGGGAGAAAACATTAGAGACTTGGATTTCACAAGGTAATTTAAAGAAAAGAAAAAGTAAGCTCCACATTTTAAGTACTCTGGAATTGGAGTCATTTGGCAGTTAACATTAAAGTTATGCACATTTTTCATTGTTTGCCATTAACCTTAATTTCATTTTTAAATTCATTTCATTTTAGCACAAATTGTGAGACGAACCTTTTCAGTTGCGTTGATTTTTGTTTCCAGAGGCACATTTTTAAATTATTGGGAAACTGAAAAGAAATTACATAGGAAATCTATAAATTTTGGAGAATCTATTCTGGCAACACCCTACTATGTACCCAAAATTACATATTTTTTAAACAAGCAACATTCTAGGTATCAATAGATTCTATGCATCATATGCTTTAAGTGCTAGTGAAAGTCTCTTAAAGACTTAAAGTCACAATAATGGAAAAAGCAATTGACAACAAAATCTCTATGCAAAATCTATTGCCATTATCTATTTTGTGTAAGTAAAATAAGTAGCAAATTATTTCGGAGGTAAATAATATTTTTCATGCTTAAATTATTTGGTAAAGCGAACAAGTTGAAGCGCTAACTAGTATTTTGCATACATACCATAAGATACAAAATAGCACGTGCTTTCTATTTATGTTGGTTACCAATCTTGATATTCAAGGGAAGAGTGTATAAAGTTAACAAGCAATTATTATTTGGCAAATTAGTACTCAACAACCCTGAGTAAATAGGAAGTTTGAAACCTATCTGTTATACAGCTACTTTAATTTGCATAGCACACTGGTGTGTTTGCTTTGCAAATACTTTGCAATGAATCATCATTTGTACTATACAGTCCAAAGAAAAGCAATCAAAATTCACAGCAAGACAATGAAATTAATTATAACTGTTGAATTCTGTGGTGGTAATTCCTCCTCATGCAGGAAGATTAATTGCATTGCACTTTCCTTGCACTCCACTAAATGATCTGATGAATGTATAATCATTTACAGATTTCTCAAATGCTGAAAATTGATTACCTTTGATTAGCTCTGATCTGCACAAAGAGCTCTGACAGAGTATCAGTGAAACATTACAACATTACAGACAAAGTAACAAATGATTTAATTACCAGTGTGCTTATTAATGTTAGATTCCCTGCAGTGATCCTGGCAAATCAGGGGCCTGTAATAGACCTGTGGGTTTCACTGAATTCCATTAGGGTTTAAATAATATTTCTCACTATTTCTCAAATCCTTCTTTTCATGGCTCCTTAATAACTCTAATTAATTTTAATTTGCACAAAAAAATCCATGGCATCTTTAGAAACTTTTAATTAGCTATAAAATAAAACTCTTCTCCTCCCAAGAAGACATATATGATCAGCTTTGGAGTAGACTCACAAATAAAGTTTTCATTAATGGTAGTTAGCTCTCCATAATATTATTAAATGAAAATCTAAAACAAATGTTGAATTTTATATGTGGCTCAACTCTTCTCATCTAGTGGCAAACAAAATGAGATTTTTAAAACAAGAAGCAAGTTAAAAAACAGTATGGTAAAATGTTTAGATGGTACTAGGGTAAGCATCATCATAATACTCTCTCTTTTTTGTGTCGCAAATGCATACTTTCAGCCATTTTGTTAACTATGGTATAGAAAACACACTGATTAAGAAGCTTCAGTGTATGTGGGAAGAGGATTTGAAAATGCAAGAGCAAGAGAACACTGGCCCAGTTAGACACAGAATGTGATGAATAATGTTGGCACAAACAAATCAAGCTTATCTAGGCTTGTACGCGGAACGTTCTGAGATCACTTTGGATTGGCAGCTTTTAGGGCTTTCCTCAATTTGATGCCATTATATATGACATTAAATTATTGTGAAGCAATGACAATGAAAACCCAGATGATCGGAGGAGTCAAACAGAGCAGCTTAAATGAAAATATGTGGCTGCAAGTGTTTCCAGGCAAAGAAAAATTAGAGGGTAGGCAATTAAAAGGTTGTTTAGCAGAGAAATGCTGATATACAGACAACTTATAATAATATTTTTGCACAGTGGCTTTGCAGTTCTGCAGAGACAAGGCAATGCTGCAGGTGTTTCTGGGTGGCATTTCAAAGCCACTAGCTGTAAAACTTAAGACATGGGGCTATGCAGCCCCCACTGCTAATGAAAACATTTATTATGTTCCGTGCTGTCAGCAGCTGAAAAGCTATCCATCACAGGGAAACGGCACACAGAGTCAGGAGACTCTTTTTGTGGAGAAATATTGAAGTCAGATTGTTGATGTCAAAAGTCAAAGTCTAGTTCAGCTATCTGTTTTATGAATCTGACTGAGACACATTGTGCCTGTGCGCAAACTGATATCTAGCAGAGCTCATGTTAGCAAATGTGTGATTTAGAAGTCAAAAAAACATTCGTACAACCAAATTCATAGCAGGCAGAGGCTGTGGCACGCATGCATAGTTTTTACATTTTAATATGACACCGTTTGGTAGTGTTTATCATCTGAAATCCAAACCATATCAACTCTCTAGCGACGATATTTAAGATCTGTGTACTTTCAAAAAAAAATATTCACACAGAATCAGAGAATACATTAAAATACCGCCACAATAGCAGAGTGATTGGCCTTGTTGGGCTTGGTTTTGTTTTCATTTTCTTCTGCAGATCAAACCACAGATAAATAGTGAATTCACTTTGTTCCCAATTAAAAATAGACATTCGGGGTCAAAATGAGATGAGTATTTAAAAGCCACTAAATTGCAGCACCACTCAAAGTCCTTTTTGGACATATGCACATCATTACATTCCTGGCACCTCTACCATAATATCATTTATATTGCCTGAGTATATATGTTATACATAATCTTATGCACCAAACATCTCCAGTAGTCAAATGTCACTGCATTTGTAGAAAACAGAAGAAAAATAAGAAAAAAAAAAAAAAAAGAGAGAGTAAACTCACTATGCTCAGGACTCCTTTTTTGCTTCTTTGGATCCTCAGCTCACCTTGTTTCAAAAGATATCCCACCTTCTTTCTTTTTCCACTGGAAAAAAAGAATTTCAAATTAATCTACAATAAAAGTAAATGAAGTAAAATTGGTTTGGGTAGTGCATACTCAATCCTGTTTAATCAGATTTTTAAACTAACTTCAAAATAGATGACACAGCTTGGAAACTCTAGTTTTCTTTGAACAAATCTTGGGGATCAAAGTGTACATTTTGTGTGTATTTCTTTAAGCAAGGGCTTTGTGTCTCTGAGGGAGCATATGCTCAGAATGCTATTACACTTGCCAGCCTTCCCGCAAATTTGTAGTGTTTAACAAAAAACAAGCACATTTTTCAATTCAAGTCAGGAAGACTCTTTTATTTTTGCTGATTTCGGCTTCTTTTCTCTTTTCTAGCACAACCCTCAGGGCACATGATGTAATGGTCAGTGCTTGTACATGGGAGCAAGAAAGCCTTTCATGAACTGCAAACTTTATTCAATAAAAATGATTGTGCTCCAGCCCTTTTTCCCTCCTAAAGAGGAGAAAACATACAAATATCATGTAGAAAGCTTTAGGAATCCTAAAGACTTCAGTAAGTCTTAGAAACCTCAATTGTTTTGTTTTGTTTTGTTTTGTTTTGTTTTAAAAGCAAGGAAAAGAAGCAACGCGCGCACGCGCGCGCACACACACACACACACACACACACACACACACACACAAAAAAACAATAGCGGAGATTATTTTTACCCTAACTTGGTTCAATGACGCCAGATGTATAATAGGGATCTATGGCTTGAAGGGTCATGAGTTTGAGTCAAAACTCAACTTCAAGTTAATTGGCTGGCATTGCAGGCCGCACAAATTGGAGACATATTTGTTTCCAGTGGAAGAAGAGTAGGTCACTGTTCCAGAGCCTCTGCATCTCCTTGCCATCTTGCCAAGAACTCGCTGTCATAAGTAAATATCTGAAAAACAGACACCTTTAACCTTTCCTGATAATAAATAAATAAATAAACAAACAAACAAATAAATAAAGCAAGCAAGCAAGCAAGCAAGCGATCGTGATAGATCTTGTCAGAGAGTGGAAAGAGCACAAAACAAAACAAGACAAAATCAAAATAAAGGTGAGACTCTTTTCTTTCCACATGCATATTTGAAAGCAAGGATTGTTTGCTAACTCCAGGATTTGCCTGTGTTATCCAGCAAATCGTCTGACACCCATGTGCATTTAAGTAAAACTTAACATCATATCCTAATCTTAATATTGCATAATGTATAAGGGCAAACCCCATATTTAAGTGGTCAGATTTTCTTAGGTCTTTTTTTTTATTGATCTTTCTTTTTGTTAATCAACCAAAAACTTCTTGGGAATACCGGGCAGGATTTCCTTTTAAAACTCCTTCCAGGTAGATATGTCATCAGTCATTTGGAATACTGCTATTGGAAAACCACTATCTGTCAGGGGAAAAAGGAAATTCACAAAGGAGAAAAAAAAACCCACCATATGGAATTCACTAGACACTAAACCTCTTGTCCACCCAAATTACACCAGTCTTCACAGAATAAGAAGACATTGCAGAGGCTGTGCTGTATGCCTTCCAGGCAGAGCTCCATAGCCAGCAATTAGTCTATATAGTCAGAGGCCAAAAAACCTTATTGTCTTACTTGCTGTATAATTATCTGTTATGATGAACTGTGATTCTAAGGACTATTGTCTTTACGCTTGGATCTGTGTGTGGAGTGGTTGTTTGGCTGAGACCCAAGAATGGACCTTCCTTTTAGTATCTCTGCCTGAGTGATTTCTCTGGTCTCTTCCTGGCTGGGTAAAACAGAGACTGTTTCTGCATGATTTCTTGGGTTGATGAGAAGCAATTATGCCTTAAATGAAGTCATTCATGTCTGCCATTTTGTTTGCATATTTTCCAGTGTTCACCTGTTATTAAACCTGTCTTTAAACTGTAAGCTAGTTTCAAGTAGACTTTTGTGTCTAACACAGTTTGGTAATCAGAGGAAAACAAAATAGATAAAATGTTTTCTGCACAAATCACTCAAGCAAGAAATCTAATAAAGCGATTAAAATCTAAAATAGCTTTTAAGAATTTCCTGGGCATTTTTATGTCTTTGAATATTCCCTCCATTCACTGAATGATGGCAATTGTCTTAGCAGTCTTGGTTCGAAACTTACAAAAACTTTGTCATCTGTCATCTGAGAAGGACAGGGCAAGAAAAGGAGAGTGTTAATAAATCTTATTCTCATTGTCAAAATAGTTATGTTGTTCATTATAATATAAAAGTGATATGTTGGCATATATAATAAGAGGATATTGGAAGTATTTGTTTAAAATTGATCACATCTTGTAGATAATGAGTTCATTAGAAAATATGCATTAAATATTTAAAGATTCTATAATGTAACTAGATGTAATTATCAATTAAAAGTATATTCTAATAAACTTTAGAAACTAAAAGATATTTTACAGAGAATCCCATAAAACAAACATTCCATTGTATGCCTTCTGGTCTTTAAATATCTGAAAAATAAATGTCCGTACTAGCTTATAACTCAACATTGGATGAACCATAAACTTAGAATAGTCACAAAACAAGAATTGAAATTATTATCAATTTACCTAAACTAATGCATGTTTTATTAAATTGAGCTTTATTGGATAACTTTTTTGGAATTTTTATATCTAGTCACCTGTTTGTTAGCTTTTGTTAGTGAATATACTTTATAGATACAATTTGTTTCTAAAATAAGCCACAGTAGTTGAGCCAGGACAATTTACTGGATATTTTTCTAATAGTAAATACAAAATGGAATTTTGTTAAGCAAGTTGGAAGTATAATTGATGCTATGATGACTTAAATTGTTTCAAATTATTCTCATTCATTTTGGAAAAGAATCATTTTTTTAAAAAAAGGATATAAACTTGAAAGCAATTTAATTTTAAAACAATTTCATTTTGTCCAACTTTTAAAAAATCCAAGTAAGCATGTGTGTTTGATTTTTGAGTTTCAGTGAAATAAGAGAAGACTTGCTGATGGTTTTAAAGTACTTAATTTATCACCACTGAACAGAAAGCATTTCCCCCCTAAAGAGGTTTGTACTAAGGTGACCTCTGCTGTTTAAAAAAAAGGCTTGCAAAAACCAGTCCCTTTCCTAAAAACATTCAGTAATCCTAAATTACAAGGATAGAAGTGGATACTGCTGTGCCTAAAAGTATTTACTAAATTCATCACTGTTTCGATTGTATATATGATTTTTAAGCCTTTTTCCTTTAGAGCTGGGAAATTTCCTCTGTTGTTTACTTCCTTGTATTTTGCGTATTCTGACTGACTGGGATCACTGCCACTGGATTTTCTTCTCACTGAAGGGTTTTCTCTCTCCTGGTGGGGCAAAGTCATGACCCAGAAAAAAATTGATTCATGAATTCTCAGGGTATAAGTAAAGAAGAGAGGAGATATGCCTTGGCTGAGCTCCGACTAGTGACAATTTAAAACCTGTAATTAGTCTGAATTCAAGCTGCAAAAGGAATCTGAATTTACAATTCATTAATTCAAACTGATATGTTAACTTTAACAAACTGGATTCCTTATTTAAAGAATCATTTTTACAAGCTGTTGAGTTCACTGCTGGAAACTAAATTTTACTAATTTTAAAATTAGTCAAAGATGGTGGAAAGACCACCAGATTGTATTGCATTGTGACTTTATTCTACCTCGATAAACCTAACTTTTACTGGATTTGCTTAGTGTTAACACCCTAGTACTGGGTTTTATTTCCATCTTAGTCCTAAATTTCATGTTTGTAAATCCCCATTGTCCTGTGGAACACATGTTCTTTAGCTATTTCCCCCCTGATGTTTCCAAGACCCCAAGTCCCCTTTAGCTAACTCTCTGACATTTCCATGAACCACACTGCTGAAATGTTATACAGTAATTAATGTTGATCCTAGTACACACTCAGCCTCCAGTACAAATTAGGATGGAAAAGGTTATCATAATATTTTGCTAGTCTATTTGGTAGATTTGAATTGCTCCCTGTGGGGGACAAACAAAAAAAGAAAGGTGTTTTCAAGTTAGGCTTCAGAAGGAAAAAACCTTCCAGGTAGCAACGAGTCTTTGAAAATCACACACATTTGAAACCTTTCATCTGAAAAGAATTAATCATCATGTGTCGGCATATCGATTATTAAGTTATAACTCCCTCAGGACCAGCGGGCAAGACTGTCAATGGATGGGCTCTGGAATTCAGAGTGAAACTATTATCACTGGGTGGGGTTCAAATCCAGGTACAACCAGCAGCTGGAGCCTCTCCAACTGTCAGTCGTGTCTGAAAAACACTAAGAGACTAAATAATTTAGATTACACTATATTGACCTGTATAATTGTTTAAATGAGTAATGCAGCCACCAACTGAAAGAGGTCAACCATCTGTAGAGGAAACACAGAATTCAGTTTCATTTCCAAACAAACTTTTGAAGAGCAAATTGTTTTTTCTGTGGGAGGTAGGGGAAAGTCTGAAGACAGATTAATGGCTTCTCCCACTAAATAAAGGTTAAAGCTTCTGTCATTTATAGAATGCAACTTCAACAGAAAAAGAAGTCAGAAGGCATCTGACCCAACCACCACATACTCAGTGTAAATGGACATTGTTTCAGGTAGGTTAAAAGGTAAGCGGTTTTGAAAGTGGTATTATTTTATTATATGCCATCATCATTCACTATATATGTGTGTGTGTGTGTGTGTGTGTGTGTGTGTGTGTGTGTGTGTAAGTACATGTACATATACAGGGAAAAGACTTTGGAAGACTAAATCCTGAAGTTAGAAGAACTATATTTTTACAGATAATGGCAAAATGTTTGTTTTAAATGCAACTCTACCTAAATCCCTATCTCTGAAATTTGGAGTTGCTATAAATCAGGATTTGAGACGCATATATTATGCATCCAGTTTATTTTGAGAAAAAGTGCCTATTTTAACACATACTGATCAAATTCTTGGCGGTCAGGCAGCTCACATGAAATCAGAGGCTGCAAAAACTAAGTGCCTGTACCAACTTATGGCCCAGGGCCACTACTTTCCAGGGCCACTACTTTCCAGGGCCACTACTTTCCAGGGTCACTACTTTTCAGGGCCACTACTTTCCAATGGGTGACTTGCCAGGCAGAGTAGCTTCATTATTGGATTTCTTCTGTGGTCTTCTGTTCTCCCGCCATTGTCCCTTAACAGGCTTCTCCAACCTCTCCATGGCATACAAATTATAAAAGGAGAGAATGAGAGGAAAGGGATTAAGTTCTGTGCACCTATGAGCTAACTGAACATTATGCCACGAATTAAAAAATAACAGAAAAGTCTTCGCCATTGGTCTTTACTTCCCACACCAGTTTCCTCTTAAATTGCTTGAGACTGCACATAGATAAGTGGTTAGTAGATTCTTTCCTCAAAACCTTTTGGGGTGCTTCCATCCATTTAAACAAGAATATCTTCAGTATTCATCTTTGCATCATTAGTCATCTGTTCCAAAGCAATAAGACTTTTTATCACAGTAATTCAATATATCAAGAAAACACTTGCATTGCATGTGTGAAATGTTGAGCTTTTAAATCACTATTTATAATAACAAATCATTGCAAATTTGGGCAATATCCATATATTGTTACTGAAATGTAATTTTGGTAGCCACTGGTTGATAATAAATGCTAATTGGGAAACTCATTTTTTTTTAGAGAGAGAAAATGCACACAGTGTATGTGCAAGCAGGGGAGGGGCGGGGGGGGGGAGGAGAGAGAGAATCTTAAGCAGGCTCTACAGTCAGCTCAGAGCCCCATGCAGAACTTGAGATGGGACTCAATCTCAAAGCTATGAGGTCATGACCTGAGTCCAAATCAAGAATCTTACGCTTAAGGGACTGAGCCAGAATCTATCATTTTTAAATAACATTTACTGAGAGCTTGGTACTGCATTTAAGAATGCAGAAATAAATAAAATACAGATACTATTCATAATTTGCTTTTAACATAATAAAATTGAAAAATCCATTGACCTATAATAGGCCTTGTCTGAGAACTATGCCCAGAATACAGAGTCATATGATACAAATCCCTGTACCATTTTCTTATGCTCTGACTTTCATGAGTAAGCAGATTTTCCTCTCTCTCTCTCTTTCTCCCCCCTCCCATTTCTCTCCCTCTTTCTTCTCCCTCACTCCCTCTCCCTCCACCTTTCCCCTTCCCTCCTTTTCTCTCTTTCTTTCCCTCTCATATACACACATACAAAGCTTTAAACATTCCTCATCTGAGCCAAGTTAAGTAAAGAAGAGAAGAAGCAGGACTTCACACAGTTTTCGTATTTGTTTGTGAGTCTTGCATGCCACCAATATTTCCCATTCCTTCCTCATTCATATCTTGAAAGTAGAAGCCATACAGGATAGTGATTAGTAAAATATGTCCCAATTAATGGCTGTATTTCAAACATATGTTTGAATATGTTGGATATTTCCATTACATCAAAGAAATACTAGGAAAAATGAAAAACTCAGTAGTGAAAAACTCAGTAAAGAAAAAATTCAAATGTGTTTTCCACTTTTCTGATATAGTATACCAGTTAACTGACATAATCTTGATCCTTTGATGCCTACTTATTTATCTTTTGGTCCAAATATTTCTATATTATCTATTACAATACTTACCAGAGAAATTAGAAATGGAAAAAATATATAGTTCCAGAACACAATTCCTCAAATGCTATGCTGTTTTTCTAAATATTTTTCTGGTCTTAAAACAAAATCATATTTTGTTTGAATACTGCTAATATAATCATTCTTTATTTTAACAAATCTGAGGTCCTTACCTCATGCCAGAAACTGGACTGAATGCTGGGAAGGCAGAAGTGAATGAACATACAGTCCCTGCTCTAATGGAGCTTACACAGTAGCTGTAAGTTACGGAAATTATTAAACCTCTTTAAGTGAAGAAAAGCCCGATGTTTAAGGAAAAATAGATAGCTTGGGGATATATATCATCTGGATCAGCACTATCCAGTTTGGTAACCATTAGCCACATGTGGAAATAGGAGACTATTGCAGGTTTTCAGTGAACATGATCTGACACTTTTCAAAGACCACTATGACTTCTTTGCTGGGAATAAAACAATCCTGGTTTATGCCAACTGTGTTGTGATATTATTGATAGTGGCTTCTCTCATTCTCAAAGATACCTGTTTGGTTAACAAATGCATGGTCACCTTATAGTATGAGGCTCTAGGCTTAGTATAAGTTTTACTATAGGCTTACTGGAGGTGATCCTGTAAGACAGTGATCTTTATTTTGGATAAAGATGATAACAGGAAATTGATAATTCGGTCACATAATCCTATGTGATATTTTTATCACACAAGCCTATGCTTCTTTTTCTTTTTATTCTTTAATTTTTAATTGGGGCAAAATACACGTAACAAAATTTGACATTTTGACTATTTTTAGGGTGTACAATTCAGTGGCGTTAAGTACACTCACACTATTGTACAACCGTCACTGCCACTCATCTCCCTATCTTTTTTCATCTTATAAAAGTGAAGTTATGTACCCATTAAAATAGCTCTTCATTCTGCCCGCCCGAGACCCTGGCAACCACCATTCTACTTTCTCTATTAATTTGACTACTCTAGGTACCTCATATAAATGGAATCCTTTAGTATTTATCTTTTTGTAACTAGCTTATTTCACTTAGCATAATGTCCTCAAGGTTTATCCATGTTGTGTAGCATGTGTCAGAATTTTCTTTCTTTTTAAGGCTGAGTAATATTCCATTATATGTATATAGTACATTTTGTTTATCTGTTCATCCATTAATAACACTTGGGTTGGGGCTCCTCGGTGGCTCAGTTGGTTAAGCGTCTGACTTCCGCTCAGGCTATGATCTCACGGTTTGCGAGTTCAAGCCCCACGTCGGGCTCTGTGCTAACAGCTCAGAGTCTGGAGCCTGCTTCAGATTCTGTGTCTGCCCCTCCCATGCTCATGCTCTGTCTCTCTCTGTCTCTCAAAAATAAATAAACATTAAAAAAATAACACTTGGGTTGCTTCAACCTCTTGGCTGTTATGAATAATGCTGCTATGAACATGGGTGCATGAACATTTCTTCAAGACTTGGCTTTGAATTCTTTTGGGTATATACTCAGAAATGGAATTGCAGGATCATATGGTAATTCGATTTTTACTATTCTGAGGAAGGACCAGATTGTTTTCCACAGTCTGTACCATTTTACATTCCCATCAATCGTGCACAAGAGTTCCAATTTCTCCACATCATTGCCTACATGTCTTATTTTGTTTGTTCTGGGTATTTTTTGTAGCCATCCTAATGGACATGAGATAAAATCCTGTGTTTCCTAAACTCAATTTGCATATCCAGATTCAACATGGTGCATCTTCCTAGAATGACAAATTATTTCCAAGTGTTGGGTAAAACCTATTTTTGTTCTAAAACAGGTTTTCTTGTGTGTGAAATTGAATATATTTTGCCCAAGAATTTATCATATACATCTGTAAGATAGCAGTTTCAGCAAGATACTTCAGTCCAACAATGGTTTCTCCCTAGGCCTCCATGGAATGCCAATTCACTCTTCTCTCTTGTTTGAGGTGTTTAGGTGGAAAAGTTGGTGAAGCAGGGGAAAATCTGTTCTTACTAATACTCATACCAGTGATTATCAGCTAATATTTGAGTCTATGGCTGACCAAATGTTTGACATACCTAATATGCTTTTTAAATATTTGACTTTTTATAGTAGAGGTGAGAAATGGCTGTCATACTAATTGCTAATAGCTGTGAAGATCCACAAATAATCTCAGAACTACACTTAGGCAAATCCTTCCAGCCTAATACCGCCCCTATTTTTTCATAAACGTAACTAATAACTATTAATGTGTCCTGGCTCCTTATTTTTATGAAGAAGCAGTATTGAAAAGTAGTTAAAAGAATGGCCTCTGAAAACACACTGCCTAGATTTTAATTTCAGCTCAGCTACTTGCTAGTTGGGTGGTCTGAATGACCTCAGGCTACTTATTTATCCTCCTGGTGCCTTAATTACTTCATCTTTAAGATGCCAATGCAGGTAAAGTATTTTGAGTAGGGCTTCACCATGCTTATGATTATCTTAATTTAAACATATATTTAAACATATATCTCAATCAAAAGAGAATACATAACATACATAAACATAAAAGAAATCCACACTGAAAAAATCTCCAGCTTTGTCAATCAAAATTTTTGACTCAATTAGAAGGGCCGATGAGAAAATTATTTCAATTGATTTGATTTAGTATTACTAGAAATTATCCAGATTGAGAGAATATTTCATTTGATTTATCATCTCTAAGAAAACTTACCACAGACACAAATCAATTGAAGTGCTTATTTCATCTAGAAATGTGGTGTTGTATAGATGTTTTATATGGCTGTATTTCACATTAATCTAGAACCACAGTCTATAAATGCCTACTCCAATACTTTATCATCTGACTAGAAAAGGGTATTTCAACACCAAAGACATCACGATACATTCTTATGTATATATCCAGAAAAGCCATTGACATTCAGCAAATGGCCCAATAACTTAGTGACTTATAACAAAAATTTGCAATAACTAAATTATTCAGTTCCCTTTTGACATGACATAGTTCATTACTATCCAACCATTGCTATAGTTCATGACTACCCAACCATTGCTACAAAGGATAATGTGTCATTATTATCAGAATATATTAACTTAATCCATCATAATGACTATATTTGAATTTAAATAAGAGTTTATTAATAAGATGAATATTGTTTTACATGAAGATATTCATTCTTTATTTTAGTCATTTATTGATTTATTTGGTCTACAATAGACATGAATATGTCCTTACCTGGGAACAATTTGGCTAGCAAAAATAGTAGTTACAAAAAAGAATCATTCTCCCCAAATTTAAAGTTAAAAGTAAAAGCTTTAAAAAGTTTTAACAATTTTAAGGGTAAAAACCAACAAAATACTAATTAAACCCAAGATAGTTTTTTCCATGTTAGTTTCTGATGAAACTATATATACTAATATATTTAGTCCAGCACAATAGCCAGAAGTAAGTATACAATGGCATGTGTAAGTAGCCATGATTCAAGGAACTGTGTTTACCTTTGATGACTAGCTGTCAGCTAATAGATTTAATGTGGAAGGGAAAATCTAATAAAGGCTGGCAGAACATTTTCAGTTGATTTAATTCATTCACTCACTCTTTCATTAATTAAACTGACATATAATTCCACACCATAAAAGTTACCTTTAAAACTGTACATTTCAATAGTTTCAGTATATTTACAAAGTTGTACAACCATCACCACTATTTTCAGAACATTTATGTCACCTAAAAAGAAATTCTTTATCCATTAGCAGTCACTTACCATTCCCCAATCCCCCAACCCTGGCAACCACTAATAGGATTTGCCAATTTCCAACATTTACTTTAAATGAAATCATATAATATGTGGCCTTTTATGTCTGCCTTCTTCCACTAGCATAGTATGTTCAAAGTTTATCCATATTATTTCATGTATAAGAACTTTTTTCTTTTTTATGATTGAATAATGTCCCGTTGTATGAATTTTAGGATCAGCTTTCAATTCCTGAAAAAAAGTAGTTATGATTTTGATAGGGATTGCCATCAAAACAATCTTGACTTCAAATTCATGAACACAGGATGTCTTTCCATTTATTGAAGTCTAGTTTCTTTCTCTTTTTAAAAAAAATTTTTTAGTGTTTATTTATTTTTGAGAGAGAGTGAGAGACAGAGTGGGAGCAGGGGAGAGGCAGGGAGAGAGAGGGAGACACAGAATCCGAAATAGGCTCCAGGCTCCAAGCTGTCAGCACAGAGCCCAACGTGGGGCTTGAAACCACAAACTGTGAGATCATGACCTGAGCCAAAGTCAGACACTTAACCGACTGAACCACCCAGCACCCCAAAGTCTAATTTCCTTCAACAGTGTTTTGTATTTTTCGGTGTCAAGTCTTGCACTGCTCTTCTGAAATTATTCCTAAGCCTTTATTCTGTTGATACTATTATAAATGGAATTGTTTTCTTCATTTCATTTTGGAATATTCAATGCAAGTGTATAAAAAATATAATTATTTTTTATATTGCTTTTTCATATGGTAACCTTGCTGAACTCTAATAATTTTTTGTGTGTGAATTCCTCACGATTTTCTGCATACAAGATCATGTCATCTGTAAAGACAGTTTTATTTTATGCCTTTCAATCTGCATGTCTTTTATTCCTTTTCCTTGTCTGATTTCCCATCTAAAGCATCCAGGAAAAAGTTGAGTAGAAGTAAATTTTAATCTTGTTCCTGATCTTAGGGGCAAAAGATTCAGACTTTGAACATTAAGTATTATGTTAACTGTGGTTGTTCACAAATGTCCTTTCCATAAGTTTTTTTTTTTTTTTTTTTTGGTAGATGATAAATTTCTGTTCCTAGTTTATTAAATTTTTTTATTATGAAAGGATGCTGAATTTTGGTTGGATGATTTGTCTACATCTATTAAAATGGTCATGTGGATTTGTTTTTTATTCTGTTAATATGGAGCCTTACATTGATTATTGAATGTTGAACCAACCCTGCATTCCTGGCATAAATCCCACTTGGTGATGTAAAATCCTTTCTACACATTGCTGAATTAAGTTTGCCAGTGTTTTGTTAAGAATTTTTTATCAATATTCATAAAGAATATTGGTCTGTAGTTTTTATTGTGTATCTTTGGTTTTGGTATCAGGTTAATACTAGACTCAGAAGGAATTAGAAAGTATTCTTTCTTCTATTTTTTTGAAGAGTTTGTAAAGAATTGGTGTTAATTCATCTTTAAATGTTTGATTTAATTCACAGTGAAGCCATCTGGGCCTGGTCTTTCCTTTGCAAGGAGTTAAGTAGTAGTAGTAATGCAATATTCTTTCTTCCTTCCTTCCTTCCTTCCTTCCTTCCTTCCTTCCTTCCTTCCTTCCTTCCTTCCTTCTTTCCTCCTCCTTTTTTCTACTCAGTTTAGGTAGTTTTTGACTTTCTAGGAATTTTCCCATTTAACATACGTTATAAAATCTGTTTCCAGCCAATTGTTCACAGTATTCCTTTATAATCCTTATTATTTCCATAGTATCAATAGTAGTATCTTCTCTCTTATTCTTGATTTTAGTAATTTGAATCTTCTCTTTTTTTTCTTCATCAGCCTACCAAAAGATTTCCAAATTTGTCAGTCTTTTCAAAGAACCAACTTTTGGTTTCATCATTTTTTTCTATTATTTCCCTATTCTCTAAATTCATTGATTTCTACTCTAATCTGTATTTTCTTCCTTCTTTTTGCTTTGGATTTAGAGCTCATTTTCTAGTTTCTTAGGGTAGAAACTTAGATAATTAATTTGAGATTTTTGTTCTTTCTAATTTAGATGTTTACAGTTATGAGTTTTTCTGCTTTAGCAGTATCTAATAAGTTTTGGTATATTGTATTTTCATTTTCTTTCATCTCAAAGTATTTAATATTTTGTGATTTCTTCTTTGACCCATTTGTTTTTCAGTTTGTTTTTTAAATTAATTTAATTCACACGATTGTGAATTTATCCCCAATTTTTTTATTATTAATTTCAGATGTCATCTCATTGTGGTCATAGAGCATACTTAGCATGATTTCAGTTTATTTAGTTTGACTGAAAGTTGATCCAGTATGTAATCTATCTTGGAGAGGATTTCATGTACACTAGAATTAATGTGCATTCTGCCATTACTGGGTGAAGTATTATATAAATGTCTGTTAAGTCTATTTGTCTTATAATACTTTTAAAGTCTTCTAATTCTTTGTTGAATTCCTGTCTATATATTCTATCCATTACTGATACTGTTTTGTTGAAGTCTACAACTTTTGTTGATGAATTATCTACTTATCCCTTCAATTTTTTCAGTTTTTGATTCAGGTATTTTGGCCTTCTGTCATTGGGTGCATGTATGTTTATAATTGTTATATCTTCTTGATGTATTGATCCTTTTAGTATTATAAAATGTCCTTCATTGTCTCTATTAACAATTTTTTTTTCTAATATTCTACTGCATCTGGTATTAGTATAGTCACTCCAGCTCTACTTTGGTAAATGTTTCACAGTATATCATTTTACATTCTTTTTACTTTTAATCTATTGTGTCTTTGGTTCTGAAGTATGTCTCTTATATACAGCATATAGGTGGATTGTGTTTTTTAATTCATTCTGCCAATTTCTGCCTTTTTATTGGAGCATTTAATCCATTTATATTTAATGTAATTACTGATAAGCTATGGTTATATATGCGATTTTATTATTATTTTCTATGTCTTATGTCTTTTTTCATTCTTTAATTCACCCAATATTGGCTTCTTGCATGTTAAAAATATTTTTTAGTGTATCATTTTAATTCAATATCACTTGTTTTAATATGTATTTTTGAGTTATTTTCTTTAGTGGCTGTGCTGGTCTTTATGATTAATATCTTAATTTATAATATTCTAGTTAAGATTAATACCAAATAAACTTCAATAGTATACAAAAACTTTGCTCCTATACATTCCAATTACTCCATTCTAATACATTTTTTTTAGTTCTTTAAATAGAATTTCCTTTAGTTCTTTGAACATATTTTAGTTTTCTGATCTAAAATCTTTGTAAAGTTGGGGCACCTGGGTGACTCAGTTTGTTGAGTGTCTGACTTCAGCTCAGGTCATGATCTCGCAGTCTGAGTTCGAGCCCCACATCGGGCTCTGTGCTGATGGCTCAGAGCCTGGAGCCTGCTTCGGATTCTGTGTCTCCCTCTCTCTCTGCCCCTCCCCTGCTCGTGCTCTGTCTCTCTTTCAAAAATAAACATTTAAAAAAATTTTTTTTAAATCTTTGTACACTAAGTGCAACATCTGTACTCTCTCAGGGGCAGTTTCTATTGCCTGCTTTCATTCCTGTGTATGGGCCAAATTTTCTTATTTTTTCATATGTGTCATAAATTTTTGCTAAAAGCATTTTACTTTTATGTTTTTTTTAATTTCTTTAATGTTTATTCATTTTTGAGAGGCAGAGAGAGACACAGCACAAGCAGGGGTGGGGCAGAGAGAGAGGGACACACAGAATCCGAAGCAAGGCTCCAGGCTCTGCACAGAGCCCAATGTGGGGCTCGAACTCACAAACCGTGAGACCATGACCTGAGCCAAAGTCAGATGCTTAACTGACTGAGCCACCCAGGTGCCACCAAAACAACATTTTAAATTAATACAGTGTGAAAACCCTGGAAATCAGATTTTCTCCCCCAGGGTTCATTGTTACTGCTGCTACAAATTGTTCATTTAGTGACTTTCCTGAAATAATGGTTATTCTGGAAAGCTTGTATTCTTTGTTGGGTGTAGTTACTGAAGTCACTGCTCAGCTAGCTTAACAGTTAGCTAATGACTGGACAGAGATTTCTTCAAATTCTTGAAACCAGTTATGTTTCTCAGCCTTTGCTGTTCTGTGTGGATATTTGGGGCATCCCTTCAATGTCAAGGTAGTCAGCTTACATCTCTGCTTTAGTACTTATCGCAACTTCACAGAGCCTTAAGGTCAATCCTCCTCATGTTTTTCCCAGGCATTCATACTGTCCTGGGCATGTGCAGAGCTTTGTTCATAAATGGCCTTCTACCTTCCCTGAAATATGTAGGAAATTTTCAAAGTCCCCTGTGGACATCAAATTCCCTGGTGTATTTTGGTTCAGCTTCCTGTTTGCTCCAACTATCATTGCTTCTTTAGAGAGAAGTGATGTCAAACAATTTCAACTGATACTTTCCTCCCAGGGAAAAAAAAAAGCTGTTTTCACTGAGAGATCTGAGTTGAGGCAAGTAAATACAAACCCTACAAGTGGAGATTTCCAAAGAACTACCAACAGGTCTACTGATAATTGTCTGAGAATGGGGCTTTGAAAAAGCTTCAACTCATCATGACCCTTCCAGGGGCTGCTAAGTTGCTTGTTCTCAGTGTGACTGAGGGACTGTGGTTTTTCAAGACTACTGCAGAGTTGGAGAGTAGGGGGTGGAATTGCTAGGAATTGCAATTCCTAGCAAGGAATAAACCTTGCTATTCCTACAAAGATTCAACCATTTTTCTTGAATAAATGCTCCTTGGATTGCTGCAGGCCTTTAGGTAATTTCCAGAGTTCTGAAAAAGTTATTTTGACCATTTTGCAAATATTCTCATTCCTCTATGTAGGAGTAACTTTTTGAAGATCCTTACTCTGCCATTCCTGTTGACGTCCAGCCAAAGCCCTTGGTATTTAAACACCAAACTATCACTTTTAAGGAAGATTTAAATAGATGATTTGGAGTGTTTACTTCTTTAATCCCTCTCAATCCAATTCAACTAATAGTTATTGAAGCCCTTTGGATCCTAGGGCTTGGGAATAACTTTCCAATATGCTCTAGGTCTAGTGGACCTAGACTCAGATTAAAGACAGATAAAACACTGCAAGTACTAATAACTCATGCTTAATAAAGAGGCACTTTGGTAGAAAGAAATCATTATTTTTTCCTTAATAATAACTCTGCATAGGTCACTCTAGGTATCACAGCTGGTGACCACAGATAGGAGATTACATCAGTAAATTAAAAATATACCAGAGACAATACTTCTTAATTAATTAATTAATTAATTAATGTGCCCCTGAGTTTGGGGGTCAGTTCGGTCCAGTGAGAAGCAAGAGAAAGACCCGTTGACTCACTGGGGTTCCCCATTGGGCCCCTATGTCCAGTATTGCATATTTTCTCTCCTAAGCCATGTCTACAATGAGACCCATTCCTATATTATGAAATGTTTTAAGCAGCCCTACTGAAATGTCATAGTACAGGCTTTGTCTTTTCAAATCTTTATATTTTATAAGTTCTCACCTTGTTATTGCTAACTAATAATACTTCTGATATTAATTATACTAAACTAAAATTTATGATAGCAATATTCAATAATCCAGTCTGGTACATCATTTATTTAATTTTCTAGAAATGGATTTAGCCACTAACTTTTGCTAGTTTAGCTGGCAATTTTGGTATAATTCAAGGTCAAACATTTCAAAGGTATAAAACCATATCTGAGGTAGATGGCTTATTCTTAAAGTTTAAGGGTAAAATTATTCTTGCCATGCACTTTTCAAATACATCTTAAGGAATCTAAGTAACTCAAAAGTTGCATCTTAAAGGAAAAGACTAGCCTTGAGGATTGGCATCTTTTTTTTTTTTTTAATTTTTTTTTTAAACGTTTATTTATTTTTGAGACAGAGAGAGACAGAGCATGAACAGGGGAGGGTCAGAGAGAGAAAGGGAGACACAGAATCTGAAACAGGCTCCAGGCTCTGAGCTGTCAGCACAGAGCCCAACGCGGGGCTCAAACTCACGAACTGTGAGATCATGACCTGAGCCGAAGTCGGACGCTTAACCAACATGGCATCTTTCAATTCACCTCTGTGCAGGAGGGAGTTCTTCTCTATAAGCAGAATCCAGTCTAACTTCCTGAAGGTCATAACAGCATGTGAAACAGCCACTTGTCTGAGACAATAAGAGCGTTCAATTACATAGTAAGTACATAATACCTATGTATTTAATCCTTGCCTAAACCCTCTCTATCATTAATCTCATTTTATAAAAGATGCTAAAGCACTGAGGTCCCACCACTAAAAAGAGAGTAAATTTTGCATTTGAACATTAGCATTTTGTTTCTACAACTGTATTTTATACTACCACACTAAACACCTGAGAGCTAAACATACTTACTCCTAATACAGAACCTGTATTCAAAATGTGTTTTATTAGCAACATAATTTTCAGGAGAGAGGACATACCTCCCAATCTAGTTTCTAAACAAAAGCTCAAAGTAGTACATACCCAAAGAGAACATTTAGAGGAGCATGTATGGATCATTTGTCTAATAGATTGAGAATTACCTCACAGCAAGTTAAATCAGAAAGTAGTAAACTTGGACCACATAATCTAAGTTCCTCACCACTGTCACAGATTTTATACTAAATAATTTATAAATTATTTATCAAAAATCATCAAAAATTATTACAAATAATTTAAAAATTACTAAAATTTTGATATGATGCCCTTGATTTTTATCAAGAGTCTATATAGGAAAAATCGTATAAAACTATAATAATAAATATAACAATATATATTTTGTTCAGTGACTTTTATATACAATTTTTTTTAAATTGGTAACAAAAAATTTCATTCTTTGAAGAAGCAGCTCTATATTTTCCAAGATAATAAGAGTTATGAAATCCATCCTCCTTTCTTTGTTATCAGCTGCCAGGAATCTCTAAGCTAAGTGTAGGATTTAACCAGTTAATGTATTTCCTCCTGTGATAGTATGTTTTCCACCTATTTAAAAAAAGTCTCTTTATTTTAAAAGCATTTTTGTGGACACATATTTTAATAAGCTTCTCTAAAACCATTCTGAAAGCAAGCAGGTGATTTTTTGAAATGTCTTTTTCAAAATTAAAGTTAAAAAAAAAAACGTTTTAGTTGTTGGTGAGCTAATACTGAAGCTCTGTAAATACCACAAACATGAATTAAAAAAGGCTCCTTAGTGATAATTTTTAAATTTCATTTACTCTCATCATATCAACTAAACAATAGGAAAAGGGACTAATCAACTCTAGACTAATTGCTTCCACAGACCACCTCCTTCAACCACAAAAAGGAACAAGTAGCTGTGGTCTACTCTTCACATTAATATCTTTCACAGCACTTCCAATAATGGTGTATCCTACAAGCTGAGATCGGGTGGAGAGTCCTAGGCAGTCCATAGGCTGGAGAGTCCTAATGCCAGAACTGTACTAGGAATGCCCAATCAGTCTATTTCATGCTATGGAGCTTGTTCCTGTCCTGTGAATTAAGTTAAAAAGCTGTAGCCCATGGGTCATCTTAAAAAATTGTGATTTATAATTATCTTTGTGCATTTATGTGAGTGCATTAAAGGAAGGGGATAGATGGATAGATAAATCAGTTTTCCTCTTATCTTTTGAAAAGTAAATGAGAATTAACATAATTTTTTATACTTCTTGTTATTCTTCTTGTGTTAAGAAAATACTCGTGTCAAATACGCATGTTGCCTCAATTTCTACACCAGACCCTCTTCATATTAATTGCTTTCTTTTTCTCCTCATTCCTTTTACCCACCTCATATTGGAGTTTTCATAATTTTCTCTATGCTATCATGATATTTTGCTTATATCTCTGTGAATACATCCATATTCCCATCAAGGTTTCTGGATTTAAAGACAAAGGTCATGCTGGGGGGGCGCCTGGGTGGCGCAGTCGGTTAAGCGTCCGACTTCAGCCAGGTCACGATCTCGCGGTCTGTGAGTTCGAGCCCCGCGTCGGGCTCTGGGCTGATGGCTCAGAGCCTGGAGCCTGTTTCCGATTCTGTGTCTCCCTCTCTCTCTGCCCCTCCCCTGTTCATGCTCTGTCTCTCTCTGTCCCAAAAATAAATAAACGTTGAAAAAAAAAATTAAAAAAAAATAAATAAAGACAAAGGTCATGTATTTTTGTATCCTTCCAGAATCTAGCTTTAAGCCTTGTACACAGTAGTTCTTCAGTAAATACAGATAGATTTTGGTGTGTTAGGACTATTGACATAAGAATTTGTTGAGTGGATGATTCAATATGATTTTCCCTACTTGATATACATGACAAGGTTGACCTCATTTTTAAATTAGGAAATAGGGACACCAGGGTGACTTAGTTACGTGTCCAACTCTTGATTTTGGCTCAGGTTATGATCTCACAGTTTGTGAATTCAAGCCCTGTGCCCGGCTCCACCTGAGAACACAGAGCCTGCTTGGGATTCTCTCTCTCCCCCCATCTCTCTCTGCCCCTCCCCCACTCATTCTCTCTCTCTTTCTCTCTCTGTCTCTCTCTCTGTCTCTTTCTCTGTCTCTCAAAATAAATAAATAAACTTTAAAAAATTAAATTAGGGGGATGCCTGAGTGGCTTAGTCAGTTGTATATCCAATTTCAGCTGAAGTCATGATCTCACAGTTTGTGAGTTTAAGCCCTCCATCGGGCTCTCTGCTGTCAGCACAGCCTGCTTCAGATCCTCTGTCCCTCTCTCTCTCTGCCTCCCCCCAGCCACGTGCTCTCTCTCTCTCTCTCTCTGTCTCTCTCATAAATAAATAAATAAATAAATAAATAAATAAATAAATAATGAAATAATGAAATATAGTACTGGTAGTAATATGGCATAGCAGTTAGGAGTGTCAGCACCAGAGCTAGACTGTCTGGGTCTATAATCCAGGCAAATTATTCACCCCCTCTCAATATCCTCATCTGTAAAAGGGGATAACAATTAGATAGACTTCAGAAGGTGTTAAGCCTATTAGTTAATAGATGCAGGGTACTTAGTGCTTGCACAAATTAAAGTTTAGCAATGCAAATGAACAGGAAACACAGAAATTCTGACTGGGGAATCAAGAAACTCATGATACAAGAGTAATTTTTAAGCTAGAATTTGATATGTAGAATTTCATTAATAATTTATAGATCCATAGCTATAAATCTATAAGCATTGTGATACACCTACATGGATTATATGACTTTTCAGAAATAATTTTCTTGAGACACTAAAAATATTAAAAAAATATCGCCTAATAATTTTATCAGAAAAAATTATATTTTGCTAATTACATAATTTGGGGAAATATTGTATTTAAATAATATAGAAAAAAATACCTTTTGCATGAGTTTTGTCTCTCTGGTGAGATTTATCCTAAACCCTTATTTTTAGAAAATCATCATTCTCCTAATTTGGGCAACAACTTAGATTCTGGGGTAATCAACTATCTTAACAGATCACTTAGTCTCTAGGGTCTAGGGTAGAATAACATATTAGCTTCTTTTTTGTGAACCAAGTGATATATGCATTTATGAAGGGATACTGCTAATCATAAGTCTTTGCACACATAACAAACATTCATTCACCAGTCTACTACATGTTCTAATAATACCCATAAAGGAAGAGCAACATCTATCTCTATTTTGATCTTTATGCTTTCAAATTTAAAATAAATCTAAATTAAAGCCTCAAAGATTGAGAACAAATAAGCAAATATTTATTTCCAAAATTCTTTCTAAATATACCTCTTCTTTTTAAACTCTGTATTTTATTAATCACTCAAGCTTGTCTAGTTAACTAAATAGTAGTCATTTCTGTATATTAGATTTTTTAATCTAGCCTTGTAAAGATAATTGTCCATTATCATAAAAAAAGAATTTCTGAATTTACTTTCTTGTAATACCTATTCATTCTGAGAATTAAAAAAGTCGGTATAAGTCTTGGTAGTGGAAACACAAGTTATTGCTTTGTAATTCTTTATACTTTTATGTTTCTTGAAAATATTCAAATTTAAAGATTTTTTAACTTTTGAGGGGAAGTGAATATAGTACTATAATTAAGAAATTCTTGGCTCAGTTGGTTAAGTGTCTGACTCTTGGGTCTGATTTCAGCTCAGGTAATGATCTCATAGTTCATGGGTTCCCTACATCAGGCTCTGCTCTGTGTCAGCTCAGAGCCTGTTTGGAATTCTGTCTCCCTCTCTCTCTGCCACTACCCCACTCATGATCTCTCTCTCTCTTTCTCTCTCTCTCTCTCTCTCTCAAAATAAATACATAAACTTAAAAAAATTAAAAAAAGAAATTCTTAAACAGTAATAAGCCTATACTTTACATTAATTCTCATACAATTAAAGATCATGAGGTTTTTTCTTCAAGATATATGATTATCATTCACTTGAGTTTGTTTGTTAACTAAACATGAAAATGGTCAGAAAGGGAAATAACTTGATAACAATTTTAAAACTCATACCCATGAGAGATTTTTTTAATGTTTTACTTCAGGCCAAGGAATTTAAGCCTTGGCATTCACCACATACTACTTGATGAGCCTTCTACAGAAGAACCCCTAGGTAGATTTTATAACATTTAATATGGAGTTCAATTCATCATCCCAATTCCTGAAATTTAGCCTGTACATGACACACTGGCAGTAGATGTTTCCATTTTTTTAAAGTTTATTTATTTTGAGGCAGGGGAGGGGCAGAGAGAGTGGGGGGGAGGGAATCCCAAGCAGGACCCAGGTGTCAGCAAAGAGCCTGATGTGGGGCTCCATCCCACCAACTGTGAGATCATGACCTGAGCCAAAATCAAGAGGGGGTTGCTCAACAAAGTGAGCCTCCCAGGTGCCCCGATGTTCCCATATTTTTAAAGAATAGTAATATTGTAATTTATTTTCTTTTAATGATTAAGGGGCATGCAATCTTGTGAGTTGGTATAGAAGTAATGACAGAATATCTTAAAGTGTACTTTTTAACTAAAGATGACAAAAGACTAGACAATTATCATATATCAAGGGAAATTAAGGGATTGATTTTCAAAGTCATTTAAATTAACAACAAACAAAGTTTTTCTTTTAAAATCCTTTTAGAGCTGGGTGCTGCTAGATGAAAAATATTAAGTACAAAAGGAAGTTCAGTTTCCATATTAATATTAGAGATCGAAAATAGATGATACAGAATTCTAAAATAGTATGCTAATTTATCTCTATAAAATGTGAAGTGGACAGGCTTGATTAGCGAATTGATTAGTTAATTTCTTTAAATCTTTAGTTCTTTGTCACAAATATGTTAAAATCTAAAAGAATGCTGGAGACAATAAGCGAGACATGTTTGAAGAGATTGACAATTTAAATGTGAATAGGGGTCTATCATTTAATAACAAGGCAAATGACAGTAAGATACAACCAGAAATGCCAGGATTTGAGATATCTTACAAATATATCATAAAGATATGTACGATTGTGAACATATATACCTGTGAAAATAATATGCTTATGTTTTTTTCTGAAAATTTATAAGAGTTTATAAAATACCTACATGTCTAACTGTGAAGTTTAAAAGAAAATATTACATGTTTTTATATATTTTATCAATAATGATAACTATATATAATTTATTTATATATGTTATATAAATATATTTATAACATATAATATAATATATATTTATGTAAATAAATTATATTTACATTTAATATAATGTAAATATAATATAATATAATATAATATAATATAATATAATATAATATATATATTCTATGGTATTTTCTTCTAGCATACCTTCACATTAAAATAAAGAGTTCTGGAGTACCTGGGTGGCTCAGTTGGTTAAGTGTCTGACTCTTGATTTCAACTTAGGTCATGATCTCAGAGTTGTGAGATCAAGCCCCGTTTTGGACTCTGTGCTGGGCATGGAGCGTGCTTGAGATTCTCTTTCTCCCTCTCTCACTGCCCCTCTGTCTCTCAATAAAAAATAGTAATAATAATAATAAAATAAAGAGTTTTAATCTCCACAGGTAAACAAAAAAAAAAATCATGGAATAGAGCCAAAGTGTTGAGATATGTGTGTTTATACATACACTCATATACATAATACACATACATATAATTTATAACAAGCATAATAAATTACTCAATATACCTAATGTAGTGACAGTCTATAAAAGAAATAATTCCTGTACAATAAGAAATGCTACTTATTCCCCAAATTGTGGGTAAATAGCAACAGCCTGTGGTCATTTCTGACGTTGCAGTTTTCATGACTATTTTGTTACTTTAAGTATAAACACAATATTTACTTTAAGCAATTCCTTTATGTACTACTGTCTTAACAGTATTCATTTACAAAAAGTATTCCTTTAGTACCCATCTTAGCAGCTGTGAAATATCCTCTGTCCTCCTTTCCACAAAGCATCAGCTTTCAGTAAATAAAATCTGGAACTAAAAGATCTGATTAGCTAGTCCTTGGCTATTGTGGAGGGAAGTTACTACCTTCCACCTAAAAACAGCATACTTCTCAACATTGCAGACATTGACATACTCTGTGACCCAGTTTACATCCTGAGTTGATACTAAGGATGATTCAAATCTCACAGGTCTTGGTAAGTTTAGATTGTAAAGTCAGAGTAATGAGAAGTCATTAGAAAGTTCTAAGCAGAAGAATGAGATGACATTTTGAAAACACTCTGTTATGGAGCGCCTGGTGGCTCAGTTGGTTAAGCACCAACTTTGGCTCAAGTCATAATCTCATGGTTAATGAATTCAAGTTCCGTGTTGGGCTCTGTGCTGACAGCTCGGAGCCTGGAACCTGCTTTGGATTCTGTGTCTCCCTCTCTCTCTGCCCTTCTCTGTCTCTGTCTCTCTGTCTCTGTCTCTGTCTCTCTCTCTCTCTCTCTCAAATAAATAACAATAAAAAAATTAAAACACTATGTTGGACTTCTATGTGGATTAGCACAGAGAGATAAGTGTGAGGGTGCACAGTGAGGAGTCTGTTGTACTAGGTCAGATGAGAGGTGAGGGTGGACGGCTTCACCAAGTGGGTAGCAGTAAAGATGAAGCAAGATGGACGTATTCAAGATACATTGGAAATAGTGCTAAAGGGACTTTCGGATGGATTAAAAGTTGGGCTAGGGAATCAAAGACAAATACTAAGTTTTCACTGAAGTAACTACGTCATGAGATGAGGAAGGCTAAAGACAAACAGGTTGGAGTCATTAAGAGTTGTGCTTCAAAACAGGTTAGAGTGGAAGAGAGCCAAAGCATAAGAGACTCTTAAAAACTGAGAACAAACTGAGGGCTGATGGGGGGTGGGAGGGAGGGGAGGGTGGGTGATGGGTATTGAGGAGGGCACCTTCTGGGATGAGCACTGGGTGTTGTATGGAAACCAATTTGACAATAAACTTTATATATTGAAAAATATATATATAAAAAATAAATAAAATGAAAGAAAATGTTAAAAAAAAAAAAAGAGTTGTGCTTCAGACTTGATAAATTGGAGATCCCTTGTAAACCTGCCTGTGGAGACATGGGAGGTGATCAGAATCACAGATCTGGAGTCTGCAGGCTGAAGAAGTCCAGCAGGAGGTTATACTTTGAAAGTTTTCAATATGTAAATGATACTTACACTTTGAGCCTAGAGTCATTCATTAATTCATTTATCAAATAAACATTTTTTAAGTGCTTAATATGAACCAGGTACTGTTCTAAGTGTTAGGAATACAACACTGAAAAAATTTCAGATGAAAATCCTTGCTATTACGGAGTTCACATTCTACGAAGAAATCCCCAAGAAAGAAAATAGAGATGGCAAGAAGAGAACCCAGAATGAATCTCTAGGGCATTCCCATCTTGACTGGATGACAGGGTAAAGAATCCACAGAGAATAGAGTGAAAAAGCTGCCAGGGAGGTAGGAGACAGACCAGAAAATTGTCATGTCACAGAAGCCAAAGGAAAAAGTGACACACCCATTTATATCTTGTATTAACAACAGTTCAGCTGTGTGGATCCCTGCTGAGGTATGTAGAAAGACTGGAAATATAAAATGATATTTTAATTAGGTGATACGAAGATTGTGTCCTTAAAGCTCAGTGAAATGGCAGACAGAACCGGTATTCAAGTGGATTGAGGAAAAAATTGGGGGAGGGTGACAAAGTGGAGGCCGTAAGTATGGACCCTTGGTAAGTTTTACTGTCAAGGGAAGTTGAGAAGTAGGCAAATGGCTGGAAAATGAATAGGGAGATTTATGTGTGATGTCTGAAGGCCCTTACCAGAGCATGTGGCACAGACTCAACATTCAATAAATATGACACATTATTGTTGATGATAAGTGACATTTAAATGTAATAGTCTGGATTAAAAATTAATGTACTGACAATAGGTTGTCACTGAGCCTGAGAGTTATGAATTTTTCTACTGAAGTCTTAAAATTAGTTCAGATTACATAAATATTGAATTCCCAACTGAATAAATGTAAGTTAATAAAGATATGTGGTTGTCATTTTCATCTCTTGAATGGGCAACTTTTAAAAGGATAATGTTCAATATTGGTGAAAGTGCAAGGAAATCTTAAACTGAGCTTGTGGGAATATAACCTTTCTGAAAAGTAAATCCAGGTGTATCAAAAACCTTAAAAATGTGCTTGTTTGTTTATTTTTTTCTGTGAAGGTCATTATAGGATATTTAATGGAAGAGAGGTTATAAAGTTAAAGACACACAAAACTCTGACATTTTAAAAAAGAAACTAGAAATACATTCTGCAAGAAGCATCTGATGTGGAACTGTTCATATAAAATTGGTGAAATACACATCCATTCAGACTTTTGTTGCCTCCTGGCTAATTGTTGTAAAGCTCTACATGTAATGCTAGGCTTCCAGACCACCCAGAGTTTTCTGCAGGTGAGAATGCAGCCATTCACTTTCTTAGTGGGGTGAACTTCCGGGAACACAAACAGTTGAGTGCCAGCCTCTGGGCTGATTTTGGTTGTTGTCTCTGTTTCCTGAAACAGTGCGAGGTTGGTCCTATTCATCAAAGTATTTTAACGGTTAGTAACCTATTTTCCCCAACAGCCCCTTGCTCCCTCTTAGCGTCCCTGTTTCAGAGCATTACGGTTCCATTCTGCACAGCTTAGTTGGGTTTAAAGAACCATACCACCACACCAAATAATTTTCATTTGTATACAGTTTGGTGGCCCAAGGATACGGGCCCCCACTTGGCATATTCAGTAAACGGTGGAAGTCTTCGAACAACTACAAAACCAGTCAAGTGTCTTGCAATGAGATAGGTCTGATACGAGGAGGATTGCTGAGGATTTGATAAAACTGGAACATGTAGATTTTTACTGGCTAAAGGCGAGACTCATTTCACAAAGCAGTGTTATAATATTTTATATTTAGCACTTTACAAGATTTGAAATGTTTTTATTATTTCATTTGAGCTTTAGAGTAAGCTTAGCCCCATTTAAGATATTGAGGACATCCTTCCCTATGTAATGAGACTTTGTTTGGTTGAAAGATGTCCTTAACCTCTGTGAGCATAATCCTAAAATGTGGCACAATACATGGCAGAAAGGCGACAAAGTGTGAGTGGGTATAAGGGTGCTGCATCAGTTTACCTCTGCCCTTTAAAGGCCGTAGGGAATACACCGGCAAGGCTATCTTTGCACTAGCTGTTTCTTACATATGGCCCAGAGCATGCTTCCGGCACCAGTGTCTTTGGAAGAGGTGTGAAAAAACTTCTCTCTGAGTCCAGGAGAGTGGGCTGTTCAAATCCTCCTGGAGACAAAAGAAAGAATTGGTTCCAGTGCCTTTTTCAATCCTAACAGCTTTCAGATGACACATTGGGAGTCATTTATACAGACTTGAATATACCCAAAAGCATTTCTCGCCAAGCCTTCCCACAGTCTACACGAGCCAATGCAGATCACTTTATTTAAAAAGGTTATATGTTATGTAAAACCCACACAACTAGCTGTCTTAGATTTTTCTCTTCCCCTACTTGGACTTCTGTGGGGTTTCCTCCATATTTTCCATCTCTAACTATAGACTAACGGATTTATTGTCGCCCATAAAGCAATGTTCATTTTAGTAACCCACCTTACAAAGGTACCAGCCATTGGTAGTTCTGCTCAGTTCATCAATAAAACCTTATTGCCTAATAGTCACCACCCCTGCCAGTTGACAAGCAAACTAAATTCAAAAGGCTACACTCCTGGGAATCTTTTTTTTTTTTTTTTCCTAGTAAATCAAACCAATATACGATGCAAGTTATGCTCGAAATGTTACTTTTTTCTGATGGGAAATTCTTGGGGTCATTTTTTAAATCTTTTCCTTGACCTATGGGTCAACCGTATTTAACCTCCTGCTACAGGTGGATGCTTCAGGAGAATGTGTTTTTCTAAAAGTTCAATCAACAACTGGAAAGTCTGCCTTATACATTTCAAGGGTAAAGACTCCACTCAGTTTGGTTTAGCAAAAAAAGGTACCATAAACCTCTCTGGAGACACTGGAGAAGGAGACTTATTGCTGGTCATGCCTAAACCAAATATCCTGTCCCGATGCAAAACACTTGGAAGGTGCTCTTGCCTCCTATCTTCACGTTGGAGAATAAAGTTTGATTCCCAATTATCTATTACTATAGCTACTATTTTAATTTTGTGTGATGCCTTTCATCCTGTTGTGGTAACAAATGACTTACTTTGTATTTTTTGTTCATATTTACATCTAGCCTATAGGTGAATGGTTTAAATGAGATTTACATAGATAATATTTTTTTTAAGTTTTTATTTAAATTTCAGTTAAGTTCCAGTTAACAACATATGGTATCACATTAGTTTCAAGTGTATAACTGAGTGATTCAACATTTACATATAACGCCTGGTGCTCATCACAATAAGTGCACTCTTTAATCCCCATTACCTATTTTACCCATCCTCCCCACCAAACTCTTCTCTGGCTACCATCAGTTTGTTCTTTATAGAGTTTGTTTGTGCTTGATTTTCCTTTTTTTTCCATCTATGATCATTTGTTTTGTTTCTTAAATTCCACATATGAATGAAATCATGTGGTAGTTTTCTTTCTCTGACTGACTTATTTCAGTTAGCATAATACTTTCTAGCTCCATCCATGTCATTGCAAATGGCAAGATTTCATTCTTTTTGATGGTGGAGTAATATTCCATGGCATATATACACCCCATCTTCCTTATCCATTCATTGGTTCATGGACATTTGCCCTCTTTCCAAAATTTGGCTATTGTAGATAATGCTGATAAACATCAGGGTGCATGTAACCCCTAGAATAAGTACTTTTGTATCCTTTGGGTAAATATCTAGTAGTGCTGGATTGTAGGGTAGTTCTATTTTTAACCTTTTCAGGATCCTCCATACTGTTTTCCAGCATAGTTGTACCAGTTTGCTTTATCACCAATAGTGTAAGAGAGTTACCCTTTGTCCACATCCTTACAAACATTTATTGTTTCCTGAGTTGTTAATTTTAGCCATTGTGATAGGTGTGAGATGATATATCATTGTAGTTTTGATTTGTATCTTCCTGATGTTGAGTGCTGTTGAGCATTTTTTCATGTGTCTGTTGGCCATGTGTATGTCATCTTTGGAAAAATGTCTATTCATGGCTTCTGTCCATTTTTAACTGATTATTTGGCTTTTGTGTATTCAGTTTGATAAGTTCATTATAGATTTTGGATGTTAACCCTTTATCAGATGCCATTTGCAAATATCTTCTCCATTCTATAAGTTGTCTTTAAGTTTTGTTGATTGTTTCCTTTGCAGTGCAGAAGAGTTTATTTTGGTGAAATCCCATTCATTTATTTTTGCTTTTGTTTCCCTTGCCTCAGGAGAGATATCAAGAAGCTGCTATAGCCGATGTCAAAGAAGTTATGGCCTGGATTCGCCTCTAAGGACTTTTATGGTTTCAAGTCGCACATTTAGGTCTTTCACCCATTTTGAATTTATTTTTATGTATTGTTTGAGAAAGTGGTCCAGTTTCATTCTTCTGCTTGTTTCTGTCCAGTTTTCCCAGTACTATTTCTCGAAGAGACTTTTTTTCCATTGGATATCTTATCTGCTTTGTTGAAGATTAATTGACCATATAGTTGCGGGTTCATTTCTGGGTTTTCTATTCTGTTCCATTGATCCATGTGTCTGTTTCTCTGCAGTACCGTACTGTCTTCATGACTAAAGTTTTGTACTATAACTTGAAGTCCAGAATTGTGATCCCTCCAGCTTTGCTTTTCTTTTTCAAGGTTCTTTGGGTATTCAGGATTACAAGGATAATATCGTAGGGATGAGAGATAATTCACTATCAGGCTATAGCCCTGACCCATTTCATGAACATATTTCAGTGAAATACCAGCAAGGGGGGGAATCCATGAACAACACATTCACTGATGGGCACTGGTCACCCATTGTCTTTATGTCTTTAGCTTCTTTTATTTTCTCTGCCTTATAATATCATTCTCATTTTTCCATGATTAAGCCTATATGATTTCTGTTAACATAAATTCTTTGGTTCAAATAATTCCAAGTACAATTGCTGTCAAGTAATTTCAGGTTCAGTTTTGCTGAGTGACCTGCAGCCTCATGCTTCATATATACAGATATAATGAAAATGCAATTCTTCCATCTTGAGGACAATAGTAAGACTAGGTCTTCATAAGTGTAAGTAGTTTTAAACCATTAAAGATAGATATACACATATATTTATAATTTTTAATTATAACGTGTATAAATTTATATTTTAAAGAGTACAATTTAAGTTTTATATGTACAAATTAAATTTTATTTATAAACTAAGAGGACAAGTTCATGTATATGTGTATGTGAATATTTTTTCTATATTTCTTTTTTTTTTCATGTTTTATTTATTTTTGAGAGAGAGAGAAAGAGAGGAGGGGGGAGAGGCAGAGAGAGGGAGACACAGAATCCCAGAAGCAGGCTCCAGGCTCTGAGCTGTCAGCATGTAGCCTGATACGGGGTTCAAATCCACGAACCGTGAGATCATGACCTGAGCTGAAGTTGGAGGCTTAACTGGCTGAGTTACTCAGGCGCCCCTATTTTTTCTACATTTCTTAAATGCACACTTAATAAAATATGTATACACACTCAATTTCCAGATTCATGTTTGAGTCTGCTACTAAGTGCAATAAGCAATTTTTTCAAATCAGTTTTTTTTTATTTATTTGCTGGAAATGAAAACAACATGAAATTATACTTTAATAGTGGATTGCCAATGCAATTATAAGTTATTTTCCCCAACCATCTCTATTTTTGGTAGATGATTAGTGCCCCATGGGATCCAGAGACTTCTCTGATCGAGAGCTGTTTGTTTTCTGCATGCTGCAATTATATATTACACATACACCAATGATGAGTAGCCTCATGTGTTGGGATAAATATGTTATTATAAGTTCAAATGCTTAGATACTTTTTCGATGTTTATTTGAGCTGAGCAAAACATAGTAGTTTGAGTTCACAGGGGGCTTACATAAACCTTTAGGGGAAGAATTTCAGCTCACAGGGGTTTGTAAGCAGATGGCATATGTAAGCAATCGCACTTCTCCTTGGTGGGAGGAATGGCATTCTCAGGGTAACAAAATAAGAGAGGGAGGTGCCATGACAAGTCTGTTCTCAGAGTCTCCACCTGGGCTTTCCCCACAAGGCAGAGATACCAAGCATAAGTTAGAAAGATAACATAGAACCCGAACACAGTGAAATGCTTCTCTCAATACCCACAGTCTCCCTCTCAGGGCCTTGGAAGCAAATTGAATCATCCCACTGAACTGAGGTGAAATTTTGCAGAAATTTGATGAGATTATGTTCAGGAATGTTAAAAGCTAGAACTACCCATTACGTGTCCTCACAATGTGCCACGGGTGGAGCTACAAGCAGGACACAATTTCAAAATGGGAATCAACTTTTATAATAGTAGGACTAGCCCACAGTTCTCAATGTACAGAACTCTGGAAAATCTGGGTTGGGATACATGTAAGAAGTGCCCTCCACCTTCCAACCAGCTCCATCCATTCTCCATCTAAATCCTGGAAGGATCATTCGTCCCAATGTTATAAGGACAAAACAGAGATCAGCAAACTGAAATGAAAAGAAAGAGGTTTCCTAGCACCAAGGAAAGCCTTAAATCAGTATAACGAATGAACATAGTTCAGGGGAGTGGGGAGCACAACAGAAGGAAAAGAAAGGAGAAAAGACAGAAAGAGGGAGGGAAAGTAAGGGAAGGTAAGAGTGGATGTTTCTTAACCCTCAGTGACCCCACTCACTAACGAATACGTCTCAGTCAAAACCCTACAACCTGGCAGAAACCATGGCAATGTTTCCTCTTCTGAGAGAGGACATGAAGAACTGAAGGACCTTTTGTGCTCCTCTCCCCACCAAACCATTGTGTTTTAAAATAACCAGAGAGGTCTAACCAGACCCCAGGTCTGTCCCACAAGGACAGAACCTAGCATTTAGATACGTTCTAGGACAGCTTTGTGTCTTGACCACAGAAACCACACAAACACATAAAACTAACTCCTGTCATTTGGTTAAACTGAATATAAACTTGTTTTAAAGACTTCACACTCTTACCAAGCATGTCAACTCTCAATAAATGTATATTTCAAAGGAATTCTTTTCCATTTAGATCAATATAGATCTCCTCAAGGTTACACAGAAGCCATACTGTGGCAAAGCAAAAAAAAGGGCACTGTTATGTTCAAAGAATTTTTGTCTAAACTCACTTCACATACAATGAAAGGATCCTGAAATGTAATACCTGCATAAAAAGATCATTTACATTTCCTTATATCATACCATTTCCTAGTGGCTGTTACTCCAAAACTGTGAACTTAACCTTGTTCTAGTCTTTTATATCCAATTCCTTCAAAGGAAGCCACAAGTGTAATAAATGGCAATGCTGTTCATTGTTGAAGTTCCATCATTTCACTGGTATCCAGTTTACCAATGATAATAAATAAGGTAAGCATGGGAAAGTTGCTCTATAAGTGCAAAACATCATGTTAAATCCTGAAAATGTGGGAGATATACTTATTAAACCATGGCTTATTTCTTGGAAACTATTAAAAGAAAAACTAAGCTAATACCAAATCTAGTCATTGATGTCTACTACTTACAATTCATGCCTAATTACCATGCTGTTCAATAATGAGCATGGATACCTTTACATGTAAAGATTGTATCTGATTAGAACACATAGCAACATTTAGATATCCACAAACTCACAGTGGACTGTTCATATATCAGAACCATACTAAGCTGAAAACTGGTTTGAAAAAATTGCTCAGTGCACTTAGTAGCAGACTCAAACATGAATCTGGAAATTGAGTATGTATACATATTTCATTAAGTGTGCATTTAAGAAATGTAGAAAAAATATGCACACACATATACATGAACTTATAATCTTCATTTATAAATAAGATTTAATTTGTACTTATAAAACTTAAATAGCACTCTTCAAAATATAAATTTATACTCTCAAGTTATAATTAGTAAATACAAATGTATGTGTATACTTCTTTTTAATGGTTTAAAAATTAAAAGAAAAGACAAGGATGGATATATCCAAAGATATTGCAAAAGAATAAAGATTGGTGATCTTTATAAAGAATAAAGATTTGGTGATCTGGAAAATGGGTAAATAGAAAGAGGAAGATCTCAAAAATGTATTGAAGATCTGAAAATCATTTAGTATTCAAGCTTTATTCCATTACCATAACAGTTGTTTTACTCTTCGTAGGTCCCAGCAGGAATAAGACATTCACAAAGGACAATTTTTGAGATGCTTTTTCTTCAGAGTAGGGGCAGATGAGTTGGTTTCTACAATGGGAGGTAAGCCAGAATCTAAGAAAATATTGTGGAAATCTTGGCTTGTGGTTAAATGACAAGGGGCAGCCAGAGAGGAACTCATGATGAGGTGGGCTCAATGACAGCAGATGTGACAATTAGATAAATGTGCAGGCTTTAAACTGCCCTTACGATTACATAAGTATTTTGGGGGGAACCCTGATGAAAAACTGGGTTTCCTAACAGTAAATTAGGCATTAAAACAAAGTATATTTTCCTTTTTTTAAAAATTTTTTAACGTTTTTATTTATTTTTGAGACAGAGAGAGACAGAACATGAACGGGAGAGAGGCAGAGAGAGAGGGAGACACAGAATCAGAAGCAGGCTCCAGGCTCTAAGCCATCAGCCCAGAGCCGGATGCGGGGCTCGAACTCATGGACCGTGAGATCGTGACCTGAGTGAAGTCGGACGCTTAACCGACTGAGCCACCCAGGTGCCCCACAAAGTATATTTTCCATATTTATTTTTTCCATATGAAAAATTTAGAACATAAAAGGGGATTTACAGAAAAGCGAATAAAGTCTTATGGAGTTTAGTTAAAAATAAGAATACTAATAATAAAAGATGGAGTTTAATTAATAGTAATGTACCACAGTTCATTATTCATTAGTCATTCATTAGTCATGTCATATCATTCATTAGGATGACAAACAAACAAGTAAGATGTTAACAATAGGGGAAAACAGGTGTAGGGAATTCGGGAACTCACTGTACTATTTTTGCAACTTTTCTGTAAATCTAAAACCATTCTAAAATAAAATGTTTACTTAAACCAAAAAAAATAAAAATAAAAAGCACTTGCTAATATATGTACATTTCAACACTGGCCTATGAGCTTAGATTAGTCCTGCACATAGAGTAAATACTCAACAAATGATAAACATTATTATTATGAGCAAATACACAATGTACAAACATTTAACAATTTAAGTGAAGGTTTAACATGATAAAAAATTTTAGAAATATTGATTAAGTGACTGTTTTGTAGCTGGTTTGCATAAAGACAATAGAAGCTGGAGATTCAGGGAGACCAACCATTTAGAAAAATTTTCATCTTTCTGTATGTAGTTTTTCATACCTGTAAAATGCTAAAACTAAGTTTAACTGACTCACAGGGTTTTGTGAGGAGTTTTTGAGTTGTTAAATGTAAAGTGTTTTAGAACAGTGCTTGACATGTAGAATAATTATTATTTATTATTATTATCATATTTGTTAGCATTGCATTACAATGAGCTTTGCTGAAGGAAAGAATAAGAATTGAATTGCCAAAATGAGGTGAGGGGACCAGCAAAAACAGCAATTTTGGAGGAGAAAATGATCAGCCAATAAAGAAATAGCTAGTCGAGATTTGGCAACATGAGATTAGAAAACTTTTGTAGAAATAATCATTTAAATGAGAATAAATGAGATCTCTGACACTGTCTAGAAAGACGAGAGCTAAAATTTTAGCCTGAAAAACAAAAAAACAAAAAAAACCCAAAAACACACCTCAACTAAATGGCAGAACAAGATAGAGAAATTTCTGAAAGAAAACAAAAGAAAGAAAACAGAAAAAGAAGAAAAAGAAGAAGTAAGCCAGCTATTGTAGTCCCAGAAGGGAGGAGAATAAGAATTTATAGAAAGGGAAGGTGGCTCAGCCATACTGAAGACCTCAGAAGAGATCAAATAACATGTGATCTAAGAAAAGCAAAAAGATTCATTCATGACCTAAAACAAATTGTCCAAAATAGTGTGATAGATAACCCAAAGAAGAATGATTTTATTCATCACGCATATTATTTTTTACCATCTTCCACTCCATGAATAGAAGTTGCTCTAGGGCAAGGATTTTTATCTAATTTTTCATTGATGTATGTTAATGCCTGGTACACAGGATTCATACAAAAATATATGGTGAATTAAGGAATAAAATAATTCTTGTCATTATTTTATAATCTTTTTAAAAAACAATTTTTAATGTTTACTTATTTTTGAGAGAGATAGAGAGAGTATGAGCAAGGGAGGGGGAGAAAGAGTGACAGATACAGAATCTGAAGCAGGCTCCAGGCTCTGAGCCATCAGCACAGAGCCCGATGCGGACTGAGCCACCCAGGCACCCTTCTTGTAAATTATCTTAAAAACAGTCTATGTTATAATGCAATTGTAGCATCACTAAAAAAGTGGCTGTTGTCAAAAATTATTCTTCTTTTTTTAAACAAAAGCTTTTCTGCTAAATCTTTAATTAGTTGGAAAATACCATAACCAAGGTAATTCATCACATTTTTTTAAAATTTGCTCTATTAGGTCATAGAATATTTTATGCTTATTTCTGCTAAAAGATATATGACTTAATCTCTGATTTAGACTTATAGTAATAAATCTTTACAATTTTGACAACAGTATTAATTTTTAAAAGATAAAGGATAAACCAATATTAATCATGATATCTATTCCCTTTCTTCATTTGTTTACTGCTGTATCTCAAGTGCTGGGAACAATACTTGGCACATATAGGTGCTCATTTTTTTTTCTTTTTAAGGGAATATTATTCAACCATAAAAAAGAAGTAAATCTTGCCATTTTCAACAACACAGATAAAACTAGACAGTACTATGCTAAGCAAAATGTCAGTCAGAGGAAGACAAATACCATAGGAGTTCACTCATATGTAGAATTTAAGAAAAAAATGAGCAAAGGGAGGAAAAAGGAGAGGGAGGCAAACCTAGAAACAGACTCTTGACTAAAGAGAACAAACTGATGGTTACCAGAGGGGAGGTGGGTGGGGGATGGGTCAAATAGGTGATGGAGATTAAGAAGGGCACTTGCTGTGATGAGCACTGGGTAATGTATGAAAGTGTTGACTCACTATATTATACACCTGAAGCTAATATTGCACTGTAGATTAACTGAAACTTAAATAAAAACTTTGGAAAAATTATTCTAAAGTACTAGTTTTTATTAAGAAAAAAAAATGGAACTAAGACTACAGAATTTCAAACTGACACCAACACATCCTTTTTTATTCTAGAAAAAAAAATCCAATAGTAAATATCACCAATTAAGTTCAGCAGTAATTGCATTTAATTTTTTATCAAAAGGAATGACTATCTTTTCCAGCACACTCACAACTGTACACATCATATACATTCTTCTCACCTTTGTTGCTTATTGTAGATTAAACTTTATAATAATTTAGAAGAGAATTTCTGATATAAAAAAATTGCAGTCCTGAAGTGATGAAGAATAATAGTCTGCCAAAGTCAAATCTTGTTTGAAGATTAGGTTATCAATATCCTTTATGACAATAATGAACCAGAAAGTCAAATATTTTATAGAAATGGGGGGGGGGAAATAAATGGAACATAAAACTTTCAAACCACAAAGAGATTTTTTTAAAGGGGCAAAGTCAACATCATAATTACATAGATGTCAAAAAAGTAAATAAATTCAGGGGTGCCTGATGGCTAAGTCAGTTAAGTACCAACTCTTGATTTTGGCTCATGTCATGATCTCACGATTAGTGAGTTCAAGCCCTACGTTGGGCTCTGCACTGACAGCATGGAGCCTACTTGGGATTTTCTCCCTCTCTCTCTGCCTGCCTCTCTCTCTCTCTCTCTCTCTCTCACTCAAAATAAATCAATAAATAAAAAAAATCAATAAATTCAAATAATAGGAAAAAAGAAAGCAAAAAATAAGATGTTAAAAATGACATATATGGGATTTCATAGTAAATATGGACTAAAACCCCTTCTAAAAAGTATGGACTAAACATTCAGTTTGAATAAACAAAAAGGAAAATCTATAAATGCTGATTTTTAGGGATATAGTTAAAATAAAATGACACGGGAGAAGTGAAAATAAACAGAAAAGTAAAAAAGATATCAGAAATAAAGCAAGCTTGAAAATAATACAAGTTTGGATAATTTGAAGATAGTTTAATAAAGTAAACCAACTACAAAGAATGTGTAGGGTTTAGGAAAACCAGCACCGGTTATAGCAGGATATTATTACCACCCCAGGTCTCAGTGGGTAAAAGATGAAAGCTATTACCGGAAGCCAGTGGCTATCTGACAGAAGCTGTGATTTTGGCCAAAACCTATAGTCATATGGCAACTTCACACAGCAGAGCCCACAAACTAGGTCTCCCAAATTCATTCTCCTCCTTCCCTGGGATGCCCTTACCAATGCTCCTGTCGGCCTAACCCAACTAGAAGCCAGGAGGCAAGGGCATCTCTTGATGTGCGTATTCTGTATAAATCCTCATCTCGAGGCAGAGAACAGAAAAGGGTGGAGGCTGGATCTGGTTGGAAGCATAAGGTTTCCAGCATGAATAATCATAAAAGATAAGTAGAGTTCAACTTAAAGTCATTAAACAAAGAAGGGGGGGATGTTTTGTAAGATTAAAAATTTCAAGATACACAGGAAGGAGTTTTATGCACCAATAAATGTAAAATACGTATATAAAGTAAAAAAATGTCAATATAAGAATAATTCGATCAAACTCTGCCTGTGGAATGACATAGCTTGAAATGTGACATAACCAGGACTCCATCAATGATTGACAAGTGTGCTTAGTAAACATATACAGAGAGCTTTGCACTTCACTGAGAAACATTATTTTTTCTAAAGATTCAGAAAAACTTAGTCATCCACTAAGAAACAAAATAAGTCTCAGTAATTTCCAAAAGAGAACATTTATAGAATACATTCTCTGACCACAATTCAATAAACTAGAATTTATAAAGCACAAATTTTGCATTCTGCTATAATTCATGCATGACTATAAGGAATATGTTATTATTACCTTCATTTCAGAAATGAAATCCTAAAGCTCAAGGAAAAACATACTGGATTTTAAGCTGCTGTGGAGGTAGTAAATAAAATCAAATATCAGCTATATATATTCTTTTTTTTTTTATTTTTTTAAATTTTTTTTTTCAACGTTTATTTATTTTTGGGACAGAGAGAGACAGAGCATGAACGGGGGAGGGGCAGAGAGAGGGAGACACAGAATCGGAAACAGGCTCCAGGCTCTGAGCCATCAGCCCAGAGCCCGACGCGGGGCTCGAACTCACGGACCGCGAGATCGTGACCTGGCTGAAGTCGGACGCTTAACCGACTGCGCCACCCAGGCGCCCCTCAGCTATATATATTCTGACAAAAGAATGAAGTGATAAAGATAATGAGGGGGAAAAAAGATAGCACCAGAAGATAGTATGCATAATATATATTATATATACAGACTATGTATGTATATATGTATGCACATATATATATATGCATATGTGTGGAGATTATATGTGTGTGTGTGTGTGTGTGTGTGTGTGTATGTATCTCCAGAAAAATAAAACAGAAGGAAAATCAAACAAACAAAAAAAAAGGAATTTCTTAAAGACTCAATTATTCCAATTGAAAGAGTACCAGGCAAAGAAGAAACATGACTAAATACATTTTGTAAACATTTTCTATTTCAAAGGTTGTTAACCTTGTTAACCACAAGTCTGAAGCTATAAAAAATTCTCATAATAATCATGAATATATTTAACAATTAAACAGGTGGGAAAGATCTTAACTTTAAAGAAAGCTTAGAAGTTCCCTTCTATCCATCATCTGAGTACTTTCTCTTCTGGGCAAACCCACCCATGCACTGAGATTATGGGTTTCTTGAGATCTCCTGACAGTTGCTTTCAGGTACCGATGTCAAGGGCTATAAACAGAATCACTTGAAGTTAATTACAATCCATCCTTGTATTTGTATCAGGTATCTTTCAAAATGCATTGATACCGCAATTGATTACTCAGATACTTCAGAAATTTTGTTTGGAAATAAAGTACAGAACAATGATCCAGTTTTTGTTGAAAAAAAGAAAACCTCAGTGTGTGTGTGTGTGTGTGTGTGTGTGTGTGTGTGTGTGTGTGTAAATAAACAGAATGAAACTGGAAACACACAAGCATATGGTTCAGAGCAGTTATCTGAAGGATATCAGAACTTCATGAGGATCCAACTAATGAGCTGAAGAATATTCCCAGCCTCATCCAGGACAATAGGCATAGATCCCTATGCTCAGCAATCAACCAACATAATTACACTTAAGTGAAAAAAAGTCCAAAACAACATATAAGCAACTCTATTCAAGCCAGGGTATCTTCCTCTGAAGCTGTTACACTGTATAAATTAACTAAGAGGAAAATATCATTTAAAAGGTCATCGCATTCTCCAGACACGTTCCTTGACTTAAGTTCACTACAATAGCTTCAGAGATAAATACATATCTCTTTAAAATTTTGAAAATTTTGTTGCAACATTTTTGCCATGTCCATACATTTGTGGTTCAATCAGCAGTAGCAATTGTTCTGATTCCCTGTGGTTCCTTAAGACAGCCCACTGAGTTGAGAGAGTTGTTATTCCTGAGTTCCTGCAGTTCACATTGCTATCTAGAAAGTGATACATGTAAACAATCACATCTTACTCACTTTGAACCCATTCATAAAAAAAGCATTTGCCTGTTACATGGCCTACTTGAAAGATTTTTTTAGTAGTGCTAACAATGCATTTACTATTATTGAATGTCTTACTCATTGTTCCATAAATTCCTTGAGGATAAGGATCAAATTTTATTCATTGCTGTATCCTTAGTACCTAAGATTTTATTCATTGCTGTATACTTAGTACCTTAGTACCTAAGTATAGTACCTATAGCTGGCATAGAAAAATAGAAAATAAATATTTTATGGATAAATAGAATGACGGATGGATGGATGGATGGATGGATGGTTGGTTGGTTGGAAGGATGGATGGCTATATTCACATACAACTTTCAGCTTTATTCAGCAGAACTTTGTGTAAAGGATTTCTAGAGAGGTAGTTTGTCTATAGCTCTTGCTAGTCTTTAGGCATTGTCCTGACTTTACTGTGTTGATATGTTATAATAATGACTTTTTAAATCTCCCACGTCCCCCCACAAAAAGGTTAATCCAAACGGTTGACAAGCAGCTGCATTTATGAAACATACAGTATATTTCCATCTTCTGGTCAACCGTTTCATTGGTTCTTACAATTCTTCTTTTCTTAGTTCTCCAAAGGAATATCTCTCAATCTTTTCTATCAAGGGTCATCAAATAATACTAAGATTTTATTTCAAAATGTGTTCTAAGATACATTTTAAACCTCCCCTAACCAACATTTCTATTAAGAGATAGTGCCTGGAATAATGTGTCTTTATATGACCAATTCAAGGTTGTCATTCCCCACAAAGTGATAGAGAAAATCCTCCTCTAAAGCCTGTCACTCTTAAGAAGACTTTACCAAAAACTTAAAATCATTTTTACTTTATTGCTGTACTATCAGCCCAGCTGCAGGTTAATCATCCTATGACAGCTGTTGCTCACTGAATTAAACCAAAATGACATTAGTGAACAAAATTGAGCAAGCAAACCATATAAATCCCAGAATGGAACAGATTATTTTCATTGTGTTCTCAATCTTAGAAAAGAAGAGATGATAGAGGAGCAGTTACATTAAAATTTTCACGTTAAACACCCCACTTCTGGCTACTTTCCTGTTTTCTTTTGGTCAAATGGTTTTAAATTGCCATTAAAAATCAGTAAAGGAATAATAAGAAAGAAAATCTCAATCTGTGAAATTAGGCTCACTGTCTATTGAATATACCCTACACCTGTTACATTTTGCCACTGGAACGGGATAAGCATTGTAACTAAATGGATTACACTGCATTTTACTAGAAACAAATTACCCAATACTACCATTTATGAGTTAAGACTTCCTGTAAGAAAATAGTGCAGGAAAAAAGAGGGATTATTTCATATCTTTGAAGGGTGTTTTATCACACTGTGCAATTGCATGCAATTTAACACCTAAACTGCTTCGAGCGCAAATGATATCAACCAGTCCACCCTAAGGGCTTGGTAATAGTCCTGCGTTTGTGCTGCTAGAGCTGGTTTTGTCAGCACTTCCATTATAAGCCCGGTCTTTCACGATTCTTTTCCACTCAACCATGAAAATTTGCTGTCGTTTACAACTTGGCATAGCAGGTTTTAGCTTAACAGCTCGTATTTTTCTTCCAGCTATTTTGTCCCAAAAGAAGTCAGCTGGCCATCTCTTAGGCTTGTAAAGAAATGAAGAAAAAGAAGAATTTATGCTATAAAATATAGAAAATAAATTTAAAATTACTGGTTTGTTCATCATGAGTTTTTATGTAACCTCCTTGGTGCTAAGGGAGGCTGGCCCCTACAGCCCTATCTCCAGAAAAAGCTCCTAAAATAAGTGGAGAACAAGAATCACTCCTTTCCAAAACGACTTCTGGCCTGGCAAGTTTTCCTCAGTCCATATACATAGACCGGGACTACACTGGAGAAATAGGAAAATGTTTCATAAAAAAAGAGAAAGAAAGAAAGAAAGAAAGAAAGAAAGAAAGAAAGAAAGAAAGAGAAAGAAAGAAAAGAAAAGAAATGAAAAAGAAAATGTTTCATAAATGGCCAGATAAATCCCAAAAGGGTTCACACGGCTAAGAGCAGAGACATTATAATTCATCTAGCTAGCCACTTGCTGCAACCACACACATCCTCAGAAGAACGCACAGTTAGCCTTAGGCCATTGAAACCAAGGTGTCCCTGTGTTGATGTTCCAACTTTCTTTTTTCTCTTTTCTGACTTTTTTAACGTTTTTATTCATTTTTGAGAGACAGAGAGAGACAGAGAGTAAGGGAGGGAGGGAGGGGCAGAGAGAGAGGGAGACACAGAATCCAAAGCAGGCTCCAGGCTCTGAGCCGTCAGCACAGAGCACGACACGGGGCTCCAACCAAGGAACTGTGAAATCATGACCTGAGCTGAATTCGGACGCTTAACCAACTGAGCCACCTAGGTGCTTCCACCTTTTCAGATTTCTCTCACTTCTGTGGATAAAGAGCATTTCTCAAGTGCCTTTCTGGACAAATTCTCCCCACCCCTTACAAGAAATAATGTTTCAACCACAATCGCTAGTTTTCATAAAGAAAATATATATTGAGCTCTTTTTGTGTCTTCTCGACAACCTAAAACAATGACACATGCCATAGCTCAGCGTTCCATCTGCAGATGAAGAGCTATCCCTTCTTGGATGGGACCCTCTCCACTACACCATTGTGTCACTTTCCCTTTTATCTCCTTGGGGATGTCACTCCTTTTACTATTCTCTAACATGTACGTACTCCAAAGCCTCTTTTTTCTACTCCTTCCTATACATTTATAAAACAAACTCCACCTTTGAAAACACTTAAATCTCCCCTCAGTGCTCTGTAATCTTAAAGAAAACTGTTATATTTATTCCAAATACCATACACAAGTATATTTATACATTTAATCCACTCAGAATTTTTTATTTAGATATGCAGTGAGGCAGGGATCTGGGCTCATTTTCTTCCAAATGGTTGCTAATTCCTTCCCAGCCATTTATTGAAAAAGTCTTACTTTCTCTATCAGTTTGATGTCTTCCTTACCTGTGCATTTATTTGGATCAAACTGTATGTCTTTCAGTAAAGTGTGCAAGTCGTACACACGCACATGCAAACACACACGTATGTATTATGTATATGCATACATAGAAATATATACACTATATAATTCTTACAAAATTTATTTCTTTATATTTTATAGTTTTGATGCAAGGATGATTAGAATCTTTGCTTACACTTTATTTTCTAACTGGTTTTCAATGATGTAAGTAAAAACGTTATTGAGTTTTCTATATTTTGTATCCTCCACTTTTATAAAACTCGCTTTTCTAGACTCTATCACATATTCTAACTACATTTCATATCTTGCATATCAACTAAAAAATGAGTATGTTTCAGTTTCTTTTGACAATTTTTCACTTTTGGGGAGGTTTTAATCTTACTTCATTAGCTGGAACCTCCACGAATGGTAAATGATAGTGACTACCTTCTCTTCATACAGACTTAAAAAGGAAAGTATTCCATATTTCACCATTTAATTTAATTTCAGATGTTTGATGTTTCTGATAAATATTTTATAACATTTAGGGTGTATATGTGATTCCTACTTTACCTATAAGGAATTTTCCAGAAATAACTGAATTTTGCCATGTAGTTTGGGGGATCATTTTATGTAATTCCATGGAGGTTTTTTGCCATTAGTTTTACTACTGCTAATAATAGCTCATGCTTATGAAGTTCTCACTATGTGCCAGGCATAATTTTATCTTGATGAATTAACTGAGATATTTTATATTGATGAATTAATTGAGATAAGTCATATCATTATCCCCAACTTTAAAATCAGAAAGCTGATACATAGATTTGGGTGAAATAATCAGCATTTGCAACCAGCAGTCTAGATGCAGAGCTCACACTCACTATACATTATTCCTCACAACCACTATAAATTATTCCTCTCCCATGTTGATTTATTTCCTAGAGTTTAACTCTCTGTTGGTTCCTGGAAGCAACCATATTTTTATCATTATGTATTACTAATAAAGTAATTTGTAATATAGTACAGAATACAATTGTATAACTTACATTATTAATTCTATGTGAACAAATGAGATTGGTCTATAGAGTTTTATATGAAAAATAAATGTATGAGACTTCTCTATTAGTGATACCTTACTTTTTATAAAATGAACTGGGAAGCTCTTCTTTTTCTATGCTAAGAAATAGTTTAAGCATCATAGATGTACTGGTTCCTTGGATGTTAAATATAATGTACATATAACATTATTTTGGCCTACAGCCTTATCTACTGGTATAACATTTACTACACTTTAAATTTCTTCCAGTTAGTCATCCGTTCTAATTTATTGACATGTATTCATAAATAGTTTTGTATAATACTGGTAATACCACATTTATCATAATAATGTACTTTTTTTAATTTAAAATATTGTAAATTTGCTTGTTCTCTCCCTGTCATTCATGTCCAAAGTACAAACTTGGGATTGTACTCTTCATTGTACTTTTTTTTTCCTATTGTACTGTTCAATCTTTTATCTTTTTCTTTATCGAGGTAAATACACATGAGATCAAACCTACTGGTAAATTGTTAAGTATACCTTATAATAGTACTAACTATGGGACCAATGTTGCACCAAAGGTTCTAGAATTTATTTGAGAGAGAATCCTAAGCAGGATCCATGCTGTCAGCATGGACCCCCATGTGGGTAGGATCACAGCCTGAGTCCCATATTCCATGCTTAACCAATATTCTACACTTAATCTATGGCACCCCTGAGGCCGTAGATCTTAACCTGGTCTGTGGTCATGTATTTTGATATATTCATATTTGTTTTCTTAAATTGTAAATCATTTGCTTCAGTTTTGATTGGCTGTTTAGTACATGTGCTATTCAGAAAAGCTTTTTTCTCAAGTACTTAATTCTTTTATATATTTTTATCCTTAATTTCTTGTTTTATTTGATCATGAACAGCAAATATTCTGTAAGATGTACATGTTAAGGATTATAATCTAACCTTCATTTGTAACCTTTCGAATGAAAGTTTCTATTGTTCTCACAAATGTTTTGTGAAAATAAAATCTTTGTGACCTACACACATTCTGCCCTCATCCTTGCTCTTTCTCTCTTTCTGTCCTTTTCTGTGTGTGTGTGTGTGTGTGTGTGTGTGTGTGTGTGTGTGTGTGCGCGCGCGCGCGCACACACTTGGGGGTAGGAGTAAGGTTTTTTATTTGTGTAATCAAATATTTTTATCATTTTCTTATATTTATCAAATATATCTAGTTCATCTCTTAAATTCTAAGATAACATATTGAAAATTTTCCACTACGAGCATGGCATTATCAACTCTCTATTTTTAAGGACTTATGAATGTTCTACTGCTAGATTGTTTGTAAGATAAAACTTAAGGTTATCATATACCTCATTTAGCTTAATTTTATCCATACGCAGATAAATTAGAGACAGATAACTAAGGGCTTAAATATATTTGCTAAAAATAATGAAGGTAACCACTAGGAGCGAAGAATGTGTAAGTTAAAAAACAACATGGAGATTTTTGTGTATAACAGAGCCACGTCATCTAGAACAAAATGGTAAAAAAGATGCCAAGTTACTTTACTTACTCAACCTTTACTTAGGGAGTGTCCACCCCATTTAGTCTGTCCCCACTGAAAGTGTTTACAGTAGTCTTTCCCCATTCTAATTTTGACTATAAAATAGCTCCTTAAGTAGCTCCATACCTACAAATTTGCTACCTCCAATTCCTCCCCATTATAGCTTACATAATATTTCTAATGTGCTCTCTGAGTTTCTCTCCAGGTCTCTGAGTTTCTCCCTAAGTTTTAATCTTCATCACCCAGTGCTGCCATGTGAATCTTTTCCTTTTGCCACAGCAAACTACAGATCCTAAAGTTCTCTACATACTCTGTACTATAGCATGTCTCTGAGTTGTATTATTCAGTAAAAGCTCCATGACAGCAGTGATTGTGTCTACGTAGTCTCTCAACAAATATTTCTTCAGTGAATGAATGTGTGAGTAAGTAAAGGAACAAAGAAAAAAGGAATTGGTAATGGATGAAGAAATTCTATTCCCTCTTTTTGGACTCGTATTCCCATCAACCTGTACTTATTTTTCAAGGCTTCTCTGAGAAGCTTATGGCAGTGGATAATATAATTACTTCTTTTGTAAACAATTCAACCTAAACTGAAAGTAATGCTTGATGTATTACCTAAAAGTAACACCCTTTTATCAAATGATCTGGGATTCATGTTCATTTTTCTCTCTTCCTTTATCCCCTTCCTGTTATTTATCCAATGTTCCCAGTCCTTTCCTTTTTTTGTTTTGTTTTGTTTTGTTTTGTTTTGTTTTGTTTTGTTTTTTTGTTTTACTCAATTCAGGATTTTTCTTTTTCTCAGTGATAAGTGTTTCTCTTGTCTTCTAATAAGTCAAGAGTTCAGCTTTCCAAGGATCTGGAGAATGAGTTATAGTTCTAGGAGTGACTCACAGAAAGAAACGAGATCAGCCTACTCACCTTCACCTACGCTTTCTCTGAGCTGACTCATGTCTAGAAGAGAATGGCACATGTGAAGAAGGGTAGGGACAAAGTTCCTTGGCCACAGTTTCTTTACACGTAAAATGAGGATCTCAGATAGGATAATCCTGGCAACAGCTAATCTGTGACCTAATAGACAAATATTTTGTACCATTTCATGCCAGTTCTATGCTAGATACCTAAAATATTGATATTTCTTTCCTTTGCATGACTTTTTCCCTACTATGTCTCAAGAAGTGGTAGAGGGGGCTAGTTTTAAAGGAAACTGACTATGGGAATTAGGGTGATGATGAAACCCTCAGCCCCTCACTTTGGGGCCCATTGTGATTACACAAAGAAGAAGGGCCTAAGGGAGGCCACCCAACCCATCTGTATACACTCTTTCCTGTGTCTCTTAGGCTAAAAGGTTCTAAAGCTGGAGTCAAAAACCTGACCAGTGCCCACATATGTTAATTTGTTCTTCTCAATCTTGAAATGGTTAAATTGTGGTGTGCCTTAAGTGTGAGGTATGCCTCCAGTACTTTTGCAAATAATTACCTTTTTAAATAAATTAGAGCAGATTCAAAGTTACTCCTACCTACAATATCATTATCACCAACTTGTCCAATCTTTCCTGGAACAACAAACATGAAATTAGAGCAAGAACATGTAGAAAAGTAAGCATGGGTTCTGTATGTAGACATCATTCCTTATATCTCTTAGAGGAAAGATACTGCTTGGGACTAATGTATTAAATGATTAATTCAATCAACTATCAGTCACTGATGTGAGAATGTGTGTAAGGTAAATAGAAGAGGACGATCTAGGTGTGGAGGGATGTGGATAAGAAAGAAGTGCTTTGATTAGCATAATTATATATAGGAGGAAGTCTGGGAGGGAGGCTTTCCTCTGTTCCGTAAATTAATTTGTTACTCTACCCTTGTCAACCAAATGTCCTTCAGATGCTCTGTTCTATGATTTATTGCAATGTTTCTCAACCACAGCTACCTATTAATACCACCTAGGTATTAATTTAAAAGACAACCATGACTGGGCCCCCACTTTCAGAGATCCAGTTTCAACTGGTTTCTTATTAACCCAGTGATTCCCAAAGGTTACCATGCCTCAAAAATCATCTGGATGGCTTGTGAAAATACAAATTTCTCAGGCCTACTTATGGGGATTTTCAGGACTAGGATGGAGCCTGAGAACTTAGAAGTGTTGCTGGTCACATTTTAAGAAACACTGACCTCAACTATGCCACACGAAGTACCAGACGATCAGAATTCGTTAGAAACCTATTAAAAACACAGCTTCCTGGACTCATCTTGTTACTGGCGGGAGAGTCTGTGTTGTGCAAACTGAGGTTTCAGTTCCTGGGTTCCCCACAAAAGATTTATGGGAGGATCCACGCTGAAATAAAGACAACCGGAAGGAAGGTAGCAAGCACAAAACAGTTTGTTAAGGAGAGTACACTCTAAAGAAGTCAGAGTGGGCGGGCCCACAGGTGGCAAATGCACTGGGGTTAAGGGTGTTTTTCTTTTTATGTTTGCATAGGTTATGGGTCATAGCTAGAGCGGTGTCTGACTCAGGTCCTTTCCAACCCATCTAAAGGACTCCCCCTACTGGTTGGGGATGGGGAGCTTTTGGCTCTACAAGGTTCTTACTAGAACTGTCATGGCATTTTCCTGGGGGCCTGGGCAGTCAAAACCACAATGTAAATATATTACAATGAAGCTATAAGTTAGCCTGGGACAGAAGAGAGTGCATGTTGTGAACCTGTGGCTCTTGGTCTGTCAGCCCCAGGTGCTGGAAGCCATAAGGCCAGGATGTTAAAAGCCACAAAGTCAGGGTGTTGTACCCTCAGGCTTCTAACATGTCACTTATCTATCTATCATCACCTTTGCTTCCAGCTCGTGTCTAATGAACTGCCTACTCCATCATTCTCGTGAAGATTTAGATTCTGAATGTTTGGCATGGAATCAGAGAATTTCATTTTCATTTTTATTTTATTTTGGAGAGAGAGAGCTTGTGAGCGAGCAGGGGAGTGGGGCAGAGGGTGAGGAGAGAGAGAGAATCCTAAGCAGGCTCCACACTCAGCATGGAGCCAATGCAGGCCTTGATCTTATGTCCCTGGGATTATGACCCGAGCCAAAATCAAGACTCAGATGCTCAACCTACTGAGCTACTCAGGTGCCCCTCAGAGAATTTTAATTTTAAAAGTTATCCTCAATGAATCTTCTCACCAGGGTAGGCTGGTGATCCCTACCAACAAGAGACCTCTGGAGAGGGACAGTGGGGATGGTGTCTCAGTTTTTTTTTTACATAGTGCTGCTTCATGGACTGAAGCCATGTGGCAAGTTGCCATGTGTTATCAGTGCATTTCCATATGGCGAGTGTCAGGACAGATCATGTTCCACCATAATCGGCTCTCCTTGGCCTCTCCCTCTGAGGCTTTCTAACCCACTGGCTTCACTTGATGCCTAGGTCTTTCCTATCTTGGCCCAGCCTGCCTAACTCAGCTGATTTATCTAGCACCTGCCCAATTGTTCTTATTCTTTTTTCTGCCACATTTCTCTAATAGATGTTTTATATCACGACAACCACTGATTTCTCACCATAGACTGTCCTTAGATGAAAGGAAGCTGGCTTCCATCCACATTATTTTATGAAATAAACTGAACAGTTTTTCTTATATTTGAGATATGTACCTCTTAGAACAGAATACTCTTCTACTACATTGGCAGTGTTCAATTATTTGTATTTCCATGTTATTTAAATATGCATAAATGCAAATTTAACTTAAATGCTGTATAAATGTTATCAATATGATGATGTAACCATGAAAATATAAATAAGCACAAACTGGAAAACTAATAAATGATAAATGAATAAATATCAGATAAATATCAGATGATACATTTATTTCAGAAAATATTTAGTTGTGTTATTGATGATACAATGTAGCATAATACACGATTTTATATCTAATCTGCTTCTGTATTTTAAAACAAATCTTTTTCACATTTATTTTTTAGAGAGAGACAGACAGAGTGCGAATAGGGGAGGGGCAGAGAGAGAGGGAGACACAGAATCCAAAGCAGGATCCATACTCCGAGCTGTCAGCAAAGAGCTGACACGGGGCTCGAACTCACGAACCGCGAGATCATGACCTGAGCTGATGTCGGACACTTAAACTACTGAGCCACCCAGGTGTCCCCATGCTTCCATATTTTTGTATCAATAACACTTATGCCTATCTAAATAACCTGGTTTTAGAAAATATATGAATAATAGTAAGCCTTCAAATTCTGGTTCATGATCATCAGACCTTATACCTAACCTAAACTCTTTGAGGGAGCAATCTTAAAATGTCAATTTTAATTAGATATCCTTTGAGAATTCTCTAAATTTGTCTTCTTGCCTAAAGATAAATTTAGTTCCACTGTATTGTTGCAATCTATGTTAAATGCCTATGTAATCCAATTAGTGCCATGAGAAGAAACAGCATTAACGTATATAGATTTAGTATTACTGTTAATGATTGGTGTGAACAAAGACGGAATCCACAAAATACAGCTCATAAAATGAATATGAGATGGCTGGTTACTGGCCTGCTTCTTTTGAGCTCAAGTGCTTATACTTCCAAATGCACGTCATCCTGTAGCTCTGCCACACACTTGTCCACTAGGACTGGGAAACCATCATCCGTACATCATACGCTGATGGAGCTACACCCGTCCTTCACTTCCTGAAACATATATTTAGATGCACACACGAGCACCGGCCATGTGGCAAGTGTATGTTCAATGAGATGATTTATGTTTATGTCATTTTTTAGATTTGCAACTAAAATGAAAACATAGAATTTAAATGTTTTTCACAGTCGACTCATAGACGCCAAAGCTAGATCTATGAATTCCAGGACTGCCCAGAGGGGAGTTTGAAAAAAACTACTTTAGAATAATGGTTCTCACTGGGGTGGAGGAAAGAGTCACTTGACCACCTCAGGCAGTGGATCTGAATAACTTGAAATATTTGTAAACTGCCCATGTCCTACTATGAGATTCTGATACAAGATACTGCTTTTGATAATTTTCTGTTGCAACAATGAATGCCTCGTTGCTGATGGGAGTGGTGATGTATCTTATGTTACAAAGAGAAAAAGAAGTTTAAGAATTGGTATAGTGAAAAACCACCAAAGATGTCTTTAACATCAAAATGAGATGCTTTTCCTTAGTTATAACCCTTATCTCTCAGAGCCAGGGGATGTTTTCTATTTCTTTAAACTCTATCCTATGATTCTTAAAAATTTATTTTATTGCCTACACTTCTATTCACTTGACTGTGCCTAATCTTTCTTTTTCACTGGCTCCTGTTCCTCTTCTTTGCTTTTAAATGTATGTATTCTGGAAGTTATTTTCTCTTTCTATACTTCCACTTCTTTTAGAAGTTTATTTATTTATTTTGAGAGAAAGAGCACAGGCAGAGGAGGGGCAGAGAAAGAGAGGGAGAGAGAGAATCCCAGGCAGGCTCCCTGCTGTCAGCATGGAACCCAATGCGGGGCTTGAATCCACAAACCATGAGATCATGACCCGAGCCAAAATCAGAAGCTTAACCATTTGAGCCACCCAGGTGCCCTATGTTCATTCTTAACAACCATTCCTACTTCCATAAAATACACAGAAGACTGCTTTTAGTTTTCAAATTATTTGGCACAGGAATAAAATTTCAAGGATTAAGTAAATGAGTTTGTCAAATACAGATTTAAATGATCCCAATTCTTATCACTACACTACATTTACAAAAATAAGTCAATACCTTCAAGTCAACTTTAAGTCAATAATTGGGAAAACAAATTCAAATTACAACCAGGAACTTTAGTCCATACCTATCTCAGCATAATAAGAATTTCATTAAGGGCAAATGTTATAAAAAAAAAATCCTTTATAGCATGTAGTACCTGATTAATTCAATTTAGAACTTAAAGTACTTTAAATTCACATTTATTTTTTTTTAATTTAACCAACTGCTACTTAGAGAAAAGAATCTGAAAAAAGAACTTCTGGTTTCAAATATGTTCTTAATGAATAGGATTTGATATCTGGCCCATAGCTTCAAACACAAAAATAATGATATTTGGATAGAGACGAAGACAAGAATAGATAGACAAGAAGGTCTTTTCCAGAAGATTATCTGGCCTGATCAGGAGGACTTTATATTGAATACAGATGGAAGGGAGAAAAAAATGATAAAAAACTAACTTGAGATGTCAGTTTCACTGCAGGAATTTAGGAATATATATTAGGTCTATTTACATACAGGAACTGAAGAAATACTCTGTAACTCATAAGACATAACACTTGAAAAGGCTCCAATATCTCTATATTCATTTAATCTTTGCTTTGTAGTTTTGATTATTACACAAACTGACTTCTCTGGACTTTAGTTTCCTTATTAATAAAACCAAGTGTTTGGGTTAGGTTCGATTATTAATCACATTGCAGTGATAATTTAATTCCTAAATATCAGTGGCCCAATATATCAAATGTTAGATACTGCACATGTCTGTACTTTCCTGCAAAAAATCTGCTCCATTGAGTCACTCAAAGACCCAAATGATGGATACCTTATTATGTTGAGACACCATCATCTCAGGATCTGGTTTCACAGGGCACTGTGGTAGGGGAAGAGATTGATGAAGGGGCACAGAACTCGTAATTATCTCAGCCAAAAAGTGATACACATTCCCACCAAAGCCAATTGGTCAGAACTACTCTCATGGTCCAAAATAAATGCCAAGGTGTCTGAGAAATATGAGGAAGCACATGGAAAATTTTGTAATCATTTCCATATCTGCCAATATCTCCAATTTCTCAACAGAAGTCCTAAAATCTATGGTTCTCTAGTTATAAAGGTTGGTATTTACTATCTTCTACTTATCAGGCAATTTACATATGCTAAAATATACTACCCATGATATTAAAATTTTCATACCTAAAACAGTACAAACCTATAATCCACTAAAGTAGACAATATTATCCCAATTTTATAGATGAAAAACAGATACAGAAAATATAATCCTTAAAAGCATTGGAGTTGAATTCTAAATCCAGGGCTGTTTAATTCAAATAAACAGTATTCCCCTTGTCTCACTGTCTTCCCTGACTGTGGTATAATGAACATGGCTTTTGAAAGCTTGTGCTTTGGCATAAGTAGGAAAACAAATCTGAAATTTGTTTTAATTATGTTAAAATGCCTAAAGGAAAATGTATGTTTACTTGTGTAATAAGACTGCGGGTTACCTAAAATGTCAGATTTCTTTACTTCTGGTTGAAATTACATAAAATCATATGATAACAATAATTATCTAATGCTTATTAAATACTCTTCTAGCCCATTACATGTCTTTGAGGAATGAAAAGAGAATACTACAGAGTATTGCATCAACCGGACAAAAACTGAATCTCTCCGGATATAAATTGGCTTTTGGTGGGATAGACTAGATAATCATGGAGAGACTTATAGCTCTGGCTATAAATTCCCACATCATATTACATACATGTAATATTGCTCATATTTGCAACTCCTTTGTTCTTGCCAATTGAATATATACATATCATCACATTAGCTCTCCTGATGTTTTGTTTACATGGCACCAACTCTGCAGTTATTTGGAAACCCCAGGTGATTGAATGAAGTTTTCCCTTTGTATTTGAAGGTTTGACATCAATTAATGCAACAGGAAAGTCATTAATTTAATTAATAACCACTGAATATTCTCCCTTGCCCTGCCACTTCTAAAATTATCCTCAATTACAGAGATGCTTTCATTTATTCATTTAGCTATATTCATTGAGTACCTACTGTATTCTCAGGACCATGCTGGGCTGGGATTACAAAGATGAACATGACAAAGGCTTTACTCTTGAAGAGCGCAAGATAGTATGAGTAAAAATATCACATTTGTTTCAGTTTTTTTTTTTCCTTTCCCTTTAACTGGGCCCAGCACTCCCTGTTTCTGGTAATTTGCTTTACCTATTTCTTAATGAAACTAAGCTTTTCATTATTTTATTAAGGCATTTATGCTTGTATTGTCTAAGTGACACCTGTTTTCAAAATACTTAGGAATATTAATTAGCTTGTTTTTCAGCACAAAAGATAAAATTATGTTTTAAAAATGTAATTACCTTTTATCAGTTGTAGTAATAAGATTTATTTTACATACCTGTCTTAACAATATACAAACAAATGCTAGACACAAACTATGTGTGATTTTTTTTTTTAGTTGATAAAATATTTTTAGGATCTCAGTATTTTGGAGAAGTGAGTTACTCATGCTTAACATTTAAAAGTACATACTACTTTCCATCTGACAGAGACACCTGAAAAAAGAACAGCCAATTTCCTAGAGCAGAATTAATACAAAATAAAAACTTCAGAGACTTTTTTTTCCCTTTAAATTTTTATTATTTAATTATTCTTAGTTTGCTTTTGGGAATTGGAAATGCTTTCAGTGTTTTCCAATGGAGAAAAATTTACTGAGTTAATCCATAAATGCCCTCTTGTGACAGTCTCCAAAAATGCAACTGCCTTTTCCCCCATTTGTTTTGCTTTGTTTCTCCAAAATAATTTAGTATGTCCAAACTGTAACAGATTCCTTAAAAAAAATCATGTTTCATATTTTATCTGATAAAATTAACATCTCTTTTTTAATAAGCTATGTGATGTTTTGAAATTTAGGCAGAGAATCTTGTGACAATACTATTCCCCTGTGTAGGATAATTATTGGAAAGACCTAGGAAAGATTCTAATTTTACCTTTACCTTATTTCACTTGGATGTGCATGGCGACGAAATTCTACATGTTGTGAAGAGAGCCTTTTTCAAGAAATTCTAGGTTCTCAATGTGATAGCTAAAAGATAATAAATACATTGATTAGTTTGAACTATTCTTTCATAAATTATTGATGATATTAACCAATTACCTCAGTTATATTTGTTGGTCATGTTGGAGTTCCTGGAAGTAAATGTCACTATTCACATTTGAAAAGGAAACAATTAATTTCTCAGGCAGTTAAATGACATAGCCAGAGATAAAAGTAAGTGCATAACTAATGACCTGTAGGCCAACATGTGGCCCTTAGATATACTTGGACAGCCACTGGCTTTATATATACCTGTATTTAAAAGTCAGATGTTGGCAAATCTTTTCAAAGAGCAAGTCACATGTTTATTTCTAAAAGTTTGTTTTAAGCTAAGAATACCAAACTTTATTCTGGTTTTAAAACACAAAAATAATATTGAAAAGTGTTTTCTTTCCAAGATTCAGCCTACAGCTTTCAATAAAGATATAATCATGAAATTTTCTTAATATACATAGAACTTTGAAATGAGCCAGACTTGTGTTTGAACAAGTTACTTGATTTTTTTTAAAAATCCATCAGTTACTTCTTCTGAAAAATGGGAATATTAATAACCCACCTCATAGGATTTTAGTGAGATTGACAAGAGATCGTGTATCCATACATTTCCTTGCCCTTAATAAAGGCTTAAAAATTATAGCCATTATTATTAGGGGAAAAAAGGCTTAAATTTGTGTTTCAAACTCAAAAGAAAACATAATTTAACTTTATTTTGTGGCTAAGATGGCCACATATTAATAACTGCCAATTCCTTATCCTTCAAATTTAAAACTAATATAGTTATGCAATTGACTCTTGAACAACACAGTTTGAACTGCAAGGGTCCACTTACATGCAGATTTTTTTAGTAAATATCGTAGAGTACTATAAATGTATTGTCTCTTCCATATGATTTTCTCAATAATGTTTTCTTTTCTCTTGCTTACTTTATTGTAAGAAGAGTCTATAATACATATAACATATAAAATATGTGTTAATCAATTGTTTATCAGAAAGACTTCTGGTCAACAGTAGACTATTAGTAATCAAAAGTTATACACAGATTTTCTACTGCTCAGGGGGCTGGCACCCCATCCTACATGCTGTTCTAGGGTAAACTGTATATGGCATACTTAATGTTCATAGCAGATAAGAATGATAGAAAATTTAATGATGTGAATCTTGTCTATGCTCTCATTGTTAACTCAAATAATTTGTTTAAATTAAATTCTCTTGATGGTAAAACCTGGTAAGTAGCCGAAATCCATATTTTTTTCCTAAAGCTGATACAATCCTAAACTTACAAAGTCTTACCATCACCAATTGGGGGGGGGGCGGGGAGGGTGAAAGGCAGGTAGAGGATTTAAGTCAGTGATCTATGATGGAATTCAGAGGCATTCTGGACAAAGGAATATCAGAGGAGAAAGGAGGGAACAAGGATGCTATCTTTCTTACTTCCAGGACAGAAACCTTTGAAACAATAGAACATGGAATTCTGCACTGTTTTGGAAATAGACAACATATTTTGCACAGCTACCAATGCAATGTGATTTTCTATTTGGGGATCCCTTGCAAATAATCATATACTTTAATTTCACAATCATGTATGATTTCAAACCAAAGTGCAGGACATGTGAGGAAATAACTGTCAGTTACATTTGAAAAGGTCCTCCATCCCAAGAGCAGCCTTTGACATCCTCATTTTCCTCACTTCCCATACACAATGTACGGGCATACTTGAAAATTTTACTTCCTAAATACATGTTGACTCTTCCCACTCCTCTCCACCTTTACCATACCTCTTTACTTGAAGATCCCATCATCTTTCATCTGGGTTACTACAATAGCCCCCAAATCATTATTCCTGAATCCATTCTGTTTCCCCATTACCACCCTGGACCCCCCTCACCCAAACACAGACTGAATTCTGTTTCCAAATCACACAATCAGGGTGATCTTTTGATAGCACAAATATGATGAAATAACACATTAGTTTGGAACTTTTGACCATTTTCTATGACTCAGAGGATAAATGAGTCACAGCCCAATCCTAATGTTGCCTAAAGCCCCTGCCTGACCTTCCTTGTCTACTTTTCCAATCTTGTGTCTAATCATTCTTCTCAGCAAATTCTGGAACACATTGGCCTTTGTCTAGTCCCACAAATACATTAAATGCTTTCCTGTTTTAGGTTTCTTCTGCATATACTTTTCTTCTACCACCTTTTGCCTAACTCCTGTCTCCTCATCTTCTGATCCCAACTTAAACATCACTTCCACAGAGAAATTTTGCTACCCCCAGGACAAGTAAAACATATTTGTTATAAATCAATACACTCCTAGAGCACCTGGCTGGCTAGTCAGTGTAGCCTCCACATTGGGCATGGAGCCTTCTTGAAAAAATAGATAAATAAAAATAAACCAACACACTTCTGTCTTTGTTCATTTCCTCCAAACAAATTACTACAGTTTATACTTAAATGATTATTTGATGGTGCATTCATTAGTACTGCCTATTGGCCTCATTAGACTTTAAACTCCAAAAGACTATGTCTCTTTTCTCACTACTGTAATTCCAGGGCCATGTAACAGTACATGGCACACAATTGGTGCTCAATAATTATTTGCTGAATACATATAACTGCCGGTTTTACTCTCTACTGTGTTTACTCTTTCTTCAAGGCAGATAGGTGTCCTATGCAATATTCTCAGTCTCTTCTTTCTCTACCTAATTCCACACTTGCCAAACAACTAAACTGCCTCAATCCACTGGTGCCACCTGTTGGCTCTTCTGTGCCTCATGCCTTCTCTCTCTCATGCCGGCTCCTTCCTCCTATGAAGAGAACCTGGCCCCTGATGCATTCTCCTTACCCCCTCGCCCCCATCCTCTCTCCAATTTTATTTATTTTTTTTTAAATTTTTTTGATGTTTATTTTTTGAGAGAGAAAGACAGTGTGAGTGGGGAAGGGGCAGAGAGAGAAGGAGACACAGAATCCAAAGCAGGTTCCAGGCTCTGAACTGTCAGCACAGAGCTGGATGTGGCGCTCGAACTCATGGATGGTGAGATCATGACCTGACCAAAGTCGGACGCTTGACCGAATGAGCCACCCAGGTGCCCCTCCTTCTCTCCAATTTTAAACATATAATCAAACTTTCCTTCAGTCAATCTCCTTCTCACATGTACACACACACCTTCTAAATTTCCAGTCTTTACCTATTTCAACTTCTGTTCACTCATTCAGAAAAATTTCAGTGCTTCCTCCTTGGCCACCCCTTCTCCACTGTCTCCTCTCCAATTCTCCCTCTTTCTACTTCTCTTCCTCTCTCTCTCACCTTTTTCCCATTCCTTCTTCATTTTGATATTATATATGTAGAAAAGTATAAAGTTCCAGAAACCTACTTCCAAATTTTAACTTGCAATTATTTGTGAGATAGAATTTTCCAAAAGACCTGTGGCTTACAAAACCAAGGTGGTATAGATTTGACAAAGTACCTTGACAAAGCCCAAAATTCTAGAATTTCTTTTGGTAATACTGAGTTCTGCATCTGTTTTAGGGATAAACTTAGAAAATAAATTCAGCAAACTTAACCCCAATTACTCTGTTATTAAGTAACAATTGACTTGTATATATATAATATTATATTCAGTAAAATAATTTATTGTGGCTTTAATAACAGAAAAGTAAAATAAACATGGCCTTGTTTGTCTTAAAAGCCATGGAAAATGTTTGTTTTATATTTTCCATATAGATTAATTTACTTCCTCACCCCAACCATCTTGTACTTAACATTGCAAGTTTATGATTCTAATTTTTTTTAATTAGTTATATCTAGAAATAATCTAAACAGGCAGAAAGCTTTGAATACTGAGTAGAACTTAAATTATAATCTTGACTAAATCATTTAATGTTTTTGGAATTACATATGGAACTCAGTAAGCTGGATGCTCAACTGAATGGAAACTTTCCTATGTAAGGAGATATTCTACAATACATTGAGGAACGTTGAGAATAAAATATGTATAAAAGACTTCTTAAATGTCAGAGTTAACTTTATGAAAATTATTTGGTATGAGTACTGATTACCTGCCTATTCTATAATGAGACATTATGACTTTCTGTATTTCTTCAAAACTAAACTATACAGTCAATTGGATATTATGTAACTTTTACACAGGCTGGGGGTGCCTGGCTAGCCCAGTAATTGAGTATGCAACTCTTGATCTTGGAGTTGTGAGTTAAAGCCCCACAGTGAGTGTAGAGCCTACTTAAAAAAAATTTACGGGGGCACCTGGGTGGCTCAATCAGTTAAATGCCTGACTCTTGATTTCGACTCGGGTCGTGATCTCATGGTTCATGAGTTCAAGCCCCACATTGGGTTATGTGCTGACAGCGTGGAGACTGCTTGGGATTCTCTCTTTCTGCCCCTCCCCTGAACTTGCTCCCTGTCTCTCTCAAAACAAAAATAAACATTTCAAACATCCGAAACAAATTTACATAAGCTGACAGTTCACTAAAGCAATTATGGCTAAAATTACTTACACCTCTAGTGTGTGAAAACCAAGGGAATAATATTTTGCCTGAGTTTACCTTATGAAGTTAGTTATCTCTATAAGTTTAATAAATATTTTAACACAAGGTACGATATCATCTTTACAAGTAAGGACAAACTCACCTATCATAGGATTTGTGTTCTAGGCATCAGACACTTAGTGAGCAATAGTGGTATGAAGAATACACAGATGAAGAGGACAAAATTGCCACCCTCTGGGAGCATGAGTGAACTGAGCAGGAAAACAGGAGATCTAACAGGAGATCAGACAAACAGGACATGAGGAAAAAAATTGGTCATTTTACAAACATTAATCTTGCACAAATCAAAGAACCCACCTTGCAAGGGATTACGTGGAAATCTTTAGTCAGGCCATGGGGTTAGCATTCCTTGTATGCCAAATCTGAAATCATTATTTATTGCTTTGAGTAGTATCATTATATTCTTTGAAAAGTCTCTCACCATGAATGTTACATAAAGTGGAATTCAGGAAAAAAAAATGTATATTGCCCTTATTAACAAACAAATGAGAAATTATTATTATGGTAAAAATTCTGCAAATAGCATTTGTTATTAAAGATGGAAATGTCTAGTTCTGATCTGAGTGTTCCGTGTGTACTGTTTATGAAACATTCTTTGATTTTATCAAAATAGAGTATAATTTATAGGGATATAGGTTTTTATAAAGTGTTTTTTATACGTGCCTAAATTTTATTATCTATGGAAAAATCCAGATTTGAAAAAAAAATTCAAATTTGATAATGTGTACTTTTCTTTAGTATGTTTTCCTCCCTGTAGAAGTCTTTCTTTTTGAGGCAAAGTTTTTTTTTCCCTGTATTTAAGAGTAAAAAGCAAAACAAACAAAAGAAAACCCAGTTGTATTGGCTAGAACAGAGAATCCCATAAGTAAAAAGTCCAGTCTTCAGATATGATTATGGCTTCATATTGCACTGCTAGGAAGCTGGGCTTCTTATCAATTTGATGAAAAATTAAAAAAGAAGACAAAGCTCAAGAAAACATGTGGTGTATGTTTGAATAATATTAGCATCAACTTAGGAAAATTTCTACCTCTAACACGTTCTTTTTAGGTCAATTTGAAATATATGAAAGAACTGCTACCCAGTACTGTAATATTTCTAAATAAAGTTTTTTTATGCACTAATTATATCATATAAGCATGGGTCACATGTGCTGTACTATGTTCTCGTGTATTATATGACTTAAGCCTAGAAAACAATTTCCCAGGACTAGATTTTTTAGGGCACCCTAATCATGGGAATAGTTAGAAATAAGCTAGTGATCACCAATTGTTTGTGTATTAGTTACTGGAAAAATATAAAATAATATTACATATATCTTCTAAAACATTAGAGCATGTGTTTTATATCTTCCTCATTTACTTAAGAAATATTCTATATGTAGTAGATAATAAAGAAGAAAAACTGAGAACAGAAATCCGAATTTTCCCAGAAAAGAACATGGCCCAAACCATGTCATTATCCTTATACTGACATATTTCTGCCTCTATCCCCCTAATGCATTAGGCCAAATTTTTTTCTGTATTCAACTATTTGAAGTTTATTATTTGTATCATATTACATATTTTGTGTCAAATGAATAATGACAGTAACAAATTATATGTAAGTTTAAAATACCTTTTGATAACTATTAAAATCTGCATTCTTATTTTACAACTATTTTAATATATGGTAAATGATTTGAGAGATCATTTAATTCTGTCCCTCCTTTCCACCACTTAGAAAATGTACAGTGAATTCAATTGGACTGAAACATTACCTCATAAAAAAGGAACTCCAAAAGCCAAGCCTGATGAGTTACTGCTAAATTTTAAATCCTTACTTTTATCACTCTTATAATCAAAATGCTCCACCAGTAAGATATGAATACCATAAACTTAGTGAGTATGTGACTAGAACGTTGGTATGAATGCAAGTATACTTATATATGTCCATTCATTTATTCAACAGGTATTTACAAAGTATTTATTATTCGACATGTGCCATTTTAAAAATATTTTAATGTTGGTTTTTTTACATATTTACTATTATATGCCCCTTTATAGTTCTTAAATAAGTACTTAAACAGTTCAAAAATATCGATTTTTACTTCATATGTATTGATTATATTTCATATACATTTCAAAATAGTGACTATCATAGGTATCATTTATAAAGAATATTTTTATAATGCTGTGGGTAAGCAGTTATGAAGCACCATAATAATTTAATATTATCAGAGTTGAACTCCTTAGACTCAAATATGTTAAGAAATATATACGTAAAGCTGACCTCGAATGTAGTTGGCCTTCATGATTGTCATTCTCGATTCCTCATATTCCTGTATGGAAATAAAAGAAACACAACTGATGGCATCAGTGAGTAAAAGACAGTTAATCTGATTACATGGTATAATATATCTAAACATAATAAATCATTTTGGGGGGGAATTTTTATCTTTTATTTGTTGTCATGTAGGTACAACAATAGTCTTCTTTGCTCTTGAGAATAAATGCGGATTTTGGAAACCATCATGAGAAAATAATAAGAGGTTTCACTAGGGTAATATTAGATATAAAATATGGGGCTTTATTTATCAAAAGAAAATAAAAATACATTAAATAGCATAAAATATATGCATAAATATCTATCTATATATATATATATATAAATTTACAAGTGTATATTTTCCAGTTTCCAGTTTTGTTTTCTATCCTTACATAAATTAATGCATTAGTTAATAGGGGGATGAATAACAATAAACTGTTAAAATCAAAAAGATTTAAAATTTGAGGTGTTATATACCACGAGATAATTTTTTTATTTAAGCAAAGTCCTAGTAATATGTATCATATTATTATAGTACGTCTAATCAGTGAGTCTTATTATAAAGCTACCCATAATTTAGTGCACTTAAAGCATAAATATGGTGCCATTTAACTGCTGACAAACCAGTTTTATTGATAGAAATAGGTCGAGTTGAAAGAAGGATCTTGAAAAGTTTACAGCTTATTTTTTCAAGCACCACAAACTAATAAGTAAAAACATATGAATTAGAGAAAATACTTCATTAAGTTACTTTTATTGGGTGAGTCAATGTGATATGATTACATTTCAGAGACATTTAATTCCCTATCATATAAAATCACATTGATGTTTGGTTATATTTTCTCTTCTGGTGATGTAGCCATTCAAAGTATTTTACCCATATCAAAGCAGAGATATTATGAAGTTAAAACTAAAGTCATTTTCATCAAAGCTAATCATAAATTTTATTTTCTTAAGTGTTTCCCAGAGTAATCGCATTGCAGGTCTGTAAAGAAGACTCTTAAAAGTACTCTTGGGTCTTGGGTTCTAATTGGAAAGAATCCCATCCAAGTTGGGAGCACTGCAGTGAATATAGTGAGGAGAGAAAAAACAAAAACACCCACATTTGGTTCACGAAGCTTGGATGAACCCATTGAACGCCAATACTTCAGCAAGGTATTTCTTAATGTTGAAAGTATAATTGGCCATTCATTACTTGGATGGCCGGCTCTGCAGTGCTTTGCACTCATTTGTGTAACTCATGTAAATGTATCAACGCTTCCTTTGAAATGACATAAAACTTGAATCGCTACATAAACTGGTAAATGATAGTTGCTCGCTATCCTGTACACGCGTCCCTTTTTATTGGTTAAAGAAGGTAGGTGAACATCACAGATGCAAAATGTTTGTTGTTAAGAATGTGTGTTTACAGGTGTGGAATACCCTAAGGATGGGTAGAACTGATATCCTGCTGCAGGTGCAGACTTTAATAAACAGGAACTTGTCTTTCCCCTAATCACTTCTCTCCTTTATCATGCTTTCGGATTATCTCAATTCACATTAAGTATCACTTGTGCATAAAGCATATACAGTGTACTATATTTATTTAGATATACATGTGACTAGATTTTCTGTGAATAAAACCCAAAATGCATTCACATGAGAAAATGGAGTGGTTTAATTTAAATATTTTAGGAGTGCTAGAATACTAATAAACATCTGGAAGAACAGATAAAACTAGATAAATGTTTAGTCTTGTTATGAGTAACACACTAGCATACGATTAGGTTTATAATGGTTGTAATTTAACAAAACTGTTGTATGAAATATTTTGTTTAGCATTCATTAAAAACTGTTAATGCACTTGTGTCTTCCATGGACTAAATTTTTTGCAGCAGACGCACGTTATTAGTATAATACAAATATGCTAAAAAGCAAACAGTTTGGTGTTAAAATGTTTTAAGTAGGATTGTGAAGAGGAATTTTACACCAATCTTTATTTTTTTTCATTTTTACAGGGAAAATTTTACCACAAATTCCATATTTTAATGATATTATACCAACGCTATTTTTTAAACTCATTTTGTCACTGTTTTGTAACAGAAACACTGTAAATATTATAGATGTGGTAAACTATTATACTTGTTTTCTTATAAATGAAATGATCTGTGCCAACACTGACAAAATGAATTAATGTGTTACTAAGGCAACAGCCACATTACATGCTTTCTCTTTCACAGTAGGCAGTAGAGCATATGGTTTTCTCTTAATGGAACGCTAGCTTCTCATTAACATACCAGTAGCAGTGTCAGAACTTACAAACCAGCATAACAGGGAGATGGAAAAACTTATAAATTAGACCCTTTCAGTACTATTGAGAAGGAAATGACTGATGTTCTAAGGTACAATATTTAGCTAATACTGTGCCCTTTTCTGCACCTTCTCTCCATAAAAAAAAACTTTTTTCTTATAATAAATATAAATATAAATATTGAAGTGCAAGTAATTTTTACCCTGCTTCTAAAAGTGATTGGCACTCTGATTTTGATAACTCTTCTTAAAAATATTTCCTTGCCTGCTCACAGTATGTTTTCAACAGCTGTATTTTCATCATCCTGTTTCAATACAGTAGAGCAGTTGAAATGTAAAGCTAATTTTCATGTCTTCCTAAAAGAGGGAATCTACCAGGTAAACAAAAAAATAAGAATGAGAAGGAGACCTTTTCTGGAGGCAAAAGATGACCATTTGAAGAACAGAAGTGGAGCCGCCAAGAGGTTATGCTTGGTAGTGAAGGAAGAGAAAAATTATTTTATTTAGTCCTCATTTCACTGTGTTGTTTAAACCACATTTAGCTGTCTCGTACTAATTATGGTGATTTGAATTTTTCATCCGTTTTTTTTTCTTTATTTCGAGATCCTTCTCACTGAGAAGTCAGCTGTATTTGTAGAAGGAATATATCAATGTCAAGTCTTGAGACACATTTTAAAATTTAAACCTATACATATGGCATAGAAATTATACTTACATATGGATAATCATGACACGACCTCATATTCCAGGAATTCCATAAAATGAAGTTGGTTTTGTCATTTATATATAGATTCTTTAATTTCATAATATTTACCTATGATTAGATGGTTGAGTGCTATTAAAAAGTGAAATATCAAGCCATGCAAAAGCAGCCTGTGTATTCCGGGTCATTGTAGAGTAATTGCCAGGAAGAAAGTAGATGTATTAATCCTCTGATAACCAAACCTCTGGGGAGATAACTAAGTGGACTGATGATTCTTTCCAAAGACTTTAATGCCTACACTAGTTCAATTCACTGAGTGGAAAATTTTACTCCTAAGAGTCTACCCATTTAGTAGCTTTTTTCTGCAATATTGTTAGAGATGGATTTCTTAAACCTGCAGATCATGATGAATGAGAATCTACCCATTTCGTAGCTTTTTTCTGCGATATTGTTGGAGATGGATTTCTTAAATCTGCAGATCATGATGAATGAGAAGCATCTCTTTTAAAAGAATTAAGTCAGGAATATATTGATAATACCAATACTTTTTAAATCTTACCCATGAAGATATAAACAAACTTTCTAACCATTATTATTCTGAATAAATAATCCACCGATATATGTAGCCTTTTTAAATTACTTTTTTTCTCTCTGGTGGAACTGAACATTTTACTAAACTTTGATAATTACCCAAAGTTAGAATATTTGTGACTTAGCTCATTTTCTACAAATGCCTGAAGAATGGCCCAAAGGGCCAGGGATCAATAGTATAATTACTATAATAAATAGGTATCCAAGTAATGTTGTTCCCAGAGATCATCAGCCTGGTCTTCAAAAGTGAATCCCAGCGTTTAACATTTCCGAACTTATTTGTTTTCCTTTTATAAAGAGAAAGATACAAAGTGTATTTACATAAAGACTTTCCTTTTTCTCATCCACCACAAGACATGATAATGTGTTTATTTCAGAATCATCCTCTTTTTCCCTCTGCCTCAAAATTTGGCATCAACATGATTGCAAAAGCTTTGGAAACTAAGTTAATAACTATTATTGATTCAGGCCCAATGTTATTAAAGCAAACTATTAACGTAAGGGTGTTTCCATACTTTCTGAGTAGCGAGCAGCCAGGTAACTGTGGCCCACGCTGCAGACTTAATCTTTGCGTCAAAGGATGTGGATTTTTCCATTTGGCAAGCAAACTATTATTTTCCACTTTACCAGAATCCAAGAGAGCCACTGGGAATAACTGGCTGTTTGGCATATCCCTCTCTGAAGTATAGATCATTTCTCTGTAACCCTAACAAAGGTGTGTGAAAAGTCGCTACTTCTCCGTGTGTTTTTCAACACCATGGAATCAGGAACATCTCTGCATACAGGTGTTAAAAGAAGCTTCCACCTCATGTCTAGCATTAAAACTTAAACTGATGGTTGTTATTCAGCTGAAGACAGTATCAGTATAAAGTGTCACCGATCTGGTCACTATCTCTGGGAGGCTGCCAGAGCTCTTATGTTGGCTTCATGGTGTCGTCTGTGAAGGAAGCCAATTAAGATCACAAGATAGTGGCTGGTAATAATAAACTTCTAACGATGTTCCTGACTGAAAAGAGGTAATTAAAATGTGTATATGGATGACCCCGGCTTCTGTCAGCTCAGTGTAGCTGTTACACTGACAATGTCCATGTTTTGTTTAGGAAAAAAAAAAGGAGTTAGTGTTGTCTGACAACAATAAAGTAAGCAATTTAATAATATAGAAAGGATTGCCTTGGAAATGCACACCAGTTTCAATTTTGTCACATCCTTGATAGAATTCAGTTCACTGCTATCTCTTGACTGGATATTTTGTTGTTTTGGTTACTGACTCTGTAACATCTCCTCCCTCTCTCCATCTTTCCTGTCTGCATGCTACACTCCCAGCCCCCCACCCCTACCCCCATAGGAGTTTTCGGTTGTTGTCGCACTAGGACTAGGTCTTACCTTCTTCAGGTGCTTCTTGAAATCAAAGACCGTGTTTTGAAAAGAAAGACAATTAATTAGATAGCAAAGGAAGCCGGTCCTCTTATCACTCGATCTGGTCATGGACATAAGTGCTTCACACTTTTTCCATTGCCTAACCCTGCAGCGCAAAGCTTTCCTGTACACCTGCTCAGCTCAGCTCATCAATTTTCTGTGAGCCAGTTAAGTTCCTTTAAGCCTGTCCACTGAGAGGTGGTGATAGCTCTCTGAGAAAAAGAAGAGAAAGAGAAACAGAATGCTGCTCCAGGCCTTTATCTTGATCACACTGTTTGTTTTCGAATTGATGTCTGTAATGAAACAAAGAGGATTTAATCGTGTTAAACAAAAGCCTGTTGGTACCCAGAGGAAACTCATTTAACTCTTCTCCAAGCCTTAGAGTTTCAGGTTTCTCGTCTTCCTCTTTGCGGATCCAACAGGCTGAGTTTCTTACCTGGGGCTTAAAATTGTGAGGTGTGAAACTCTTCTTTTGTTTTGACAGGTGCTCTTTGCTAAACATCAGCCTAGCCTTGGTGGTGATAATACACAGAAGGGGGGAAAAACTTCAGAGACGCTAATGACTGCAGTTGCCCAACTTCTGCCTTAAACAGGTTTTATTAGCTTCCCTCCTTGGAGTTCTTTAGGATAAAGTGGGAAAACAAATTGGGCTGATGGGAAGTGAGTTGTGAAAAGAGAACCGCTAAGGAGAAGACCCGGGAACCATCCCCATTTTGGAATCCCAAGAAGAAAATAAAAGCCTAGATTACTCTTGATGGAGGAGTTAGCTGGCAGAACTGACAGCATTAAGTGTTACCTGGTAGAAGAAACAGACTCCCAGGTGACGCCAGTGACTGGATATTTGGCTAAGCTGTCTCCAGACACGGTTCTCGACCTTAGAATGCGAGAATAGTCGTCAGGTGGGTGGAAGACTCCAAACTGATTGTACCACCCTGATACCCAGAAAAAGGTCTCTCTGGGTGGAGAGAGAAAACTTGAGGCCAGCTCTCTTCACTGACTTGAACCATCACAATGTGCTCCTTTGCTGACCACGGCTTCACAGCGACTCCTAGATGGATTCCAGGATTTTTTCCTGCGTTTGTTTAAAGCACTAGTTTCCTCTACTCAATTCTACCTGTTTTTGCATTTCTCTATGTGCCTCCCAGTATCTTCTGAATCACTCTTTCCCTGACACAACTCTTGAAGAGTGGGAACTTTCCCCTTCTGCAGACACTGATAGATCTTCTGTGCTGACCAGGCACTCTGAGGGAAGGACAAGCTGAGGCACATTTCCAGATGGTGAAATAACATGGCAGTGTTGAGCTTTGTTATCAACCCAGAAAGTTCCACCGCTACAAACTTAAGTAAAACAAACAAAAACCCTTCTCTTTTGGCTGTATGAAACCACAGTTGTTGGTTGTTGTTTTTTTTTTTTTTTCTTCTTCCATCTTTATTTAGACAGTGGTGAAATGTTCACAAAAAGTTCATAGAGAATTACTAGAGAGGTGATGTGGATTAGTGGTTAAAAGTGGACCCAGACCACCCAGGGTAAATTTTGATAAAGCTATGAATGCTTCAAGTTTCTCAGCTTTAAAATGTATATACTGTACAATAGCAACACGATGATATGGTTGGTGTAAGCATTTAATTAATTTCTATAAATGCTTGCCAGAGTCCTCAAGTGCTAGTTTGTGCTCAATAATTATTAACCACTGTTCCTTGCAACTGGATGGTCTTCTCAGGGCAGGTTGTGAATCCACCAAGCTCCAGCTTTGTCAGGTGTGGTTCATCTTTCAAGCACCGGCCTCACTTGTTTCCAAGGCTTTGGCTGGAAGTCAGCTGCTTTTTTTAGGTAAAAGGGTGTGCCTCCAGGAACCATTCTGTTTCTCAGCAAGCAAATCACCTTGATTTCTTCCCAGACACCCTATCCCTAAAAATAGTCATGCTGCTTAGCCTTTCCCTCTTTTCACTCAAGGTCTTCAAGAGGATGGAATTATATATTTGATTTCAGTCTTTTTCTTGAGTAAGACCCAGCAGTAAGTGTACAAAGGAAGTAGACTGGTGCTGAATGTAGTTCCTGGTACCTCCTGTTACTGCTTTTTACACCTAAAGTTTCCATCTTAGAGAGAGGGCTGGTCTTGGATCCTGGGTAGTTTTTATACTCAAGTTTGACTCTTTGATTATAGTTCCTTTCAGAGTAATTATAAATTCATATATTTGGAGAAGATAAGAATTATTTGTTAGGAGACAGAGGCAGGTGAGAGGGCTTGAATAACAGGCCAAAAACTTGGGTTGTTACCCTTTTCAGAGACCAGAAAATGATGGGCAAACTGCAGATCTGGCTGTTTCTGTAAATCAAATACCTGGAACTAAGCAAAAGGATGAAGAAAGAAAAAGTGGTAACCCTGACATCTTCTAAAATGGGAAATACTCATCCTTTATAGATGCACATATCACCATCTTAACAAAATACCCTGTATTTACTTTAAAAATAACAGTTAACATAGGGCTCCTGCGTGGCTCAGTCGATTGAGTAACCGATTCTTGGTATCAGCTCAGGTTATGATTTCATGGTTCATGGGATCAAGTCCCATGAAGGGCTCTGTGCTAACCGCACAGAGCCTGCTTGGAATTCTCTCTCTCCCTCTCTCTGTGTCCCTCTCCTGCTCCCATGAGATCTCTCCCTCCATCTCTCTCTCAAACGAAATAAATAAACTTAAAAAAATAATAGTTAACACATAAATAGCAAGGGGGGAGATTCAAACACCAATCGCCTAATTGGAATAATTCAACTTGAATAGGTCTGAAATTGAAATGGTCATTGTGGCAAGTATCTTTGATGCAGACTTCACGTTTAAGTTCTTCTCAATTAAACTCTAAAAGACAAAACAAAACAAAACAAAACAAAACAAAACAAAACAAAACTAACTCCAGTGTCTTCTCTGTCAGTTGAAACAATCAAAAAGAGTATTTGTTTCACCAAATTCCCTTCTTTTTTTTTTTTTTTAAGCTGGGAAGAGGTATGGATCAGTCCATTTTATTCCCTTCAATGTAATCATGTTACCTTTATAGCTGGAGGTTTATGGAGATTTATAGAGCACTTTCTTAGAATAATGATTCAAGCTAGCTAGGTATTCACAAAATAAAGACTAATAAGGAAAATGTTCTTGCTGCTTTTTCCTCACCAAGTAAAAATTGTCTGAGTCAAAAAGAGCAAGTCTTGTCTTTGGTTTTTCTCTTTTCTACCCTACATATCCAAATACAGTGAGCTCGCCTTGCATTTGAATATACAGAGGGCTGTATGAGTTCACCTATGGCACACAAATTATTTTGTTAGGGTGCCATCTGCTGGTGTCAAACAACCAAAGACTTATTTTTCTTAAAGATTAATGGTAAGCTTCTAATAACACTAAAGACTTTGAAGTTATTTGATTCAAATAATGTTTTGCCTTTTCTCATTTATAATTACAGCATAGACTAATTTCAAATGGCTGTATAATGCATAATTCTTCAATGCTCCAACATAGTAATATAAAATGTCACTTTATTTTAAAGTTAGGAAAATGGAGGCACCAGGCATTGCCTTGACATACTGGTTCATGACCTGTTGGATTCAAATTTCAATTCTTAGTTACCATGGCTCCCCTGACTTTCAAAAAAGTTCTGTTCAAATTTCCCCCTTAGAAAAGCAATTTAAGTGCTCACTTCGGCAGCACATATACTAATACTAAAATTGGAACGATACGGAGATTAGCATGCCCCTGCACAAGGATGACATGAAAATTCGTGAAGCGTTCCATATTAAAAAAAAAAAAAAAAAAAGGAAAAGCAATCTATTGCTGTGTTTGTGCTTACATCAGTTTCAACACTTAATGTATTATTCACTAAATTTGTTCTCTGTGCTATGATATAAGGTATGGGACCAATCTGTTGCTTCTTAAAGCAAGCTTATCACCCTAGTCCCAATTATTTATATTCAATATCAGTGCAGTTCCCAAGTATTTTTCTTAACCTACCTTCCACTGGAGATGAGGAAAAACCACTACTCCCCCCATTTTTTAAAAATCTTTACCACTTACTATCTGTATGATTTTGAGTAAGGCATTTAACTTTCCTGTACCTCTTCTTTATTGGTAAACTTCAGATAAAAATAGTAGCTATCTGATAGAGTTATCTATCAGGTTATTGTGAGTGTTAAAGAAAATCATACCTAAAAAGTTCTGAGAACAGTGCCTGTAATCTAGTAAGCACACAATAACTGCTAGCTGCTTAATCATAGTTATTTAAGCATTTCAACAAATATGGGTTAATATCAATTAGACAACCATTGCTTTACAGTAACATCTGGAATCCTTAACTTCCTCCCAATTAGGAGATATAAAGTGTGTATGTGTGCTTATGTTTTGGAGAAGAGGGGAAGAATAATTACCTTTTGTTCTCTCTCAATGAGCATTTAACTGGCTTGAAATCTCAACTCTCTTAAATCTATATAAAACCTTGCATGGTCTGACTTCTTACTCTTCCACCCTCATTTCTCAATATTCTCATTTTCAAACTGTTTTCCAACCATAATGAACTTCTTTCAGTTGCCTGAGTGAGCCAGGCTTTTGCTCTCCACACTTTTGTGCAAGCTCTTGTCCCCTGTGCCTGGAGCCCCCTTCTCTTCTCAGCCTCTTCCATTACTTGGCCAACACCTTATCTCTCAGCTCTGGCCTTAGGCAGTCTTAAATCAAGGATTAGGTAATCCTTTCATGGACTCCCATAAAACTCAGTACTCTTCTACCCCACCCCTATGCCATCACATTTCTACATGGGGACAGGTGGAATCTAGTATAGTCACCATTACACTCCCAGCTTCCAGAGAGGAGCAGATGACCAGTTGGGGCTAGATAAATATTTCTTTCATAGGGCCCCACAAGTGAGCACGTTTACTCAGGGGGAATTGAAAGGGAAGGTATGAGCTATCTCCTGTTAACAAGGTTGAATTATATCTTAAGTAGTGAACATCTTTCTACAGTAATTTCCATTAGGACACCACCACTGTCACTCTCATTCATTAACATCTTTTCATTCATATATTTGTATATATGCACAATTAAGTACATATAAAAACATGGATGTGTTTGAAGCTTTTATGTATGCATGTAGGAATGTATTTTTAATATCTACATTGGCAAATCACAAGCATTGTGATTACCAATGATAAGTTTCATTAAAACTTATATATGTATAACAATTTTTTCAACAAATATGTATTGAGTGCTTACTGTTGGCCAGGTATTCCTCTAGGCACCAAAGCAGACAGAAGTTCCTAACCTCATACCTGAGCTCTATGTTTTTGCTTAAGGTGTTCTGTATCTGTCATGAAAAGGGACACCAAAAAGATAGTGCAGCACCCTGGGGGCTGCAACAAGGGGAGCTGTTACTATCCCTGCCTCTAGAGGAAAAGGGAAGGAGTCACTCCCTAACTTCTAGTTAAGGGATTGCATGGGGAAGGCTGCCTGATGGAAACAGTGGCCTTTGGTGGAGGATTTAGCAGCATGCAGTGTATGTTTAGAAAGCAGACCCAGGGGCGCCTGGGTGGCGCAGTCGGTTAAGCGTCCGACTTCAGCCAGGTCACGATCTCGCGGTGCGTGAGTTCGAGCCCCGCGTCAGGCTCTGGGCTGATGGCTCAGAGCCTGGAGCCTGTTTCCGATTCTGTGTCTCCCTCTCTCTCTGACCCTCCCCCGTTCATGCTCTGTCTCTCTCTGTCCCAAAAATAAATAAACGTTGAAAAAAAAAAAAATTTTAGAAAGCAGACCCAAAGGGGCGCCTGGATGGCTCAGTTGGTAAAGGCCTTGTCTAACTTCAGCTCAGGTCATGGTCTCACAGTTCGTGAGTACAAGCCCGCATCAGGCTCTGTGCTGACAGCTCGGAGCCTGGAGCCTGCTTCAGATTCTGTGTCTCCCTCTGTCTCTGTCCCTCCCTGGCAGGGACACTCTCTGTCTCTCTCAAGAATAAACATTGAAAAAATTAAATTAAATTAAAACAAACAAAGTGGACCCAGGAAGTCCATTCTAAGACCTCACTTCTCCTTCCTTCCTTCCTTCTGCTGCTTTCTTTCACTTGGCAGAAGCCAAGCGAACCCAGAACGCAGGATGGATGCCCAGGCAAAGCAGCGCACACAGCTCAGCCTCCTGGAGCAAGCCACACCAGAGTGAATCTGGAAGGACAAGTGGAAAAATATCCAGCACTATCCCTGGTCGAGAACTTTTTAGTTATTTATTTATTGTTTTTAGCCTCTCCATCTTTTCTAAAGATGTTCTTTCAGAGTGTTCTTTCAAGTAATTGGCAGATCGTGTGTTGCACCCTGGGTGCCACCTGTTGGATGTTAGGGCTTATTTATTATAAACCCACGCCTTTTAAACAGATATTAACGTTCTGGATATTTGGAATCTCTTTTTCTTTTTTATCAAAAGGAGAGAGTTAAGTGATTTAACTCTCTCTAGATTGTCACTCTGAGGCTCATGTCAGAAATTTTAAGAGGAAAGAACACAACAGGATTTGAAATCCTATGGAAGAACCAGTGATGATGCCAAGTTTGTGCATTCTTTCTGAGTTTTCCCTGGAGCTGCTGCAGAAGCAGGCACAGCTTTGTGCAAAAGCTCATGGCCTGTAAAGTGGGCCACAGAAGTTACATGCAAATAGAGAAAGGATTACTGAGGTCCCACAGCATCCTTGAGGAGACCGAGCTTTCTTTCAACAGTGGAAGTTCAATTTGAATAGGTCTAAAATCCAAAGGCACAAAATGCAAGAACTCCTTATTAAACTTCGTATAATTCTGCTCATTTATCTGTCATTTGTTACATAATTTTTCTTGAAAACCTTATTGGAACTCTGCTTGGTACTATACCTTCATAGGTATGTGCTTTCATAGGCAGTGCTATTTTCAGTCATTTATAAGTCAGGTGGATACACTGGCTATATATGGTCAACTTTTTTTCAGAACAATTGACTCAATACCTTCTTCCTGAAACCATACCCTTTGCACTTCCCTGTCCCCAGTAAATACTAGTTAATTAATCTAACAGCTTGGTACTTAACACCAACCATTTTCTTCCATGTTGTGAGGTTACAAGCTTTTATGACTTCCTTCCAAGAGTTAAAAGTCAAATAGTACTGGGAACACTAAGAATGAATTACAAATTGGTACTGTAAAATTTTCACAGCATTGTCATGTGCAGTTTTGAAATTGGATGCTCACAGATACTCTTTTCAATGAGACTCTGACTCCTATAAAAAATAAGAAAGTCAATGGGGCACCTGGGTGGCTCAGTCAGTTAAGTGGCTAACTTCAGCTCAGGTCATGATCTTGCAGTTCATTGAGTGTGAGCCCTGAATTGGGTTCTCTGCTGTCAGCTCAGAGCCTTCTCTGGATCCTCTGTCTGCCCCCTCTCCTGCTCATGCACACTCTCCCTCTCAAAAATAAACATTAAAAAATTTTTTTTTTAAATAAGAAAGCCAAGGACTTAAATGAGTCTCCAAAACAAATCAATATGTGAATTTAGGATCTGTGGTGCACCCTCTCTCTGACAATTAAGCAATACTCATATGATTGTCACAAGCCCTGAGTTCTATTCCTGATGAGTCCATAATGAGTGTGTTTTTCTGAACCTCACCTTCATTTTCTGTACAGTGAAGGGCTGGACCAGATTCTTTGGTTCCCTTCCAGAGTCCAGCTTCTATGGAATTATCTCTGAGACCTTTGACATATTGTCCCTTTGTCTTCTTAATCTTCTGGATTAAAATCTCCTTAAGGGCTGAGTCGTCACTAATCTAGCACAGTGCCTACAAAATGCATAGTAGGAAGTCAATAAATATGGTAAGACTGAATATTTAACTGAACTCTTTAAGCATAACCAGGTCTCTAGAACTATTTCAAAACATTTTGTAAACTTCTACGACGTTATGTTCTCAGCTGCTAACAATGTACAAAGATACAGGTCAATGGAGTGTTTTGAATGTTTTAGAAAATTTGGCCAGGGTTAGAACTCTCCATTTGACTAGATTTCTGAAAGAGGATTCAAGTATATTTATCTCAGTTGGGCAAAAGAACATGTTCGCATCTCATATTTTAGCTAGAATTTTACCTAGAAATCAGGCATTTGGTTTATCTTAAACCAACACCCTTTTTAAAGGTGACTCTGTGTAAGTGCTATGGACTGAGTGCTTATGTCCCCCCAAAATTTGTGTGTTGAAGCCTTAACTCCAAGGGTGATGGTATTTGGAGCTGGGCTTTTTGGGAAGTAATCAGGTTTGGAGGAAGTCACGGTAGTGGTGCTCCTGGTGTCTGTATAGGGGGTGAAGAGATCAGAGCTCTCTCTCCATAGTGTGAGGATAAGTAAGAAGGTGACTGTCTACACACAAGTAAGAGGACTCTCACCAGGAACAAAACTTACTAGCATCTTGATCTTTGACTTCCCAGCCTTTAGGACAATGAGAAATAAATGTCTACTGTTTAAGCCACCCAGTCTATGGTGTTTTTGTTATAGCAGCCCAAGCTAATGAAAGTGGCAAGTAAATCTGGTTTGTACACAAACAAAACAGAACCTCAGGGTTAAGAATTCAGGTTGGGAAAAACCTTTAAAAATAGATCAGGGGTGGAGGGCTGGGGCTCAGTCCATTAAGCATCTTACTCCTGATTTTGGCTCAGGTCAAGATCCTCTGGTTCATGAGATCAACATGTGCTGACAACACAGAGCCTTCTTGGAATTCTCTCTCTCCCTCTCTCTCTGCCCTCCCTCACTTGCATGTGCACTCTCTCTCTCTCTCTCTCTTTCTCTCTCAAAATAAATAAATAAACTTTAAAAGAAAATCTTTTAAAAAATGAATTCAGGTTGGGGGTCAACTGGTTGGCTCAGTTGGAAGAACATGTGACTCTAAATCTCAGGGTTGTGAGTTCAAGCCCCACATAGGACTTGGAGCCTACCTAAAAAAACACCAGCAACAATAAAAAAAGAATTAATATTATAATGAATTCTTTTGTAAGTGTAATGAAGAAGAAATCTAACAATATAATAATGAGAAGAGACCACACGGAATACTGACACCAGGAGTAGAAATTACCAACTCCAGGGGCGCCTGGGTGGCGCAGTCGGTTAAGCATCCGACTTCAGCCAGGTCACGATCTCGCGGTCCGTGAGTTCGAGCCCCATGTCAGGCTCTGGGCTGATGGCTCAGAGCCTGAAGACTGTTTCCAATTCTGTGTCTCCCTCTCTCTCTGCCCCTCCCCCGTTCATGCTCTGTCTCTCTCTGTCCCAAAAATAAATAAACGTTGAAAAAAAAAATTAAAAAAAAAAAAAAAGAAATTACCAACTCCAGGCAATCTACAACCTAAATACATTTATTCAAAGGCAGAGATATTTCTAGCCCAAAGCAGAACCCTCCAAAGTTTACTAGACTGTGAATTGGACTCAAAGTTTTCCAGGTTGGGAATTACGTCTTCTCATTGCTCGTCTATAAATCCTCAGAGAACATGGGCTCTCTATAAATGCTTCTTTAACCAACAACAGCAACAACAACAACAGCAGCAACAACAACAACAAAAACATAAAGGTATAAATACACTCCTTAGTATTCTCTTGGTTGTATCAAGTCGTAGAAGGGAGAATTCAAATCCTGGTTTATCTTCACACTTTTACAAAGAATATGCTACTTTTGTCCAAACAGTAGGTTCTCTTCAAACACTGAGAAAATGAATGCATGTATCAAGGCATGGGGGAGGTGCAAAGATGAGAAATCCAGTTAAACCGAGTTCAACTAAAATACTCTTATCTTAATAAGATAATGGACTCATCAAAATGAAGTACAACTAAGTTACATCAAGTACAATTAAGTTACATGTGACCTGGTATTGGGACAGGAATCTCTTCATGAAATACAGGATCTATCTGCCCATTTATCTTGGCTTCTCTTATTTGTTTCTCTCTCTCCAGGTCTTCTTCCTTCTCTTTCTGTCTTCTTTCTTGCCCCATCTTTCCATGTTATTTCTAGCTGCTTCAGTTATATGGTAGGCTTCCTACTGATACATATTGTGCATTTATCGTTTCTTGGGATTTAGAAGTGTTTTATCAATTATTTATTCCAAACACTCTAAAACATATCTGCAATTATAATACTTTTGAAGCAGGACATGATTTCTGAAAGGTCCTAGAAAAATTCCCCTTTGACTAAAAATATTTTAGTCTAATTCCAGACCCCAGTTCATATCAATCCTTTGTAGTAAAAGGTCATGCCTCCAGACCAGACTTTGGGATCATCCTGTCTCTGCAAGCAGACTTCTACACTCTAAGTGAATGGTTCATTCTAGCAAAGCAAGAACTTAGTGTCCAGAACTGGAATTTTTTAACCTTTAAGTGCAGTATCTCATCCTGCTTTTACAGACCCTAAAAACTGAAGTATTTTAATTAACAAAATAATCAAAATCATACCAGGTCAAGTAGGCACTGTTCTGCCAGCTCCTCTCACAAGGCTAGCTACCACCAAGGGACTATATAATGCAAGTGAGATAACATATTACTAATTCCAGATAAATATAATAATAAATGCCTCTTTAAATGGTAATATCACTACCAGCTTTCAAAAATTTTCAAATGTCTATCAGGTTCCTAAGTGAAGGGTCCTGCCTTATGGAGTGTTCAGAGACCAATAATTAAGAACATTTTCAGAGTAAGTGGTCACCTGTCAAAGGCTCTTTATTCTAGCTAAGGCCCTTTGGTCTCAAATAACAGAGAGATCCAGTCAAGGTCACTAAAAAAGAAAAAAAAAAAAAAGGAACAACAGTTGGTCATAGTAGGGTGTTAATAAAGAAAAGAATAATAAGATTAGAGAAGAACTTCCAAGACTCCCAAGACAGGAATTGTGATACAGATGAGCCTCACTGGAGAATGAAACTGATCTGAAGCTACTGTTTCCTTCCTTTTAAATGCACGTGGTCTCTCTCCTCTATGCACATCTTTCTCTCTCTATTCTGGCTGTTCTGCTTCCTTCTAGGTCTAAGTGTCAACCCTTGCACTAGGGACAGTGCAAAGATGAGTAGGACATAGTCCTTGTCCTGTGAGCTTACAGACAAACAGAGGGAGACCGGAAGGTAAATGTGCAAGGACATAGCAATACCAGCTGCACTGTGGTTACAGAAGATTCAAGACTGAGAAAAGACCAAAATGCAGGAATGTTCATCTCCATCTGTGGGAATGGAAGTTTTTATCGGTTTCAAGGGAGAGATGATACTTATGGCAAGTCTTGAAAATACACAGATAAACACAATGGTCCTTCTTGTCTGCCAAGGATGAACATTCTTTTTTGTCCTCCTATTTCCAGACTGAGTTGCTCCTCTACTTTTTGCATCATTATTACAGAGTCTAAACCATCAGATACATTTATGCCCATACCTCATTCTCAGTTTGTCTTGGTTGTTCTGCTTTTCTCTGAGAATTTTACATCTCCCATCTCTCTCTTTGGCCATTCCATGAAAGGCTTGGTCCCCAACTCAAACTCCCAATTTTCTGGTCTTCAGTTGCTTGATGTCTATAGTTGGAATAACTGTAAGAGAACATTGTATGGGGCCTCTGTAAATGCAGAAGTTAGGCCCAGCTTTGTTGAGATGTAGTTGTGTTATATTGAGAAAACCTCACGTGGCCTCAGTTCTCGTATCTATAAAACAAGAGGTATGCATTAATTTAGTTATACACACCACACACACACACACACACCACACACACACACACACACAGTAAAGAATTACCATAAACCTAGAATAGGAACCTGAAAAGGTTTATTAAGCAATTGTGGTGGGGGCACTTGGCCGGCTCAGTCAGAAGAGCATGTGACTTTTGATCATGAGTTTGTCATGGGCATGTGTCATGAGTTTGAGCCCCACATTTCATGTAGAGATAACTTACTCACTTACATACATACATCCATACATACATAAGGAAAAAAATGAAGAAACTGGGGTGAAGAGGAATTTTAGAAGCAAAAAGACCTGAATTCCAAGCCTGGTTGTGCAAGTTTCTATCTTTATATAACTTCTTGGATCTTCAGCTCCTCCTCTGTAAAATGACGCTACAGCCGTATTGCAGGTTTTTGGTGAATATGTGAGGTAGAGCACAGACCAGCTCACCAGACTATGTGGCATGGAGAGGACAGATAACCAAGAGCATCTATTGATATTAAGCTTCTATATTAAATTCAATAAAGAAAATTTAAGTAAATTCTTTTTCTTTAAAGTTTATTTATTTTGAGACAGAGAAAGAGAGAAAGCAGGGGAGGGGTAAAGAGAGAGAGGGAGAGAAAGAATCCCAAGCAGGCTCTGTGCTGATAGCACAGAGCCCAACATGGGGCTCCATCTCACGAACTGTGAGATCATGACCTGAGCCAAAAGCAAGAGTCAGACGCTTAACCAACAGAGCCACCCAGGCGCTCTTAAATAAATTCTGAAGTGCATATTCATAAGACTACCAGTGGTGTATTTTATAAGCTCTAAGAATGTCATTCAGGACTTAATTACCTTTTATTAAAAAAATAAATAAACTGCAACAGCCATTTAACAATTGTCTTTGCTATCCAGTGGCAGGAACATATGGTTTTGACCTTCTTTACATTTCTGTAGTCATGCTTAATCTACAACAAACATTCACCTTAGCATTAAAAATTAGAAAAGGTGATTTAACAAAATCAGTCTTACTTCCCCTAAGTACGTTTGGAAATTAATTCATAGGAGTTTTGATTTAGGGTTTCCCAATAGCCACATATTTCTGTAGCATTGTAAAAGGTGATTCTATTTTCTGTAATTTTCTAAAATAAAGCATTTGTTTTGTATCATTTATAATAGCTATCTGATTTCAAGTGAGACCAGAGAAAAAAATAAACTTGTGTGCACTGTAATTTGTTTTGAACAGGAACACAGGAGTTATTGAATGCTGCAATTTGACTTACTGCATGTACAAACATCCTTAGGAAACAATAAAAAAATCACACACAACACTTTGTCAAGCAAAACTGAGGTAGCAACGTGAGTAGCCAGGGAAATATGTTCCAAGTTTAAGGGCTCCCTCTGTCACTACCTAACTTTTCTGGCAAGTTCTACAAGCAGAGGTTTTTACCCTCTGAATCAGGACACATGTTTCATGGTCTTTGGTAAAAGTTGTGGAACAAGTATTCTGTTGCCAATAATTATAGAAATTGATGTGCATTTCAAAGAAATTAGAGCAGCTTTAAATTTATCCCTACAATGTCCCTATTGCTCCCAATTTGCATGCATTTCTTGACATGAAGAGAAATGGATGGAGTCTCCAAAGGAGAAGGAAGCAGCATTTATTGAAAATCTGTGTGCTCATTTCAAATTACATGAAAATGCTTATGTAGAGAAGTTGGAAAGAATATTGAAATTTTGAAAAGATAATGGGATTGTGCTTAATGTGTATTTTTCTTTATGTGCTTCTGTACTTCTCATTTTCCAACAATAATAATCATCGCTTGTAGTAGACCTTGTTTTTTAGCATATATCCGTGTGCCAATCTGCACTTCCCAGGTCCCGGGGAATCTCTCTAAGACTATGAGACTGCCTCTCAGCAATCAAACATTAAGGGAGGTGATGTGTTACTTCCTGTCTAGATAGTAAATTTGGGTGTACTTTCTACTGTGGGCTCTCTCCCATTTGTGCTGCTAGAAAGCCAGGATCTCTGGGTCTTTGCTTAGAAAAGAGCCACCAGTTTTTTTATCAGACTGTAATATGAGCAAGCAATAGCCTTTTTTATGTTAAGCCACTGAGATTTGGAGACTTGCTTGTTGTCACGGCATAGTCTATGCTACCCTGACTAATACCACTGTGTATTTTTAATAGTTTCCTATTCAGTGTTCACGAGTTCACTTGAGGCAAGTATAATTATTTGAGGAATATGAGGAACCTGAGAACTAGAGACAAGTAATAACTTGCCTAAATAGGAAATGGTTGAACTGGGATTTAAATCCAGCTTTCATTTGAACTAATTTTTGTTAACCTAAAACTACTCCTTTATTATATCAAATATAACATGACTTGCATGTTAACAGAGCTATTGTTTCTGCGTCGAATCTCCCTGATACGTGAACAACTGTGATTGCTTTTATCCCTTTTTATCATTCTTTTTCAACGAATCCCTGCTATGCCCATCCTCATTGCATAAGTAAAGACTCTTGTTCTTTGAGGAAAAATGCAACCTTCCCAATTCAGAGTTAAAGTTTAATAAGGTACTATAATTTGTTTCCATATATAGCAGCAAACAATCTATCTCCTCCTCATTTCTGTTAAAGTTATGAGGAGGTAATTGGGAACAAATAGGGGGCAGAAGCTTTGTGTCCTGGCTACTTGATGGTTCTGGAGGGACTCGGTCCTTTTTTGGATGCATAAGTCAAAATTATCCTTGAGAGCCCATCATGTAAAATAAGAACTATGGACATAACATTAAGAGAATCTGTATGTTGGGGGTGCCTGAGTGGTTCAATTGGTTGAGCATTTGACTCTTGATTTCTGCTCAGCTCATGATCCCATAGTTATGTGATGGAGCCTGGCATCAGGCTCCACACTTAGTATAAAGCCTGATTAAGATTCTCTCTCTCGGGGCAGCTGGGTTGCTCAGTTAAGCGTCTGACTCTTGACTTCAGGTCAGGTCATGATCTCACAGTTTGTGAGTTCAAGCCCTGCCCTGGGCTCCTCACTGTCAGTACAAAGCCTACTTGGGATTCTCTCCCTTTCCCTTTCTCTCTGCCCCTCCTGTACTATCTCCCTCTTTCTCAGAATAAATAAATAAACTTAAAAAAATTCTCTCTCCCTCTGCCCCCTCACTCACCCTCTCTGTCTCTCTAAAAAAGAGAGAGAGAACAAGAGAAAATCTGTAATTTGGGTTGGTTTTCTAGCAATAGAGATTGAATGATATTTCTCCTTGTGTTTTTTCTCAATCAAGCCTTTGTATTTTCACATGGCTCTTTTACTACTGATGTAATTTGGGAAAGTCCCCTCAGTTGAACAACATGAGTATATAAGCAGTCTATCAATTGTATCACCAAAGCTTAAATGAGTCAAAAATGTGTTGATGTTTTTTAAAGGAAAGAAAAAATTAAGGAAATTTAGCCCAGGTGTTCTTTGCTAAATTTTAATAGCATCTCCTATATTTTGAGAAATAAAATGTACCTTGAGAATAGTAACTGCTATGAAACTGTTCAAACCCAGTTTATTGCCTCAAGATACAGGGAACCAGTGACTTGGAATGGCAGAAAACCTCCATTTATGCCCAAGAAAGAGCCCTAAAACAGATGATGTTCCCTGAGTAGCTTCCAAGACAAATGTTTGAATATTTTGTAGATTTACAAACATAGAAACATCAAATCTCATATGAAAAGGAATCAGAAAATGAAACAAAAGTATAACGAAATATACAGTAATTATTCTGTTGCAAGTAACTCAAACCTCTCAAAAATGCACCTGTACCGCATTAGTTACCTGGCCCTGGTTCCTGAACCTCTAGAGACATTCGTTTCTTCAACACTTTAGTTTCTGATAGATTGAACTAGAAAATATAGCAACTACATCTTAGCCCAAGCGCCCATGGGTGCTTCTGTTTGAGTTTTCCAGAGAGTGGCCATATATATATATATATATATATATATATATATATATATACACTCCATTTACATGATGTCATGAGTTTCGTTTTCTGTTAAAACCTTAGTGAAATGCAAGAAATATTATGCTAATATTCAGACTGTCAAGAGTAATAACCCTTTTCTTATTTTTATTAACACTTATTCTGTGTCAAAATAGTTACTGTAGCAACATGTGGGGGAAAAAAATTTAAGAAAGGCCCAGAAAATGTTATCAAGCAAATACATCAGCCTGCATAAATTCATCAGATAGGTCTTCATCTTGGGCATGGTAATCTTTTTGTCAAGATCATTCAAGTTTGTTCTAATATATTTTTGCTGGTATTGTTATTAATTAAATATATAAGAACATCTAGCCGTTTTAACAGAAAATCAAACCACCGTACAGATGGAGTCATGCAAATAACTACAATGACCACAAGGTGGCAAAGTATACAAATCTACATCATTTAGATGGGCTCTTCCAGAAGAAAAAATGTCTTTCAGTATGGGGGATGGGGTAGGGGTAGGGCTTCTCTTATGATTGTCTGCTGGCTAGAGAATAGCAAAATTATACTAATTTCTCAAGATTTGGTAATTACTCCAAATTCCTGGTTCTTGAGATGAGTGTTATGTATCACGTCACTATTCTAATTTATCATGAATTTTTTTTCTTTTTAGAGCAAAACTCAATTTCTTAAATCCTAAATGTATATTTAAAAGGCAAAATTATTGGGCCCCTCTCTTACAACATTTTAAATCCATTTAATATGTATAAAACGAGTCAGTCGGAAAGTGGGTGTTATTGCTACACAGATTGAGAACCATGATGTGATTATATGATTAGTGCTAGTTATCACAAAATTACAGTTATTTATATTTCAAAAAATTTTGGTTTAGAGAAGCTAGATTATAAGACTTCTTAATATTGTTGTTCCCAAAATTCTGTGCTCTGGTTTCTCTTTTCCCTGGATGTAATGTGCTTTGAGTGATCAACCAGTTTTCAGTGACCTATAAAATAATGACTCTCAAACCTACATTTGAAGTCCTGGCTTCCTGAGTCCTAGACCAGAAAATCTAAAATAGCCATCTGGATCTGCCATACACAGTTTATATTTAATATATTTAAATCTGATCTCATTATCTTCCTCCCAAAATGCCTACTCTTTTCATCTGACTTCTGGTGATCCAGTGGGCTGTGACATCCAAGTCAGAAACCTAGGACAGCTTAGTATTTTTTTTTCTAATTTCTCTGTACCCTTCACAATCTAGATCCTACCTGCTTCATGGTCTCAGCCTCTGTGGCTCTTCCATGGACTTCCCCCAAACCCACCATGCTGTCTCACCCTGTGTGCCCTTGCTCATGCTGGTTTTTGTTATCAACCTAGTACTCCAGGGGTTGCAAATTGATAAAAGCTTTCAGGAAGCTGTCTGTATTATGTACTAAGTACCTTAGAAAATGTACATTCTTGTATTTGTCAATTCCACTTTTTAAAAGGAAATTAACAAGGCACCTGGGTGGCTCAGGTGGTTAAGCAACTGACCTCTACTCAAGTCATGATCTCACATTTCCTGAATTCAAGCCCTGCATGGGGCTCTGCACTGTCAGCATGGAGCCTGCCTGGGAATCTCTCTCTTTCTCTTTCTCTCTCTCTCTCTTCTCTCTCTGTCCCTTGCTAGTGTGTGCTCTCGCTCTCTCTCTCTCTCTTTCAAAAAAGAAATAAACTTAAAAAAAAGAAATTAACAAAAAGTTGGTCCGACATTTGTATAAATATTATTTATAATAGCAAAAAAAAAAAAAGAAAACTTAATGGAGAAATAGTAAAATAAACTATAGTAAAAATCTAAGAAAGTTGCATAGCTATGTCAACAGCATTTTCAAATAATGTTATTGTTTAGAAATGTTGCTTTTTTTTTAATGTTTATTTATTTTTGAGACAGAGAGAGACAGAGCATGAACAGGGGAGGGTCAGAGAGAGGGAGACACAGAATCTGAAGCAGGCTCCAGGCTCTGAGCTGTCAGCACAGAGCCCGATGCGGGGTTCGAACTCACAGACCATGAGATCATGACCTAAGCGGAAGTTGGATGCTTAACCGACTGAGCCACCCAGGCGCCCCAGAAAAATGTTTCTTGTATAGTATTAGGGAAAATACTAAGTTATGGAGAGTCCAGAGGACTCTAAAGCCAAACTATCTGCTTCCTATCTTGGCTCTGTCACTTTCTTGCTACAAGTTATTTATTCTCTCTGCTCCTCAGCTTTCTCATCTATAAAATGAGGATGATAACAATAGCTCTGTTTTGAGGATTATATGAGTTAATGCATCTAAAGTGCTGACAGTGGCTGACACACAGTAAGTGCTCAATGAAAGCCTACTAATGTCATTGTTCAGGACTGGGGTTCTGAGGCTATGAAACCACTGACATCTTATGTTGACAATTGTTTTAATTCATACTCCTTGACTAATTCTCTATGCTAATGTACTCTCAGAAAAATGATGAGGTAAATTTTTTTAATTAATTAATTTATTTTGAGAGAGAAAGAGGGGGCGAAGGGGCAGAGCGAGAGGATAGAGAGAGATAATCTCAAACAGGCTCCACACTGTCAACACAAAAACTAACGAGGGGATCAAACCCACCAACCACAAGATCATGACCTGAGCTGAAATCAAGAGTCAGATGCTTAACTGACTGAGTCACTCAGGTGCCCTGATGAGGCAAATTATTAAACCAAGTTAAAAATATTCACTTTTGGTCTAAGTAGGGTCCTCCCTAGAGAAATTGTTTATAATTCAAGAGAGCAAATTTGTTACATTTCAGTAACTGAACTGTTAAAGCACAATAATCTCCTTAGAGAAAGGTCTTGAAAAGATTAGCCTCAAACTCAATGTTCTAGACAAAAGCAAGGTTTAATATTCCAGCTTTTGTTCTTGAAATAGAAACTATGATACACTTTCCCAAATGAATATTAATGAACATAATTAAAAGCACATTAGGATAGTCTACTGATTTACTCTGAGGGTAGCTGAAAATTCTTTAGATCAAAACCTAACTTAGACAAGTGGGTATGAAGGCCCTCATATTTCTTGTGTTAATTATCTTCTGATATACAAAAATAGATAATTTTAGTTTGCTTAGCCAACTGGTTAGAAATTACTGATAATACAATATACCTGTGATATTGTAGGTTAAGATTTAAGACTTTAATATCCTCTTACCTCCTATTAAGCTCATCAAAATGGGACTTCTTCCAGAATATGGAGTAATATTAACCCATAGGAATATGTGTTAAAATAAGCAAGTCTCCAAGTCAGTTCAGGTAAGTTTTAATCCTTCACCTATGGAATTCCTCATTCAACTTAAAAAATTTGTGAGTTATATTTTATAAATTCAAATTAACTTAATTTTTAATCATACAAAACGGCTCAGCTAAAATTGATTTCACCTGTGCTGAAAGTATCTGCTAACCATATCTGCAATCATACATAATAATATAAAGAATACTCTTAAAGGGAAGAAAGACGTTGCTTTCAAATTTGCAGAGCACATTCTCATTTCACTGATAATTTATTTAACAGATTGTTAGCTTTGCTAAAATTATTATATAGAGTAAAATATATTATTTTCAGGTATTTTTTTTTACCATTTCATGCTTCCCCTAATTCTACCCAAGTGAAATTTTTCTAGAAAAGTGTTTGGGTTTTTCTTCCCCTCAACTCAGTTCATTATCCAATTTCTGAGTTGCAGTAGGTTAAGTTGTGGTCTGAAAAAAAATATGTCTATTTGTAAATAAGACTGTAATAAACATAGGGGGTGCATAAATCTTTTTGAATTAGTATTTTCATTTTCTTTGGGTAAATACCTAGTCGTGGAATTACTGGATCATATGGTAATTCTATTTTTTAATTTTTAAGGAATGGCCATACTGTTTTCCACAGCTGCACCAAATTGTATTCCGACCAATCATTTATAATTGTGAAAATATCAAAGTAACCCAAGTGTCCATCCATAGAAGAATGGATAAGGAAGATGTGGTATATAACTACCATGGGATATTACTCAGCCATAAAATAATTAGATCTTGACATCTGCAAAAACATGGATGGAGCTAGAGGGTATAAGGCTAAGTGAAATAAGTCAGTCAGAGAAAAACAAACCCCATATGATTTCACTAATGTGTGGAATTTCAGAAACAAAACAAAGAAATGAACAAAAAAGGAAAATGAGACAAGCAAACAAACAAAAAAAAAACCCATATTCTTAAATACAGAGAACAAATTAGCGATTGCCAGGGGGAGGTAGGTGGGAGGAAGGGTAAAATATACAAAGGGGATTAAAAGTACTTTTTGTGATGAGCATTGAGTACTGTATAGAATTATTGAATCATTATAGTCTATACCTGAAACTTATATAACACTTAATGACAATTATACTTTAATTTTTTAAGTTCTATTTCAAAATATGTGTCTATATCCTAACTTCTCAAATTGATGAATGTGGCCTTATTTGGAAAAATGGTCTTTGCAGATATAATTAAATTAAAGGTCTCAAGGTGACACCATCCTGGATTAGGGTAGGCACTAAATTCAATGACACATTTCCTTAACAGAAACACACAGAAGATCCACACATAGTAGAAGTTCATGTGAAAAGTGAGGCAGAGATTGAAATTATGCAGCCACAAGCCAAGGAATGCCTGCCACCAGCTCTGCCACCAGAGCTGGGAGAAGAAAGGTATTCCCCTCCAGAACTTCAGAGGGAGCACAGCCTTACCAACATCTTGATTTTGGATGCCTGGTCTCCCACACTATGATAGAATACATTTCTGTTGTTTTAAGCCCACAAGTTTTTTGTTAATTCAGCCCTAGGAAACTAATACTTGAACAATCTCTAAAAATTCATTAAATAGAAGAATTAGTTTCATTAAATATATGAAAGTTTGTTCATTATTTTTCCTTAGAGGTCTTTTAGTATCAGACTTTCTTTCTTTGGAAAGAATATTAAATTTTCAATATAATATTACCTGAATCAATTAAACAAGTAAATTCAAGTCTTTATTTCTTGTTTAGATTTGCTGTTTATAGCTTATTAGAAGATTAAATGTGGATGTAACTTTTTTTTAAGTAGGCGCCATGCCCAAGTGGTTTGAACTCAAAACCCTGAGATCAAGAGTCACATGCTCTACTGACTGGGCCAGCCAGGCATTCCTGAATATGGAAGAAACGATATTTGATATGAGTTTTCTAAGAGTAATTTTCCACACAGTTTAACTCTCCTTGCTTCAATGACGATTTCATTTCTGGCAATCATTTTGGGAAAAATCAAATTATACTTTGGGGGCCACTTTAACTTTTAGTCTCACAATTGATTGCCCTACCTGAGTCTAGCTGTTAGGGCAGTGGAACAATTAATTCTTCCTTGATAGGTCACTTGAGCTTGGAAGATAAAAGCGTCCATCAAAAGATTCCTGGTCCCATGTCTGATCCCAATCCACTCTCCTCTCCACCACATCATAGGACAGGGATGTCATGAGACAGGGGAGGGTAAGAGAGAGAGAGAGCAAGTGAGCTGAGCTCTTATGCCTAAGAAAAGTAACAGAAAGGGCGCCTGTCTGGCTCAATTGATGAAGCATTTGACTCTTGATTTTGGTTTTGGCTCAGGTCATGATCTCAACAGTTTGTGGGTTTAAGCCCCATGTCCGGCTCTGCACTTATCTTGTGGAGATTGCTTGGGATTCTCTCTCTCTCCCTTTCCCATTGCCCCTCCCCCGCTTAGAAGTGCATGTGTGAGCTCTCTCTCTCCACTCTCAAAATAAATAAACTTTTTTTAAAAAAAAAGGTGATTGGGGAATTGAGATATGGACAGCTAGACTGAAAGAGTAATAATAAGCAGGTCATAGAAGCAAGTTTGACCAATGAGAAATGCCCAAGATTGAACAGACTAAAGAAATTTCAAAGAGGTCAGGAATGTCTAACATTTCATTTCATTCTATCTGCTATGATGTAACCCCATACCATTATCCCTAAACAAATAATAACAGCCAGCATTTATTAGATGTTTACTGTATATTAGGCAGTTTACTTTCATATGTTCACTTTATGCTCTTAATATGTCTGTAAAGTAGGAACAATTATGAACCCAATCTTCAGGAAACATTTACTAAGTACAGATGCCTCGTGGGAGCGATAATTTGGGGGGAAATTAGAGGCTATGTTTCACATGTGGGCAAATACAGACTAGAAAAAAACACAGGGAGATTAAAATTATTTTTTTAGCAGGAGAAAAAATTATTTTTTCTCACACTGGGAGAAATATCAGACTGCCCCAAGAATTTCCAGGAAATCCTGGACAAAACACTAGGTTTCCAACCTCACAAAGTACATTTATTAATTTCTACAGGATAGAGTGGCTCAACTAGATGGTAAGACTTAAATATATTTAGGCAACTGATATCAAAAGGCTATAAGCCAACACTGATGAACCAGTTCATAGAACATGATATATGTAAATAATGACTTAGCTTTCTTTTCTGTAGTTTTTGACTAATTCTTAGTATTTTTGTTAGAACAAACTGAGACATTTTCCAATTCTGTAAATACTTTTGTTTTCACAATACTGAGATTTGGATCGATTAGAAAAAAAGGCAAAACAGAAAAGAAAAAGTCTTGAAAAAGTCTTGAACAAATTTAGATAGGTTTTTCTGATTAAATGTAAAACTTTATCACAAGGAACACAATTTCCAACCTGTAGACAGTTCTTTTCTCTAAGAACACATTTAGTGCTTGTTGTAATACATTCTTACATTATGATCTAATTCTAGATACTTAAAAAAACCTCCAGAGAAGTTGGTAGGTTGTTGTGTTTAACCAGACAACGATGTTTACGTAGCATGTGGGTGAAAAAAATATTAATCAGTAGAGTGTTGGTTGAGCCGATTAAAAGAGTTAAGAGCCGTTTGTCACTGAGTCGAGTGAAAAGGAAAATAGCCAATCTGTGCTGGGATGTATTTGCTTCCACTCCCTTCTCTTTTGTCTTCACTGCCTTTTATCTTGCAAGGGCCAGGACACTGCTCTTCAAGGACCTCCAGTCCCCTGAGAAAGCCCACCAGGCCAGGACCTTACCTGGCTTCAGAGATCTTCCCCTGCTGCAGCAGCTTTTGGGCACTTCATTACAGAACTGTGGGGGCTCACTCCCCAAGCCTAAAAATCAAAGGAAAAGAAATAAGTATAAACACCAGCTTCCAGACAGATTCAACATCAGTTCTGGGGATCTTTCTCCAGGACTTTGTCTCTTACAAACAAACACAACCTTACTTAAAATCCCAGGTATACTTTTTAGAAACGCTAAGAATTTCTGAAGAAAGAAAATCATGTCAGGGACCCTGTACTCTAATTTTGCCCATTGTTCCTTCTAAAATTAGAAGGCAGTGCAGCACTTCTCAAACTGGTTGTGGTAAATAATCAGGTTTTTTTGTTTGTTTGTTTTAATTTCTAATCCAAGGCATAATTATACTTTTGGAAAATATAGTAGACATGAATTACTTTAGGGGCACCTGGGTGGCTCAGTCTGTTAAGGGTATGATTCTTAATCTTGGCTCAGGTCATGATCTCAAGGTTCATGGGTTCGAGCCCTGCATTGGGCTACACACTGACAGTGCAGAGCCTGTTTGGGATTTTCTCTGTCTTTTTCTCTGCTCTTCCTGTGCGTGTGCTCTCTCTCTCAAAATAAAGTAATATATTTTTTAAAAATAAATGAATTACTATACAAATAAAAACAAGGACAAAAAATATAAGTCCACTTTTAGTTATTATATTCAACAACACTGAGACTATAAAATTGCCATAAAAATGCCTAAACACTTACAATTTCTGTACTCATCTTGTGGTGGCCCAAGACCAGCCCTAATCCACAGATTTCGCTTTTTATAGGACTACATTAGTGCCTTGGCTGAGTTTTAATTTTACAGATAAGTGAAAACTATTGATTGTTTTAATTAAAAACATTTTTTTTTTAACAGCAGGGATTGATTCTTACAGAAACCTCCTATCCTCCACATGCCCTTCTACTTAACATTAGGGCTTAAAACTATGAGGGGAAAAAAGAGAAGTGTGTGAATAAATCCAGCTGATACACACATATTTTTAAAGGATCAATAGGACTTGAAAATTGTTTTGATTCCCAAAATATTTTCTCAAATCTTCTGAGAAGTGGTCATATCACCTATTTGCCAACTAATCTTTTCTTCCTACTAAACTTGGGGTAAAATAAGCTATGTTTGTAATGTTAGCAGTTCTCCCACAAACACACGATACGCTAAAATATAACAAAAGGAGAAAGCAGAAATAGGGAATTAAGCACCTGTGTTTGATTAAAACTTGGTCTCTGGAGCCAGACCATGTAGATTCAAATCCTGACCCCAACAATTATTAGCTGTGTGGCCTTGGGTGAGTTACTTAATTTCTTTGTACATCTGTCCCATATGTGTAAAGTTAAAAAAATATAAAACGCCTGTCATATAACCTTTATAGAGTTATGGCAGAGTTAAATGAAATGCTTAAGGTTTGCACCTTGCTACTTAAATCTTACATACTATTATTGTTTGGACATTTGTTTTAGGCTTTACACTAAAGCATACTTTCAAGATTGGTTTGATAACTAGGTTTCAAGAAATCAAAACCTTGGTTTCTGGTTCCAATCAAAATGGAGTAAACGCATTCTACCCTGTTTCTTCCCTTGAAAGAAACTAAACCCCCTGGAAATAACATAGAGCAGCTATCAGAGGACTCTGAAAAGTAAATGGTAGCAGGCAGATTGGGAAAGGAAACCAGAACATTAAGTACCACCAAATCAGCAAAGAGTTTCCCGTTTTTTTTCTTTTCTGGTATCTCTTGGTAATGAACTCAAAGGCAGCCTGAAACTTGGGACTGTGCATTAAATGTGAATGGAAATAGCTCCAAGAGAAGCTCTCTGTTTCTTAGTTAATGAGCAGGAAAGCCCCCTGCAAAATGTTCCTTGCTTTTTTCTATTGTCTTTCACCCCAGGTAACCCTAAAACAGCAGTGATAGCAATGGCAATGACAGCCTGGCAGGCACTTAACACTCAAATGAAGCAGGCTTCTCAGACCAGAAGAACTCTGGTCCCAAGAGTGTAAGGAAGCACCCCATTGTCTTTTTCTCCATATATCCTCTTGCCGCTTGGCCTTGGAGACAGACACAGCCATGGTAATTATGGTACAGAGCGGGGAAAGCCAAAGCCCTGACTTCCTAGCCAGAGAACCATTTAAAAAAGGGCTCCTGTGAGACAGAAGGTGTCAGGAAGATCACATAGAGGAGGGAGCTCAGGAAAATAATTGCAAAAAGCTGTATATGAACTCTTGGGCTCATTCACAATTTATGCACACTTAAATCTATCTCGAGTCAGTTTATTGATGGCTTTGGGAACTAAATTGTGAAGTAGCCCAGTTCCCAGATCCTAGACTGTCATTGGGTGTTGCACACAAAAGACAGGTCCAAATAGCACAGCACAAGTTTTAAAAAGTTTACTGATTTTGGACTACAGCCCACAGAAGGCAAGTAGGAATCTATACCTTGAATCTAAGAAGATCAATTACTATTAAAATCAAGAAGCAAATAATGTAATCAAAATTCTCCGCAACATTAAAAAAAATTAATGCTTATTTATTTTTGAGAGAGACAGAGACAGAGCGTGAGTGGGTTAGGGGCAGAGAGAGAGGGAGACACAGAATCTGAAGCAGGCTCCAAGCTCCGAACTACCAGCACAGAGCCTGACACAGGGCTCAAACTCACTAACCATGAGATCATGACCTGAGCCAAAGTCAGACGCTTAACCGACTAAGCCACCCATGCCCCCCCCTAAATTCTCCACAACATTTAAACAAGACCAAAAACCCACATAATATTTAAAATGTCATGATAAAAATCCAAAATTTCAACATATAGAGAAACAAGAAACTCTCAACAAATGGCATAGATGTGGAAATTATCAGGAAAAATTTTAAAGTAGTGAGTTTAACTGTACTCCAAGAAGTAATGCCAAATACTTTTGAAATGAATAGAAAGATAAAAAGTCTCAGCAGAGTAATAAAACATATAAAAACAGAACCAAAGATAAACTTTAGAACTGAAAAATACAAAAGCAAAAACCAGGAATTCACTGGATGGATTCAAGAACAAAATGGAAATGACAGGGGAAGGAATTAGTAAGCTTGAACCTAGATCAACAGAAAGTATCTCATTTAAAAAAGAAGAGATTTAAAAAAATGAACAGAGGGGCACCCGGGTGGCTCATTCGGTTAAGCATCAGACTCTGATTTCGGTTCAGGTCATGTTCTCACCATTCATGAGTTCTAACTCCGTGTCAGGCTCTGAGCTGACAGTGTGGAGTCTACATGGGAGTCTCTTTCTCTCTCTCTCTCTCTCTCTCTCTCTCTCTCTGTCCCTCCTCCCCTCGTGCTCTCTGTCTCTCAAAATAAATGAATAAACTTAAAAAAAATGAACAAGGTCTTGGGGATCTGTGGGACAATATCAAAGGGTTTAACATTCATGTCATTGGATTCCCAGAAAAAATAATAGGAAGAGTATGGCTAAGAAAAACGTATAAGAAATAATGATGCGATACTTTACAAATTTGGCCAAAGACATAACTTAAAGATTCACGAAGCTCAGTGAAACCTAAACAGGAAAAGTAAAAAAAAATCCATGCCCAGAAATACCAAATCTAATCTGACCCCTAAAAACAAATGACAAGCAAAAAATCTTGAAAGCTGCCAGAGAAAAATGAATCATTGCATGCATGTAGGGAGACAATATTAAATGATGACAGATTTCTTATCAGAATCCAGAAAGTAGTGGTCTGTAGGCAGCGGGATATTTTTCAAGTACAGAAAGAAAAGAAATGTCAACCCAGAATTCTACATTTAGTGGAAATTATCCTTTATGAATGGAAGCAAAATAAATATATCCTCAGATGAAGGAAAACTAGAGAATCTATTGCCAGCAGAAATGCTCTTAAAGAAATGTAAAAGGGAACTTTTTAGGCTGAATAAAAATGGCATTGGAGGACAATCTGGAATGTCAGCAATGAAGGAAGAGGGACACAAATAGTAACTATCAGGGTAAACATAATAGACAAATCTGCCCCTAAACTGTTTTAAAAATGTATTGTGAAAGCAAAAATTGTAACAGTCTGATGGGGTTCTCAATATACTCAGATAGAATCCATATTACAACTACAACAAAACAAGGAGAGGATAATGGATCTACAAAGTTGTAAACTTTCTATATTACCACTTGAAGTGGTAAAATATTACTCTTCTACATGCACTATGAAGAATTAAGTATGTCTACTATGGTCCTTAGATCAACAACCAGCCCAAAATTACAAAATGTAATGATAGTTACATTAATCTATATGTGTTAAAACTAAAAAAATGTAGGTCAAAAAAGGTCAATTTTACTCTATGTAAATTTTAAAACAAAAAATGAATCTGAATATTTCTACTTTATTTGTTCATAATTCAATGTGAACATTAGAAATAAACTATAGCGGGGCGCCTGGGTGGTGCAGTCGGTTAAGCGTCCGACTTCAGCCAGGTCACGATCTCGCGGTCCATGAGTTCGAGCCCCGCGTCAGGCTCTGGGCTGATGGCTCAGAACCTGGAGCCTGTTACCGATTCTGTGTCTCCCTCTCTCTCTGCCCCTCCCCCGTTCATGCTCTGTCTCTCTCTGTCCCAAAAATAAATAAACATTGAAAAAAAAAATTAAAAAAAAAAAAAGAAATAAACTATAGCCCTTTAAAGCATCAACAAATAAACCAAACAGAAATACTGTAAGATATTCTAGTAATTCAAAATAAGTTGGGAAACAGAAAAGAAGGGAATGGAGAAAAGAGGAAATGGAAATGAAAAAAAACCATGGTAGATGTAAATTTAAAAATATCAATAATTATATTAAATTTAAATTGCCTCTGCACACCAGTTTAAAAAAAGATTTCAAAATGATTTTAAAAATCCAAGACCCAACTACATTATAACTACAAGAAAGTCACTTTTTAAATTTTTTTTTTCAACGTTTTTATTTATTTATGGGACAGACAGAGACAGAGCATGAACGGGGGAGGGGCAGAGAGAGAGGGAGACACAGAATCGGAAACAGGCTCCAGGCTCTGAGCCATCAGCCCAGAGCCTGACGCGGGGCTCGAACTCACCGACCGTGAGATCGTGACCTGGCTGAAGTCGGACGCTTAACCGACTGCGCCACCCAGGCGCCCCAAGAAAGTCACTTTTTAATATACACATGTAAGTTTAAAGTGAAAGAATGGAAAAGCGTATACCATGCAAAACTAACCAGAGGGATACAGAAGAGTGAAATGACATCATCAAATGGATTTAGTTGACCTTTGTAGAAAACTTCATCCCACAATAACAGAATCCATATTCTTTTCAAGTACACGTGAAACATTCTCAAGATTGGCCATACATTTGTCATAAAACAAATCTTAACAAATCCAAGAGGAATGGAATCATACAAAATATATTGCCTGATCATAAAGGAATTAAACTAGAAATCAGTAACAGAAAGATAACTGAAAAGTCTCCAAGCACTTGGGAATTAAAGAACATAATAATTCATGGGTCAGAGAGGAAGGCTAATGGGAAATTAGAAAATATTTTGAACTTAACGAGAATTAAAACACAACATATCAATATTTGAGAGGTATAGCTAAAGTAATGCTTGGGGGAAAATTTTAGCAATAAAATCCTGTATTAAAAATAAGATTCAAACCAATAATTGAAGAAGTACTTAAATTAGAAAGAATCCCAAAGGAAACAGAGAAAGCAATAAAGATATGATCAATTAAATTCAAACAAAAAAAAGCAGTAGAAAAATATCATTAAAACTGAAAGATGGTTCTTTTGAAAAGATCAATGGAATTGATAAACCCGTAGTTAGACTAACAAAGAAAAAAGAGAGAAGAAACAAATTGCTGAAACCAGAAATGGAAGATAGCGTATCGCCACAAGCTCTACATATTAAAAGGATAACACGAGAATAATACAAATAAATTTGTGTGCCTCATATGACAGTTTATATACAAAGGACCACAAGAAATAAATGCCTAAGATTGGAAAGAAATAAATAAAATTTTGTCTATTTGCAGATGATCATCTGTGTAGAAAATCCCAAAGAATCTACAAAATTCCTAGAACTACTAACAGCAAAACGGTTGAACAGAACATGTTACCAAAATACCAATGGAAAACAAACATAAGGAAAGATAGTATGATTATCCACCACGGAAATGCAAGTGAAAACCACAGTGACATACCACTACACACTGATTAGAGGCAGTAAAATAAATTTTTTAAGAGTGACAATACCGAGTGTTAAGGAGACTGTAGAGCAACTGTAACTTTCATACACTGCCCACGGAAATGAAAAATTATATAGACACTCTGCTAAACAGATTGTCAGTTTCTTATAAGGTAACAGACACCATATAACTCAGCAGTGCTGCTACTCATGGGTAATCGACTCTAGAGAAATGAAATTTATTTTCTCATGCAATCTGTACATTGTGTACAGATCAATATTTGGGTTGTGTACAAATGAACCCACACTGGGGCACCTGGGTGGCTCAATCGGTTAAGCATACGACTTTGGCTCAGGTCATGATCTTACGGTTCATGGATTCAAGCCCCACGTGGGGCTCTGTGCTGACAACTCAGAGCTTGGAGCCTGCTTCAGATTCTGTGTCTCGCTCTCTCTTCTCTTCCCCTCCCCCACACATGCTCTGTCTCTCTCTGTCTCATAAAAATAAATAAAGGTTAAAAAAAAAAAGTCAACCCAAACTGGAAACAATCTAAATGTCCTGTAATAGGTAAATGGATAAACAAACTTGATATATCCAGGCAATGGAATACTACTCAGCAAGAAAAAGGAATAAACTACTGATTCACAAAACAAAGATGAATCTCAGAGGCATTGCTGAAGGAAATAAACCAATTACAAAATTTGCATAGTCTGTGATTCCGTTTACATGAAATTCTAAAAAAGGCAATTCCGTAGGGGTGGAGAGAAGATTAGGGTTTGCCAGCATCAATGTTGGAGAGAGCTGGACTCCTAAGGAGTATCATAAAGAAGTTGTTATTGTTTTTTTTTTTTTTTTTAGAGTGATAGGGTTCTTCTGTATTCTGAATGTAATGATAGTTACATGAATCTGTATGTGTTAAAACTCACAAAAAATGTAGACCAAAAAAGGTCAATTTTACTATATGTAAATTTTAAAATAAAAAATGAATCTGAATATTTCTACTTTGTTTATAATTCAATGTGGAACATTGGAAACAAACTGTAGCCCTTTATTGCATCAATTTTCTTAGCTTAGAGATTTTTTTTAATTTTTTTATTGCTTTCTTCAAGATTAATGAGATAATGTTTGTGAAATGTTTTGAGCTCCTTAAAAGGAAATTGCTATGCAAATATAAAATGTTGTTATCATTACCCAGGCCTTATTTTTTCCTTTGCTTTATACTATGAAGTTTATGATCATCTTTATTTTCACATTATTTTTAATGAATTGTAACAATAAAATGTGGTAGCCAAGATATAAAATGAAGCACATGCGTTAACAAGGCTAAAACTTTGTAATTAGAGTTTGAAACATCAGTCTGTCTAAAGATAATTGGCTCTAATGATTATTTCTCTACGTACACAAGCTACAATTTCATGAAGTCCAAGTGTGGCTTAATTCTTCAAGTCACTATCTCCTTTGAGATGTTCTTAGTTTATCTGGGTGTCTGAAGAAAGACAATCAAGCACGAGAAGAAATTCACATAAGAGTATTCTGTCTTCAAAGGGAAGTAATGAGAGAATAGTCAGTTTAATTTAGACTCAGCCTGTATTACATCTTTTTAAGCCTTTTACTCTCTGTGAACAAAAGCATGACTTAAAGATAATATTTAAATTCTTAGGCCCCAAACAAAAAATTTCTTATTTCTTTCTTAAGTACAAAATAAAGAATTCCAAAATTCCCCTTACAAAAATTCCCCATACCTTCTTATTTATCTTGAGACAAAGTGTGAATTCTCCTTTTTGAGGCTTTTGACTATTTAGCTTTATTTAACCCGGACAATGTTACTTCCTGGCTCTACTTTCATATTAACCCTTTACTTCAGGAGCTTTTCCTCTATTCATGGCAATTTCTTACTTCTGTATCTTTACTCAAAGTGATTCTTCCTGCTCCTCTGCCTCAATCTAAAGGGGTGAAAACTCCTGCACAGAATCTACTTGGTTGGGGAGTTTGCATGAGACCTGTATATAAGTTACTCTTAGGTATCTGCCTCTATCCTTGTCTTTGTGGAAGCAAGTGGGGTCCAGTAGCCAATCAATACTAGGCAGTTCCCTGCCCTTGAGTGTGAAGGCAGATTATAAGAAGAAAATAAAAATCGCGTTGACAATTGAGATCAGTAAGTGCCCAAAGCTCAAGTAAAGCTCAACTTCTGTTCTCAGACGAAGCTACACTAAAATATTTCAAAAGGAGAAGATCCAAGGGGTTTAGGGTATATTTAAAAAAATAGCATAAGACATAAAGACTCTTCGATTTCCCAGAGAAAAACTAAATCTTAATTCAAAGTCTTACCATTTTACTAAGTTACAGAAAGAAGTTCTGTAGCAAGTGTTCACACTTTTCAGACAGCTGGTAGCCCACAGTCACTTAAAGACACCATCTATTGACAAAAGTTCCTGGACACAATATTTGACAGAAAGAAGGCCCAGAGAAGGATGTGACTTCCCCTTTTTCAAAATAGCATTTGCTTGCCCCAGAGAATTAGAAACATACGAGAATTTAAAAAATAAAAAAAGAGGTGTGCCTGGGTGGCTCAGGTGGTTAAGCATCCAACTCTAGGTTTAGGCTCAGATCATGATATCATAGTTCATGGGACTGAGCCCCACATCTGGCTCCATACTGATAGCATGGAGTCTGTTTGGGATTCTCTCTCTCTCTCTCTCTCTTTCTGTCCCTCCCCTTCTTGTGCTTGTGTCTCAAAATAAACTTAAAAAAAATAAAAGATTCTCTTCCTCTGCCGTTTGCACACACATGCTCTCTCAATCAACAAATAAAAATTAAAAAAAAGAAAAAGAAACATAAAGAGCTCACAAAAAGTGTGCATTGACGCCTTGTTGACATTTAAATTAAACCACGCTTTCATAAAATCTATGAATTAGGAGATAATTGAGAAGTTGTCTTGTTACAGAAATAAGCTCATATAAGCTTATATATATAGCTTCTTGTCTTCTTATAGAACTAAGAAATGAACTTCAAAGAAGTGAAACTAATTCCTGCCTTAGTCCTGAAATTCCTATCTGTGATCCAGAAATCTGTGGGATACATAGAATTCTAATTGAATAGTACTTTATTAAATTTTGGACCCCACAGCTTTTGTATCATTAAGGAATTTGTTTTTTTTTTTTTTAATTTTTTTTTTCAACGTTTATTTATTTTTGGGACAGAGAGAGACAGAGCATGAACGGGGGAGGGGCAGAGAGAGAGGGAGACACGGAATCGGAAACAGGCTCCAGGCTCCGAGCCATCAGCCCAGAGCCCGACGCGGGGCTTGAACTCACGGACCGTGAGATCTTGACCTGGTTGAAGTCGGACGCTTAACCGACTGCGCCACCCAGGCGCCCCATGGAATTTGAATTTATCCTGTAGATAACTGGGAGTAGAGTCTTTGAGGATTTTAGAACATGTGAGCAAGAGGATGAAAGTAATATTGGTGAAGATAAACCTGGCAGTGGTGTATAGAGTAGATGGGAGGGAGAAGAGCCTGAAGAAAAAGGTTTCATTGAGACCAAGTCTACAATGCCTTTGATTTGAAGGTGAAAAATGATAACGCTGATTTTAGACATGTTGAATTTAAGTCATGGTGGGACCTTTAGATAGATATAGTCTATACATTCATGGAGAGAGGAGACTAGATTGTTGAGAGTTCCGGGTGGCCAAAATGGATTTGGGAGTGCCTGCTAAAATAATAATTGAATTCATGGAAATAAACCATATGAGGAGAAAATATTGAAAAAGAAAGTAAGGAAAACCTTAGCAAATGCATACAGAGGTAGGGGAGAGGAGGACATTAACGTCTGTTGACCTGCAACATATGCCAGCAATTTGCTAAGAAATTTGAATGCTTCCCTTAGTTATCCTAACTGCATTTTAAAATATGCATTACTGCCATTCTACTCAGGAGGAGACTCAGAGATTTTAAAGTAGTTTGTGGAAGTTCACTTAACAAGGCTTGGAGTTGGGATTTGGATCTATACCTGTTAAGCTTCAAAGGTCACACCCCTTTCAGTAGCCCATTAGAATACATGGAGGCAGGACACCAGAGAAGGTAGGTCATAGGGAATATGGGTGACAACCACATCTACCTTTTCATCTGTCATATTCCCAGCACATCGAAAGTGATCGAAAGTAGTTGCTGAATGACTAAAGAAAAGCAAACCACTTTATTGATGCCTTGGGCCAGGTAGCCACTGAGTTTTATGTTTGTATTATTTTATTTAGTCCCTCACAACACCCCTAAAGTGACATGAGCCATTACAGTGCTTTCATGGTCACCCAGAATTCAAGCCAAAGTAAGTCTGTCTCTGTATTTGGGTTTCCAACTTCCATGCTATACTGAGAAAATCTATCAATTTTGAGTTAGAGGCCACTGATGACTCTTATGAGAAGAGACTCATTAGTGATAAAAATGAAAATTTTATTCAATGGGATATAAACACAGAAGTCAAAGGGAAAAAAGTGAGAAATTTTCCAGAGAAAGAATAAATAGAAATCAGACACTTACTAATTGGAGAATCAAGGTTCAAGTTGATTTCTTTATATTGTTTGGTGGTAAGTGGGAAGCTGAGCCTGTTTTAAGTCAAAGGGTAATCGTTAGTGGATACTAAAAATATCTAACAAAAAAGAAGTTAGTTAAAAAGAAGCAGGGGAGCAAAAAAAAGATGTAAGACATAGGTCAAATGCATGGTAAAAAATGAATAGGAGTAAAGGCAAGGGAGTGGAGTGGAGAAAACAGTCTTTTAGGTGATGTGAAAAGGCTGAGATGAAGGAACTTGTTTCCTTTTGGCAACTGAAAGCAGAAGGCCCTTCTCCATGGGTCTTGGGGTATCTTCACAGGAACCAGTATTTGGTTTCTTAAAACAAGTCCAAACAAATGGTATGCAAACCTAATCACTTCATAGGGGTAGTCAAACTTAATAGTGACTGGATAATGGCTGCAGAGGAGACAGATGGCTTTCTTATTCTCACCACTGTACTTATGTTACACGTTTGGTCACAATGGCCTGCTATATATTTCTCAAAATAGTCTTCATCAGAGTGAGTATTCACCCAACACAAAAATGATCTCTTCCTTAGGGATAAATGAACATACTCAAGCATCACTGATCAAAATATTTTTCTCAGCACTGTCCTCTTGTTCAGGCCAAATGCCAGAACAGTGGCAGTTAGTGTTGATGGTTCAAGATATACAGAGACCAGAAATTTTTATGGCACCTTGGGTGGGCTGATAAAGTTATTGCTTAAGGAATGTTGTCTCTGTGACAATGAAGGAAGACACATCCACCCTACAACAAGCTTTTGTCATTTCTCTCTCTCTCTCTCTCTCTCTCTCTCTCTTTGGTTAGGATCAGAAGATACTTCTATATCAAAAGTGCTGGGCTACCTTTTGAATTAAACATAGACTATGGACCTGCCCATGTCAGTTAATACTATGATATACCATTGATGTGAAGTTTGAAGAAGTTTATTGATGAGTTTTAGCATAGAAAGTTGGTACTCATTCAATAAAATTGGATTCTTTGCAGCATCACTGATAATTCTGGGTGGAAGAGACATAGCATGGCTTTCAGTGGCCCCCTTTTCTCTGAAAATCAGCAGTTTTTTCTCTTTCCTGTGCTTGATGACACTGCACAATGGGCAGTCTAAATAGCATTGCCACACACATGTCCTTTTGACATGACTATTCTGAATGTAGCAGTAGAGCCATATCCATTACAAAATACTAGAATTGTTGGTCCCCAAAAGGCCGTAATCATTACCTCTCCATAGTATTTTCTACTGCTGTCTACTTCATTTTTGAACTTATTCCTTTGACTTCTATATTATTACTCCAGTGAATTCCACATTTAAACATTCTTTTTCAATTTCCCTTTCATTCTGCCCAAACATTCCATATTCGTATTTCTGAGGTTTGTGTCCCAAGATCACTTCCATCTCATTCTATCGCCAAGAATCCAAGTCATTCTAATCAACATATGGCGAGCTTTGGACTTCCAAATCTGTACCTTCAGCTCCAGAATTCTTCCCCAGAGCTCTAGACACATATCTAAATACTCTCAGGATATTCTAAACTTGGGGTCCTATAGAACTTTATACTTAACATGTTCAAACATGAGCTCGCCCTTTCTAAGACTAGAACTCCTTTTGACCAATAGTTCCATCAATCATCTAATGATCACCAAGGATCTATTCTGGACTCCTTTAAATACCACATTTAAATTTCATTTACTACTGTTTTATGTCAGGTCCCCATCATCTTAGAAGGGTTATTTCAATAGATAAGAGAGACCAACCCAAAGATTGGTCTTTTGGCTCACTTCTTGCCCTGGCTTCTATCCAGACTCTGTAATGCTGGCAACCTGTGATGTTGCTTACTCTTCTGCTTTAAAAGTCTGTATGGTGTTCTGAAACTTAAATTTCAAATCCCTTAGAATAAGGGGAAGGGATAAATAATAATAGAACAGAATAAAGAATAGGTAATAATACAAAATAGTGACTAACCACTGGAAAGATCCAACTACTCTATCCCGTCTGCAAATACTGTTTGTAGTCTTCACGTAGTTACCTAATACATTCAAGTATCTCACAACACTTATGAAATTCTTCCAAATATTTATATCATTTCTGCTACATAGTAACAGTGATCCATGATAATGCTTTGTTGTCTTGCTAGAAAGAAAAACAGCCCACATAATCCACTCCATACCCCAAAGCCTATTAAGTCCAATATTAGTTTTCTCTTTCCCAGGCTGGAGAACACCTCAGTTGGCTTTCCCTTTAGGATTTTTTTTTTTCCCCAGTCTTTATGTGTTTTTGTAGTCCACTTTAGAACCTTCTTGTTTAGATAATATGGAAAGAAATTAGAGTCATTATTGTAACAAATCCTGATTTTATATTGACTAAATCAGGAAGCTACAACAAGACTTCCATTTACAATATTCTTAATGCCTCCAAGGCTCCTGTTTGGCTTTGGTCATTTTTCCCTTCCAGAGCTCTTTTTTTTTCTATTGAAACCAGATGACATGAAAGACAGAAATGCTTCATTACACCTTGAAACATACTTTTGAGCTTCAGAGTAGTTACAGCCAAATTCTAAAGCATGAGACTTTTTCTGCTTTTTGAGCAAACACCTCCACTCCTAAATGGCCCGAAAACACTAGTGTGGATTACAAATTCAGTCAGATGGACACACACTTTGACAAGAATATTTATTTGTTATTACTGAAAAATACATAAAGACGAAAGGTTGCTTAGCTTCTGATTTTCCACAGTACAGAGGATATTGCAAGAAAGGGGGAAATATCTGTTATATACGGCGGTTTACATTTCTAAGGCATTTAGGCTTATAAGTAGTAGGTGCACCTAGGTCCACTTACTTGAGTTTAAACATACTGAGGCACACCAGGCAGGCAAAGGATTTCAAACTATACAGGAAACTCTTTCATGCACTTGTGTCTAGGATCGTAAATCCATCTTCCATTCCCCCATCGCTTGTTTTTTCCACATGAGTTTTGGAGTTGTTCATAGAACTGGTAATAATCTACTCTTCAAGAGTTTGTTTATAATGACAGCGCCAATGGGGCACACGGGACAGAACTATTGCATGGACAGGTTCTGTAGACTCTTACCAAATTGAGGCTCAGTAAGAAAAACACCGATTTGCAAAGGCACAGTGGAGACAGGTTTAATGCATTAAATACAACATGAATCATTCACAATAACAAGTTTAGTGTTTCAGGGAACTTTTGTTAATACAACACAGTTGGTCACACAAAATACAAATGCTTCTGTTGATTTGTCTTGGCAACTCAGATACATCAACAGTGCTAACAGTTTAACAGCTTTGTTCTCATCTGACAGAAAATAATGGCAGTTCTGCAAGGCAAATGTTAAACCTGACCGTATGTATTTATTAATTCCACAGTGTTTTGACAGATTAGAGGGGACGGAACTCAGAGGATGCTGACACGCTCACTGAGGGCTTTCATCTCTGTTTCTTCAGCGTCAGGACTGTCACTGTGGCTAGCACTGGGATTGATCAGGTGCTCAGGGTACTGCAGCCCCTGCTCGCCAGCGTACTGCTCCCACCGCAGGTCGTCACTTTCGTGGGTGATGTAGCGTTCCCCGATTTTGCACTCAAGCTCTCGCAAATCTAACCAGGTCTGATAATCCTGAGGAAGGAATTCCAAAACATTACCATGGAAACGATGAAAACTCATTAAAATACTGTCTCATTTGTTGTCAGTACCCGCAACTGATGAGTTACCCTTTTTCCTTCCACTCTATCAGTGCCCTGTCTTTCCATCAGGCACCCTGAAGTGACGTCATCGGCAGCAAAGCCATCCTATTTGCCTAAACTATTGTGCATCAGGGGGTGGGCAATCAATGGTTGCGGCCAAGCAATTAGGAATACTGGTATTCCTTTGATATTTAAGGCCTACAAATAACCCTTCAGTATTTCACAGTATCATTTTTCTAAAGTTGAATGTGAAAATAAATATGTAAGAGAAAACAAACACACGCCTATATTTTATATTTGCCGTGCATTTGTTCCATGAATGTTAGCATAGGCTTTTAAAACACAGCTTGCAAAGGAGTACAGTGCATGACCAGATGGGCATCTGCTTGGACACTTCTCAGGATTACATATACAGATTTTCTTAAAATCTGGTCCTTGGAGTTTTACAACGACCCTTAGTTTTTTTTTTGTTTTTTTTTTTGGCACGTGTGCAAGGGCACGTATGTATGTGTGGTATATTTCTTCCCTGTCACATTTTCTTGGTAGAGAGATTAAGAAACACTAAATTGTTATTAAATCCTAAGAAGTTGCATGCATTTTGGCAAACAAACTGATGTAAGAAAACTTTTAATTAAGCATATAACAAAATATTTTACATATAATATTAAATCTCATCAATATTCAGAAGTTCATCTGATCAGGAAAATATCCAATAAATGATTTTTACCTGTAGCCAAGGGTGACTCAAGGTCTTATCCACGCTATAGCGCTTTCTCATTTTTACTTGCAGCAAGTTATTGATAAGATCAATGGCTGGAAAAAATTCAATTATTGATAAAAATGGATGACAAATATGGAATATATGCATAATTCATTTACAGTTTATTTCACATCCACTATTTCACAGTGTCAAATGCAGGACAGTGATAGCAAGCACTAGAACCTGAAGAAAATACCTCTTGAGAATTCTAAAACCTTGGCCTTCATTTTATTTTGGATGTTAAAAAATGAAATTGAAAATAGTTGTGGAGGAGGGAGTATGAGTCTTTTGTGAGTACAATGTAAATTTCTCTTCTAGTCTGTAATGCATTTTTCTAACGTAGGAGTTTTGTTTAAATATACATCATTTAACTGTTTCTTGTACTAAATGCAGAATGCAACTACTATTCAAGAGAAAGCATTTACTAATCTTGTTTTGTGTTTAAAGTTTAACTATACATAATGGGCTTCATAGTCTTGAATTAAATGACAGATATCTGGACACCAAATTAAAACGAACAAAATAAAACACAAAATGGGCCACAACTCAGGATAAACTTAGCCAATGACCCAATAGGAAAATACTTTTTTTTTTTTAATTTTTTTTTTCAACGTTTATTTATTTTTGGGACAGAGAGAGACAGAGCATGAACGGGGGAGGGGCAGAGAGAGAGGGAGACACAGAATCGGAAACAGGCGCCAGGCTCTGAGCTATCAGCCCAGAGCCCGACGCGGGGCTCGAACTCACGGACCGCGGGATCGTGACCTGGCTGAAGTCGGACGCTTAACCGACTGCGCCACCCAGGCGCCCCAGGAAAATACTTTTGGTTTCTCCTGTGTGCTTTTTAAAATATCCAATGAATTAGAATTATATCAGCCTTCCTTGTTTTCTAGGGGAAGACAGGAAAGGAATTTGTCTAACAAGAATGATTCTATGAGGTTAGAACCAGTCTCTCCAGCTTAGTACTCTGTCTCTGATTGGGACTCCCAACAGAGTGTAATTTAGGGGGGCAACAGTGATCCTTCTAGTTATCTAGTCTCCAAAGCATCTGAGTTACCTATACTTCATGTGACAGACTTTTCCCTCACCTTTGTAAAAATTGTATTTTCAGCCTAGATTATTAATAAGTCATTATTTATTAAATTCACTATTACACTTCCTATTCATTCTTGTAATAATTTGCCATATCTTTCATCTTAGCATTTTCTTCTCCAAAAAGAGCTTAGTGAAATCTGCCAAACCAATGGAAACATTCACATTTCACCGAAGTCAATTTCCACCTGTAACATACCCTGGTCATTATATTTCCTAAGAGATGGATCTTTCATCTCCAAATCTTAATCAAATAGGTAGCTGATATATAAAAATGCAAATTAACTCCCCAACTTCCCCAATCATCAAGTCCTGAATCAAGTGGCTTTGAGTCTATTGTATGGTTTACATCAGCCTGTATGGATCTGAAAATACAGGCTGCCACAGGAGTCCAGAGGCAACCTGGGACAAAGATTACTTCAAACAGAATGAATCCGAATCCTTTTCATTATCAGGAAAAGAGAAATGATTTCTACAGACATTTTTAAAAACTGTTTTATCTTTTATTGTTTATTTTGAGAGAGAGAGAGAGAGAGAGAGAGAGAGAGCGAGCGCGCGTCCGTGTGTGCTAGTGAGAGAGGAGCAGAAAGAGAGAAGGAGAGAGAGAATCCCAAGCAGGTTGCACACTATCAGGGCAGAGCCCAACAAGGGGCTCAATCCAACAAATGATGAGATCATGACCTGAGCCGAAATCAAGAGTCAGACGCTCAAATGACTGGACCACCCATGCACCACAAGAGAAACAATTTCTATAGTCTTTTGGTAACTTAGAGTTCTATCTCTCTGACACCAACACTACAAGTATTTGCATGCTTGAATGACCGTAGAATTAAACACTTAAGAATTCTGTGGAGAATTCTTGGAGAAAGTAAATGCGATAGCTCACATTTAAATGCTTTCTAGGCCGATACACTCTTGCCTTAGCTAGGATACCATAGGAAACACAGTACTTAGTACAATTTCAAACTCCAAGCATGTGTTCCCAGAGAGCTTTTGAAAGTATAGTTCTCTCAGTGAACTGTGTATTGGGCATGTGCTTTAAAACATCCATTCACATGATTTACTCACTGGTGAGTAAAGTGCACCTTCCGTTCTTGCTGCTGTGAACTCACAGAGCAAAAATGGAGGATGAGGGGAGACGGGAGAGCTTATGCACTACCGTAAGTGCGCCACAGCATTACGCTTCCCCAGACCCTGCAGGCAATAAATACATGTTATTAATTCACTCATTATGCTTTGAATTCTATAATTAGGAAGGTGGGAGTACAGTAACTCAACAAAAGGGCTGGTTTGTGCCCAAATGCACCCCAACAGTGAACCATACTGCCTAATGGGGAGGGAAGTACTGCCAGAGGAGAAACTGTAAGTTTCTGCAGGGAATGGAATATGTGGAGATGAAACATTTTTTCTGCTGAACGAAGCACCCACAGGCTGAGCACAGCCACAGTACCCAGGCGATGTGAAGAAACACAGCCAGATAATGGCAAGTACCCCCAAGAGAAAATAGTTTAGAAGCTAAGGACAGAATTAGAAGATTTGGGGCGCCTGGGTGGCGCAGTCGGTTAAGCGTCCGACTTCAACCAGGTCACGATCTCACAGTCCGTGAGTTCGAGCCCCGCGTCGGGCTCTGGGCTGATGGCTCGGAGCCTGGAGCCTGTTTCCGATTCTGTGTCTCCCTCTCTCTCTGCCCCTCGCCTGTTCATGCTCTGTCTCTCTCTGTCCCAAAAATAAATAAACGTTGAAAAAAAAAATTAAAAGAAGATTTATGTGTGTGCATATAAATTTGTGTGTTGATAAATATATTTTGTGGCTTTTGGTAGACAAAAACAAATATGGTTAACTTTAGGCACCTGGCTTTACTCTGAAAATAGGTCCATCATTAGTGTTTGAGAGCCCCATTCTACTCATTGCCCCTTCTGAACTCTTAAAACATCCTTTTTATTGATCACCTCATACAATCCAGCATTAACTATACCATCCAAAATGCCTTTCACGGAGTCCATTTTTAAGAGAAATTCTACAGCTTTTTCTTTTTTAACAATGTTCTCTGTATTGGTAATGTTCTTCACATGTGTCACTCATTCTTTAATCTGTTCATTCACCAAATCTGCCCTAACGAATTACTGTCGGCAATTGCTTAAGGAACAAAAAAGTAATGATAGAGTTCTGACCCCAAAACACTCCCAGCCTAGTTGCAAAGGCAAAATATGAGTGTGCATGCATGTACACACACTCACACACTGGAACATTCTGTGAATGTCTTTCAAAAACTAAGCAAAGGAGACAGGGAGCACGCTCCAGCAGTAGGAAACAGGAGTGAAGAAGCAGGCTGCGGTAGTAGCCTGGAAAGTCAGAAGGAAAAATGGCAAGCTGGCATAGCAGAGAAGAATGCCAGGGCCCAAGGTGGGAGGGAGAAAAAGAAGCTCCAGGCTCCCCAGAGCCCCACGAGGATCTGCAGCCCAAGAGGTCTCTGTAGCCCCATGAGAAAGGGATACTGGAGAAGCAGATCATATCTCAGAAAATCGTGGTACCCTGCACTTCCTTCCCTACATACGGCAAAAAGTGTATATCCAAATATCTGCCTGTCAAGAGTTGACGTTTATTGCCACATAGTGCTGGTCTCCACAGTTTTGGGCAATCAGCAGATGCCATTTTAAATAGCTGACATTGGTTAGGGCCAAAGCTATGCAGGAAATCCTCTACTCCCTTGGATTATATTTTTTGTTTCACACTTTCCTCCCCTTATCCTCTCAGTATGAGTACCCCCCATCCATCCCTGAAGAAAACAGGAGAAAAATAGGCAGTGGCTGATTTCTCTTTCTCTTTGCAGTAAATATGATATCAATTTTTTTTTTCAGAGACTGGTAGGATTATTTTGTGATTGTACTTGTCTATTTATTCTGGGAGTTAGCCTTTCTAATATTCTGAGGGTTTTGTTCTCTTACTCATGCTTAAACTCAATCCCTTCCTTCCCTATTATTAATAAATTGTCGGGGCACCTGGGTGGCTCAGTGGGTTAAGCATCCAACTTCAGCTCAGGTCATGACCCCACAGTTCGTGGGTTCGAGCCCTACGTCGGGGTCTGTGCTGACAGCTCAGAGCCTGGAGTCTGTTTCAGATTCTATGTCTCCCTCTCTCTGCCCCTCCCCTGTTCACGCTCTGTCTCTCTCTCAAGAATAAATAAACATTAAAAAAAAATTGTCTTAAATCCGAGTTCTCTAAACACTTTGAACAGCCACAGTGAGGCGAGGGATAGAAGCGGAAAAGTGTTCACATGTAGCCCAGGAGGCTGACCTATAACCTGTATAGTTGTTTTTTTTTTTTTTTTAATGTTTATTTATTTTTGAGAGAGACAGAACACGAGCAGGGGAGGGGCAGAGAGAGAGGGACACACAGAATTCAAAGCAGGCTCCAGGCTCTGAGCTGTCAGCACAGAGACTGACACGGGGCTCAAACTCACGAACCCTGAGATCATGACTTGAGCCTAAGTCAAACGCTTAACTCACTGAGCCACCCAGGCGCCCTCTGTATAGTTTTCATAACTATTAAACATATGCTGGTTTCTACATTCTTAAAGGATGATATGACTGCCTATTTCACCGGTAGTTAATATCAAACTGAATGATAGTGCCACAGAAGTCTTGTGAAAGTAATTTTTCGAATAGAAATTCAAAGAAGACATTTATGATCTAATACTACCTGCACTCTCCTCCGTGAGCACTACGCATATAACCACTGGCTTCATACAGCAAAAGTGCAGCTCTTTCTGGCCATGCTACTTAAACTTACTAAGTTGCATTGTAAAACCTTCAAGAATTCTTTCTTGACCTTGGCATTAACAATCCCACAACAGAGGCAATGTGAGAAGTCTTTCCCTTTTCTTTGTTATTGGAAAATTTTAAACAATTGTACGGTTTAAATTTTCATTTTTAAAGAATCCCCTATCCTTCATGAGCAGAGTTTTGTGCTTTCTAAAATGTCTCTAGCCACGAATTCACACTAATGTTCCCTATAAATTAGAAAAAAAAGAAAAGAAAATGGTTGTTTTAAAGTGTATTTTGAGAGAGAGAGAGAGAGAGAGCGTGAGCAAGCAAGCAGGGGAAGAAAATCTGTTTTGTTTTTTTTTTTTTGAAGCCTAATTTTTTTTTTTTTTTTTTGCTACAGTAAACTCTTGGCTAACACAGTTACTCCCCCCGCTACTTCCTGTACAGCAATTTTTCTCATTGCCCCACCAGTTGAGAGACTAAAATGTCAGGAAAGCAAAAAAAATTTAATCAAACGTTCTCTTACAGAACTTTGAGCAGATGTTAGGACTGCTACAGTTCTGGGCAGCCTGTTTGCCAGGTGCACGAGTAATATCGGAACAAAACCAAAACTAAATACTATATGCAGGTGCTGAAGGAATTTATGTTTTAATATGAAAGGGAATGTTCCATCAGAGCGTTAATTGTATGGATTCCATTTTTTCTGCCATCAAAGTTCTGAATTATCTTCGCACCTGTAGGGACTATCTTGCAGTCATTCTGTATTTCAAAGCAAACACCACATGTAGGGACAGAATAGGTTCTCTGTATGTAGGAGGTAGATTTGCATAAGCCACTGCTAAGGCTAAACTGAATGACATCCAAAACCTGGAGAAAATCCTACCAAGTGAATAGAACTGGATATATGTGAATATATAATAGGTCCCTGGGGTCACACCTCTCAGCCATTTCCCAATTCCCATCTTGTGTTATTTCAGTAGAAGCCTGTCCTTCCCCCTACTCTTCCAACTAGATTTTAACTCCTTGAAGGTCACACAAATTATGTATTCATTTCTGCATGGAAGTTTCATAAATATTTAAAATAAAATGCATCACTCAGTGCATTAGGAAAATGCTTGCTAAACAGCGATTGGTAGACTGAATACATTAATTACACATATAAATGGCCATTTTCTCAGCTCTAAGTTTGAATATCCACATTATGTGCATACGGTTTGTTTATTTTGGCTAAACATATTCCTGGATGGTAAGACATCACAACACCATAAAATAGATCATAGGATCAGTGATTTCTATCAGAAAATCAGAATAACACTGAGAATATCTGCAATACAGCTCATGTTATTTTGCCACATTTATTTTATAGAAGAGAAATTACCCGTGAATTCCGTGGGCTGACCTCTTCTTTTCCAGAAACAGTACCTTTTTAAAATTTTGTCCGTACCGTCTTCTGTCCACCCGCAAATTATTCAGGTACAAATTTTCAAATTGGAAACCAAATCAGAACTATTATCCTAGTGGTGGGGCCATCATCTGTCAACCACTCAGCTCCCTGCCTTCAAGGAAGTGTTTTCTTTTTTCCTCTTCTATTCTGCCTCACTGCCTGTCACAGTGCTCAGTAGTTCTCTCGGTTTGCTTCATGCTGATGGTAAGTTGTGTGTTTATTTTAAAAATCGTTTTGCAACCCTTCACATTCCAGTTCTCAACCCAGCAAGCTGTTGCCCAGCAACACTAACTGGGACGCTCCTCTCGGGCTGAAACCAGAGGCTGCAGGCAGCAAACAAGGCCGCTGGAAATCATCATCTTACTCGTTCTGAGTCAATTACCGCAATCCAATGAAGTGCAAGACCTTTCGAGACTCAAGTTGGTATCTTTCCTTTTCCAGTTCTTTCCTCTGTAGAAAGTTACTCTATCAACGGTTATGCCTTTGCTTTACATTCAATTTCATTTCCCCTTGAAGACTGGAAACACAATCTCGGAAATCATGAATTGTTTAAATACAGCATACAACAGCCCTGAAAATGATGCTAAACTGATTCAAAATTTAAGGTAGAAATCAAAATATATTTACAGGACGCTAATCATGTGCAAAGTGGATTTTTTTTCCATTTTCACGGCACATTAAAATCCTTTGGAGAGATTTCTGTTTTTCTTCTTCTTCTTCTTCTTCTTCTTCTTCTTCTTCTTCTTCTTCTTCTTCTAATGCTAATACTCAAGCCACAGGTCAAGTGAAAATCTTTAAAGAGGGGCTTCCAGGCCTCGGTATCTTTAGAAGCACAAGTGTTGCTAGTGTGTGCAGCTGGAATTGAGAAGAACTCTGCCAAGGAGTGCTTCTCCGACTTCTACATGCATATAAATAATCCAGGGATTTTAAACTGAAGATTCTGATTCAGTAGATCTGGGGTAAGACCTGATTGTCTATATTCTAGTGGCTCCAAGGAGGAGCCTTAGACCACATTTTGAGTAGCAAGACACTAGAGGCAGGAGAACATTGATAGTAGTTAACAACTGGTTTAATATTGCCCCAAGGATCCCTGAAGAGATGGATGTAAACACAGAGAAAGGTACCCAAACATACAGATATGTGTCCTCAGCCCCTTCTGGTTTGGTAGTCTGCAAGGAGGACACAGAAAGGTTTTCAGATAGCTTTCACTCAGAGGATGCCAACAGGAAGAGCAAATGAATTGGATTACACAAATCAGTTCCAAAATAACTGCATCTGGAGCTCTGGGCCGTACTGGTATCATAACATTTAATAGGGACCAATGAAACGGAGTCCTCTTTTTAGGTCTCACTTCCCTAGCCCCCAAGGAAATGTCTAAGTACAGAACTGGAAAGCCTGGCTTATCAACAACATTCATGAGAAGGAATTCAGGTTCTAAATCTACAGTAAACATGAGTCTACCAAGTCAGTTGTGATTTTTATGCCATGCTGAAAGAAATGTGTTCTTTATCACGAGGAAGTGGTGGCTTCACTTTATACTTAACGAGACTTGTGGAACCTTGAGTGAGAACAGCTTTGGGGTTTGAAAAACAAAGATGAGAGTTTGGACCAGAGTGAACAGGAGGCTGAAGGAAAAGCTGATTGCCCAAGAGAAGAGATCAGGGGTGATATGATGGCTGCTTTTCAAACCTGAGATTAGCCTCTATTTGGAAAAAGGAGCAGGCTTGTTCTAACAGTGGGTAAAAACAGAGAGATTTTTGCTCATGGTGCCAGGGTCAAATTCAGAAGAAATAAGGGTCCTTGTGAAACCATTTTCTATCACTGAAGCAATTTAAGAATGTTCTGGATAATTACTCAGTATATTGGTATAATAGAGCAGTACAGGGGCTAAGTAAGATTTTTACCATGCCGTATTTTGAAATATTCTCTGTTGTCACTGTGGAATAAAGCAAACTTAACAGAATACTTAAACCTTTACTGTTGTTCTACCCTGACATTTCAGATGTCGTATTTCAACTCAACTACGATATAAATTCAGAAGCAAAATTTTAACTTTATAATTGGGATATGTAGGAAACATTTCAATTTGGATGGCACATAAACAGCTGATTTTTGAGCACTTATAGTGCCAATATTCTTTTTTTTTAATGCTAGTATTCTTGCTAAAACTTCTGAGTGGTTTTTCCCTATAAATGACCATTTGTTAAAGAAAACTCTGTCAATTTTATTTTACTTGCTCTCAAAATAAATGATTCATTTCCTGGAGGTACACCCTTTCAGATCATATCTCATTTGGATTTTGAAATATGTATGTATACATACACATACATACATAATAAAGAACTCACTCTATTAGAAGATTTTTAAAAATCATTGTGTGCCTTTGGTTGCTAATTTTAAACTTACTTACTATTATTGAATGAACTGCATGGCTTAAAAGAAAGTACACCAAGTAATTCCCGAATTTCAAGGAGAGATTATTAAATCCCAGTGGAAGTTTGAACCCACCTGATTCACTTTAGTTTACCAATCGTGATAGAATTTCCTGACAGTGAGTCAAGCATTTTAAAGCAGCTCACTGGCTAGCCGCTTCACATCTCTTCTGTGCTGTTATGTCTGACAGCGGTGCTAATATGTTGACAAATCAATCTATTCATTAATATTCAGCAGGCTTGCTAGATCTGCAAGCCTCATAAACTGTTACAAACACAGTTTAATTATTAAAATGACAATTGTCTTTCTTTTGTTTCCTATACCATTGGACTTCTGGGTCTCATCTACCCGAGGCTTATTTTCAATGGGGTTGTTTTTTTGTTTTGAACAATATGTAGTGCAAGAGGGGCCTACAGCTGGTTCCTTTTCATGGCAAAGTGCTACTTCCAACTTAAGTGTTTAGCGTTCTGGAACACTGTTGGATTTTGAAACCATACCATGTGGTATTCTTGGTGCAAGGCTTTTATTTAGCTTTGCTTTGTGTTTGTACTGGCTGCATTTTTCATCTTCAATTTCTGGGAGAAAAACACACTTGTGACCAATTTTATTTGAATTAACCACATTGAATGATAAAAATTGCTTTAAATGTAAAATTTAGATGCTTTGATAAATTTAGCGGTGTATTATGATAGCCATTCTATGACTTGAGATGCCATATATTCTACACTGTTCATAAATGTCAGCACAGGATTGAGACCAACTGGCAGAATAAATTGTGACTATGTCTATCAGGGAAAGGAGGATGCAGAAATACTAACACTGAGGCTATTCGAGCAGAAAAGAACCTATGTCACTGGTGCATCATCATGATTTAATAATCTTGAACTGAAGATAAGCTATAGGATTAATGCAAGGGGTATTCCTCCCACCCCCATTTTTATATATGGGATGTCAAGGCTTTGTGTCAGCTCTTAATTCTTCATAATGCACACTAACCACGTGCTTCTAAAGCTGAGCAGTAACAACACAGCAGGTGACTTGAGAATAGGTGCTTCTTCAGACGTCACCTGTGAATGCAGAATATGATCTCTATCTGCGGGGGCTGGGGACTCATTGTGCAACAGTTTCCAAGGTTGCCTCTGTGTTGATTACTGCCTGTTTGTCTCCCTAATGTCACATAAAGGAATATCAAAACTCAGAAGAAAAAAAAATAGTAATTTCTCTGGTGGTCTTCATGGTTTATTACTGACCTTCCTCAAATTGTGTCTCTAATTGAACACATCAATTCAAGGTGATGATGGAAATGTAATTTTTACTCTAACAGATGCTTTCCCATTGCTGCAGGTTTGTCGGTGTTCTGGCAAGATGATCTGCCCTGGCACAAGTTTTATCTCACTTTACCAGCTGTCCAGCCACCACTTGTCTTCTTCCTCTAAGAGTAAACTCTTGGGAAAACAAAAGCTGCCTACTAAAGTTATATACAAAAAAGAATGGTTTAAGATGTATGCGATGATTCTGAGCAACTGAAGGAATGTAGGAGAAAAGAATTTGACTTTCACACTTAATAATTCTCCTTTGTGTGGGCATAAGTTGAGACAGTGGAGGTTACATCTTCTTCATCTGCCCAGTTATGATGCCGGACTGGTATTACAGAAAAGGAAACATAACCCTTACTCTCCGGTGAATAACACTTACATATACAATATATATGCATATATACGTATACATACATACATACATATATGTATGTATGTATACGTATATGTGCATATATATGTATGTGTGCATATATATACATATATGTATATATGTATATGTATATATGTGTATATACATATATGTATATATGTATATGTATATATGTGTATATACATATGCATACGTATATACGTATATATATACATATACGTACATATGTATACATATATATGTATATATATATGTATACATGTACGTATATGTGTATATATACGTATACATATACATATATGTATATATGTATATGTATATATATACATGTATATACATATATATACATATATATTTACGTATATATACGTATATGTGCATATATACATATATATGTACGTATATATACGTGTGTGTGTGTATTTTAAGTGTATTTTAAAATTTTAAGTGTAATGTGTATGTGTGTGTGTATATATATATATATATATATATATATATATACTTAAAATACACTTAAAATTTTAGACATTTTTCAACCAGGCACAGAAGAATTATAGTTATATAGAAGGTAGTACTCCATTTATTCCTGGAGCCTTATTTTCCCCCATGTACTTCCATTCACTTTTATTATTTTTTAATGAAAGTATTGTATGCATCTGGTAAAATATCTAAATCAATTGGTAAAAAGAGTTCAAAATAAAAAATAAAAACCTCACATCTCATTATGGTTTTAACTACTTAAAAAATGTCTTCTGATTAGCTTTAAACCAGTGCCACTCAGAGGAGGTTCATGGATCAGTACTGATCTGTGAACTGTTTACTGGTCTACAATGAAAGAGGTATAGAAAGTAAGATTAAGTCTGTGGGAACTTTTATAGCAAATTGATATTGCTGTCATATTTTTTTTAATTTTATTTGATAAACTGGTAAAATAAACTGGTCCATATGTCTGGAAATTAAGATAATATAAAACTGGTCTGTCACCACAGAGTTTGAGAAGAACCACCTTAAAATACAAATCAAAACAGGGGTGCCTGGGTGGCTCAGTCCATTAAGTCCAACTTCGGCTTAGGTCACTATCGCATGGTTTGTGAGTTCGAGTCCCGTGTTGGGCTCTGTGCTGACAGCTCAGAGCCTGGAGCCTGCTTTGGATTCTGTGTCTCCCTCTTTCTCTGCCTCTCCCCGCAACTTGCACTTTCTCTCTCTCCCTCTCTCTCTCTCTCTTAAGTAAATAAACATTAAAACAAAATTAAAACAAAACAAAACAAACATAGATTCCTTTCCATTAAGGACAATGAATCATTTTATTCCAGGTTTCTCTATTGTACTGACCTTATTCCCCCAATTAATTAGGTTGTCTTAAAATAATGTACCAGCCAGCTCTGTAATTTAGAACACTGCCTGGCATACAATATGGATATGTATACATATACATACGTATACATATGGATATGTTTTATTCAGAAGTATTAACTTAACATTAAATTATACATTAAGCCATACAGTAAATATGTATAACTCAGTCCATTCACCTAAGCAGAATCCTAAATGAACCCCGTGGAAGTTATGGCTCTTCCAGCTCTCTTCACCTCTTCTCTATTCTCCTCCTCAGCATTGTAGATGTTTCATTATTTACATTCGTTTGCATAAGTATAATAAAGTCAGACATGCTTGCTCTTAGGGTTATCTAAAATTTTGAATCAATAAGCAATATGTGGGATAATTTATATGTAACTATTATGAATTATGAGATTATAACCCCTGCCACCTATACCCTATAATATCAAATTTCCAAACCTACATCCACTCAAAGAAGAATTGTCATGCGTCAAGAGGATTCTCTTTTCCTACATTCCTTCAACTGCACAAAGCGCAAAATCATAACACCTATGTTAGTTTCTTCTTTATTATACATAACTTGGTTATACAACTTTCTGTATTTCCTGGAGTTTACATGTTTTCTTCTTTATTCTTGACAAAAGAAACTGGTCAAAAAGCTTTTTCTATTCTTGCTACCTTCATGGCAATCAATACTGAAATACATTTAACATTTGAAATAAATCACATGTCCTGATAGTAAATATCTGAGAAAGAAAATGCAAATGCAAAAAGAGGTTAGGAATTAGAGAGGGATTTTATAATTTATTTAAATAGAAATATTGGGAATTTATTTAAGACTTTCTTGAGAGCACTGTTCAGCTATCAGGTCTTTCAGAGGATCAGGGCTCTGAAGCAGTGTTTCTGAAAGTGTGATCCACGGACTTCTTACATTCTCAGCACAGGATTGCAGTTTATAGGGGTGGGGCCAGGGAATCTCCACTTTTAACTAGCTCCTCTGATTAAATGTTGGCATGCTAAAGTTAAAAAATGCTTACTACAGACTTAGAGCTAGACTATGACAGATTGAAAATAAGCCATACTCGAGAAGGTTCTTTGGCAAAATTATTAGAAATCACTTGCCTTGCAAATATTTCCATGTTCTATTAGCTAGTTTTTCCATTTCCCATATCTATGCCCTACACCCCTGGTATCTACTTCTTAAGTCATAGACAGAGCCTTGTTTGCAATTTTCTGATGTTTTGACAATGTCCATCCAAGATTCGACCTTATTATTATACCACATGTGACAAACATGGAGAATAGCCTGGTCTGTCTCTTGCTCTTTTGGAATTGCTAAAAATGCAATGAATGGAAGGGCATATTGATACATGATCAAGTAAGGCATAATTTTCCTTAGTTTCATCTGATTATCTAAAAACGTTTAAGTGAACATGGGCTGCTCTTTCCATAAGATACAGTAAATTTGCCTAATTAAGTAAATATTTTAAAGTAAGTGTGCAAGTCCTTTCAAGGAACTAAGAAAGGTCATAGGAAGGATGTGTTAAAGGCCAAACTGAACCTAGTATGTGATAAAGCTAGAGGTGGGAGTGAGGCCATGTGTAATCATTGATAGGTAACAATGGACTAACTGGAGGATGTCAAATGGCCATCTGGTAATCACTAAGATGAAATGAAACAAGGCGTAATACACAACACTGGCTTAGAATGAATTGAAACGTCCTCAAACTCCCATCCCATGATTACCTAAAGTCTCCTCTTGTGTAATTATTTGTAATCATATGATTCATTCTGGAGTGTTTTATTGTATACATGCATTCTTATTTAGTTATATTTGTATAACTGTGTTAATAATGTGTCTTTGGTTATACATATAAGTAACTATATATGAGTATAGTTAAATGTATGTTTAGTTACATATATAAATTTGTATAATTATACACACATTTGTGTGTATAACTAAATACCTATATACGGACAGACATGTAGATAGATCATGTAAAGTGACTGGAAAATAGAAAGTGTTCATTATATTTAAGGTAATCCAGCTATGACAGTCACTGTGCTAAGCACTTTCCAGTGCAATTTCATTTAATTCTTAAAATAACCCCATGAGTTAGGAATTACTGTCACCATACTTCAGACAAGAAAACTGAGACCTAAGAGTTAATAAGGAAGTTGGATGAGGTCACCAATACACTAAGTGGAAGAGCTCTCAACTCAGGGCGTTATCACAACATGATCTTGTTTCCCTGTATTTTTAGATGTTATTAAAAACTGTGTTGCTACTGTAGCTCTAAGCTAGTGAAAGCATATTAAAAATTTAATGTGACAGCATGGCAAAATCCATTAGAAGGATAATCAAGAGGCTGTAAATGTAGTAGATAAGAGCATCTATGTTGGAGCCAGCTGACAGGATTTGCACCCTGGCCCCACTCAGGAAAGCCACTTAACCCTCGGCGCCTGCACTGCCTCATCTTTCAAATGGAAACAATTATAGTATCTTCTCAAAGGTTGGAGATGATTAAATATGTTCATATATGTAAAGTGTTTAAATAGTGCTTGGCTATAATGCAAATGTTATAGAAGTGTTAGCTGCTATGGTTTTTTTTCTTTGAAGATTTAATTTTATTATCCCCATTTTTCCTGTAACAATTGCTGAGTTAGGTTTTCCTAAAAGTCTTCTCATTTTTCAAATCATACCTTGATTCACAAAAAAATATTTTGATAATGGACATCTATTAATGCTTTTGTGTTTGTTTTTGGCCTAGTATCTCTTCCCTGCAGGAACTTACTCTCTCCAAACTGGAGAGGCTCTCCATCATCCATATGGCCAATCAAAGCCAGGTTCCTGTGGTGACAGTGTGATTGTTCCCGGAGTATTACGGGATTTAAGCAGAGCCAATCAGTGCCCCTTTCAGAGAACGTATGGCTACTGATAAGTAATTACTCTTCCGTTCTGAGATCATATACAATGAGCAGCATGTAAGCCGGGGGCTGACGGGGGATCACTTTGCACCACATGAAGAATCCACCTGAGAGGGAAGCCATGATAAAGCAAAGCAGAGATGATGAGAGATGGAGAAATATGACGCTGAACCACCAGATCCACATAGATGAGGTTCACCATTTGGACTTCCCCGTTGTGTGAGTCAATAAACTATCTTCTGCCTAAGTTAGTTATAGGTTTCTATTATTTGCACACAAGAGACCTAGTTCCCTGCTAAATTACTAATCAGCACATCGCCAGAATGCCAGTACTCTGCTTATTACACTATCACAGCAAAAATAATGAATGACTTTAAAACATTCCCTTATAGATTCCTAAATATCAAGGCATTAAGAAATAAGCACCCTTTGGTGTACAAGTATCTATGCTATAAACAATGGAGACAAATAATTTGAAGTCCAAGCCCTGCCACTGTTTGACTTTGAGCAAGTCACTCAACGTTTCTGGTTTTCTCTACGACAGAGACTAAAACAAGCTACATACTGGAGGACTGTTGTGATGTTCAAATGGTACGATGAGAGCTCCACCACTTCAATATATAGGACTATATTATATCAAGTCCATGTCTACACTAACAGAAAAATAAATGCATGACACAGGAATTTTTTCATTCTGACACATCTATGTATGTTACAAAGACCTTACAACTTTCTTTTTTCTTTTTCTTTTTCATGCCAAGAAAACACACACATACACACACACACACACACACACATACACACACACACACAACTACCAATATGTCTGAAGAATACTTTGGAAGCATGCACATCAGTTTGCATATAATTTCTAAAATTATACAATCACTTCTTGGTTACCCGCCAGAGCAGTTGCTTAGCTTAGTGCTCTCCTATCTTCCCTCCTAAATCCAAGTCCTTGGTTCACCCCACACCTGCCTGTATAGATGCTTTTCACATCCTTTATCTCATTCAGTCTCTGTTACCAACTCATTATATAGGCAGGGATCATTATCCTGATTTACAGATGAGGAATTGAAGCTCAAAGAAGGTTAAGTGATGGCTAATTAGAATGGCAGATAGGACCACAACTCAAGCCACTGGACTGTTGATTCTTACCTTTGATTTTTGAGTCACTGAGGGGCTTCGATTTTTATTTCCTCGTATCTAGATTTTTAGTGATTCTGGCAAGGTTTAAAGTATATGGAGACTAAAAATTTACTATTATCAGTTGTGACCATCCTTTGCCAATACTAGTTTCCTTGTGTATTTCTCAGATCCTACGTGCTTAAAATTGCATGGTCCCAGCTCCTGTTACAACTTTTTGTGAGGGAATTGTTTGTTCTCAACAATAGTGGGACAGACTTGGGGCCTGTCCTTTTTACCTAGCCTAATTACTTTTGTAACACCTCAGCTAATACTATGACATAATTTCACTTTTTCTTTATATTCAACTATTAGTACTGTTCATATACCAGCAACTAGGTAACTCATTTCCCATCCAGGGCAGCAATTGGCAAATAGTACAACTCTTGTGCCTCAAAGGCAAGGATGAGTCAGAGGAAGATACTGAGGAGAGAGGCCAGTCCCTCTCAATTCCCAAACTGATTTAGAAAGGTGAAGTTCTGTCTCAGCTGGTCTCTATATCACTTTGTCTGAGTGATATGAAATTTTTAGCACTTAGAAATATCTGTAGCCAAGTAAAATATGTACTTCCTGGTCAAATATAAATGCCTTTTAAATTTCCCATGTAATTCTCTTTCTCAAATGCTGTATCTCTTTCTTTGCAATTTTTAGTGACTGGCCTAAATTTCATCTCCTCTGAAAATGCAATTCTGACTAGTCAAGTCCACAGTGATTCTTTCTCCTTTGAACTTGGCATCTCTCCATTTAGCTTCAAGTTCTTTAAAGAGTATTTTATTTTTGTCCTTTTCTTTCATGTTACCTAGTGTGTGTGTGTGTGTGTGTGTGTGTGTGTGTGTATGTGTGTGTGTGTCTATATATATCTATATCTATCTATCTATCCACATATATATTTGTGATTTCCCAAAAGAGTTTCTTGAGCCATTAATATCTAGGTCTCTGGCCTCTATTATCAGTGATAATTAAACATTCACAATCTATAGCTATTTGTTTCTGCCCTAAATAGGTTATATCTAACAGCTAGGCCAGGACATTTCCGTTGTATCAGAGACCAAGCATCATTTATTCTACTACTTCAAGAAAAAGTACTACACTACTCCCAGAAAAAAAAAAAAAATTTAAATGTGAGGCAGTTTACCCAATGCTCTATTCCTGCATAACAGGAAAACATGACTAGCTTCAGAGGTATTCCAGATTTGCACCATGGTAACAATAGCAAGTCCTTCTATTGAATTTATGGATTGCAGGTATCAAACATAATGGTTAGCCATATTTAAAGGTAGTGTTTCCTAACTGGTCACAAGGTTATTGATAATTCCACCTTTCTGCCCCCAGGAAAAGAAACCTAATTATACTTTGCTTTTTGCCTCTGTTGAATTATCCGAAATATTTCATTAGTACTTTGGCTACATGATAGTTCATTTGTAGGTCACAGATTCCTTTAAGATATATCCATCCAGCTATGATTTACAACTAATTAGAAGATGTTCAGGGTTATTGCTAATAGTAACTCAAAACCCTAATAATGGATAACTCTTGTCACTTAATACTAACAGGAGTTAATTACCTCGGGCAGTTTAGATACATTCTTTTCTGATTCCCACATCACTGCATGCAGTAACAGATATCAAACAGATGTTTATCTCTGACTGTACTTGCCTTTTAAAGTGGTGAGAAATTTGAACAAACTTAGAACTAGACGTGGCCTGAAAACCAAAGGACTGGTGATCGAAGAATATGTGATCAGACTGGGTATATCCCCAGTCTATGTGGGTCTATACCCAGCATATCTGGGTATATGCCCTGGGCATATACACATCTGGGTATACATTCTGGCTCTGTCACCTACTAGCTTGGCGATTTTGGCCTGTGGTGTCTGTCAGTTCTTTTGCCTCAGTGTTCTTCCTTGAAATACAGGGTAAGTAATACTTAACGGGTTTTTTGTGAGATTGAATGAACTCCAAAGTAGGTTCATTGGGGAATTCTACTCTGAAGTGTGCTATTTTCTCTGCCCTGACTGCCCCTGCCACTTCTTTTAAAACTCTCTTTTTCTTTAAGGAGAAGGAAAGGTTTGTTAAGAATTTAAATAACGCAACACTCACTGTCAAGGTAATCTATCTTAAAGAAATCATCAGAGATACATATAGAAATTATATTTAAGGATCAAATAGAAACAACCTAAAAATATAATACCAGTGAAATGGCTAGATAAAATACCATACATACTTTAATGTCACACAAAGGAAATCAGCGCACAAAGAACTTGCAGACTAACATAGTATGATAATTCAATTATCACTATCATAGAGTTCTTGTGCCCATAATGGATTAAAAGTGCTTAATACAAATGCAGGTATATGGTAGGTAAAGATTATTCTTGGTAGAGATTAGCTGTTTCTATTATACCAATGTATAAGTATTTATAAGTTCTAAGGAAATATATCAAAATATTAACAGTTTCTTTTTGTTTCATTTGCCTCTTAATATTTATTGCTCAATCTCTCCACAACATATGTACATTTCATCAGAAGACGTTTTTGGTCCTTCCCAATCCACCTTAATCAAATTGCGCCCCTACTCCAGTGGACAATTTGCAACGAACATTTATCAATTTAATAATTCTCAATTGATTTAACAATATAACACTTAAGGATTAAACCATTATCATTTCTGAATGGAAGATATTACCTTCATGAGAGATTTCCTTCCAGGGATTTGGTGGATACATGAAAGCTGCGTTCTGGATTTGGTCATGTATGTCTTCATCTTCATTAAATGGGAATGTGCCACTTAGGCTTACATAGATGATGACTCCAACAGACCACATGTCTAGAGAGCGATTATAGCCCTTGTTCCTTAGAACCTCAGGAGCCAGGTAAGCTGGGGTACCCACCACTGACCTCCGGAAAGACTTTTCTCCAATGATCCGGGCAAAACCAAAGTCGCAAAGTTTCACCTGTTGATAATAATGGTTTGCAGGAATGGTAAGGTCACAGATCATCTGTCTGGTAAGGTCACAGATTATCTGTTGATAATAATGGTTTGCAGGAATGGTAAGGTCACAGACACACATCATCATGTGTCTTAGCCCAGGTCTGCCAAAGACAACTGTAATTCTTTACATACATTGTATGGATTTCTCATGATGGAAGTAACAGCTATTTTCCATTTTATATACTTGGACACAGTGCTGGAAGTTCTGGTACAAAAGCATATTTCATTCATAAATATCATCTAAACATTCTCCCTTCCTCCCCCCACCCAAAACAAAGTGATAAATGTGAAAATATGTATACTCAGGAGTGGGTAATATTGTTTTACAAGGCAGGAAAATGTCATGTAAATATGGAAGGGATGGACTAAACTCAAGGGCTTATTATAAATAAAGGTTTATCCAAGGAATACAAAAATGCTGATTTGAAGGGGCACATGCACCCCAATGTTTATAGCAGCACTATCAACAATAGCCAAATTACGGAAAGAGCCCAAATGTCCATCAACTGATGAATGGATAAAGAAGATGTGGTATATATATACAATGGAATACTACTTGAAGATGAAAAAGAATGAAATCTTGCCATTTGCACAATGTGGATGGAGCTGGAGGGTATTATTCTAAGTGAAACTAGTCAGAGAAAGGCAGGTATCACATGATTTCACCCATATGTGGAATTGGAGAAACTCAACAGAGGAACATGGGGAAGGAAAGGAAAGATAAGGTAAAAAGAGAGACAGGCAAACCAAAAGAGACTCTGAAATACAGGGAACAAACTGAGGATTACTGGAGGGGGTGTTGGGGGGTGGCTTAAATGGGCATGAAGGAAAGCACTTTTCGAGATGAGCACTGTGTGTTATATGTGAGAGATGAATCACTGGGTTCTACTCCTGAAGCCAAGACTACGCTGTATGTTAAGTAACTTGAAAATAAATACATTAATTAAAAAGAAAGAAAGAAAGAAAGAAAGAAAGAAAGAAAGAAAGAAAGAAAGAAAAAGAAAGAAAGAAAGGTTGAGGGATAAGCATAGAGGCTTGCCATGTTACCTACAATACTCCTCCAAACTAACTCCATGGGAACCTAGACAGGACATGAAGATGCCAAGGAAGCAAGGCAGACAGCCGCCTTAGCGACTTAGGTCATTTCAGGGACTTAGGTCACTTCAGTCATGATTCCATGGGAAGATATGCAGTTGCTTTCCATCCTCGGAGCTGAGGGAAAGCAGAAACTTTTGCCCTTGTCCCTGAGAACAACACTAAATTTAAATGTCCCCGGGACTCCAGTGTTCTCCCTCTCGGGCCTGTGCTTTCCACACAGGACTGCCAGCACGCCAGGATCGGGGTACAACAGAAGGTAACAGAGCCCACTGAGAAGGCTCCTGTGTTGGCTAAGGCAGGCTGAACTAAGAAGCCAGAGGGACAAAACTGAAGTCCCGAAAATATAACCAGGAAACAAGTGGATGAACATGAACAGGTAAAACTTGAAACAAATAAAGGTTTTGAGGATGAAAGGTGGCAGAATCCTGCCGGGGAGCCAGAGCTGCTGGCTTTGCTGGGAGAGGCTTTTATACTCGCCTGGGGGAAAGGATCGGCCGAGGCTAGCAACACGTTTTCTGGTTTGAGGTCACAGTGAACGATATTTTTAAAGTGAAGATGCCGCAAAGCCACAAGTATCTGTAAAGAAGAAAGTCACCACAATGATTTTATTTTGGTCTATTAGTTCATTTCAAAATGTTTTCGACTAGGACATAAACTGGAAGGGCCATGAGAAAACTCACAATGAACACTTAAGCTTCTTTACACGCACAGCACTGAAATGAGCTAAATTAACAGCAGGTTTCTAAGGAAACGTCAGTGGAAAAAGTAGCATATGATGGTATTGATACAGCATCCAACATAGGTTCAGATAACAGTTGTCAATAATATCTTCCAGGGATACCCGTTCTTGAATGTTTCCAAAGAACCAGGACTTAGTCACTGTGCAATTTAAAATTTCACGAGGACTTTTAATACGTGGGCCTGCATACACATTACTCACTTGGGATACTGGACTCTGGAGACCACAGATACAAATGAAATAATACTATAAGCCCCTGCAACCTTTTTGAGTGTAATTCAGACTTTGCACATAGAGACTAAACAAGGCTAGGAAGCTGCAGTTAAGCAGTGATAACATTTGATATTGAACATTATCTTTTTTTTTTTTTTTTTTCTGACTCTAATTGATTTCTTACCTGAGTAATTAAAAACTTCGTTATGTGTTCTGGCAACCTGCCCTTTTCACTTGACAAGATCATCTCCAGCATGTCTCCATGGAGTTTTTCCATAACAACAAACACTCTTTCAGGCGTCTCAAACATACACTCCAAATTTACAACACCAGGGTGATGAAGGTTCTATTAAAGATAAATAAAGCACTTGAAGAAAATGAGTTTTTTGATACTGTTTGGCAAGCTCACTGATTATATAAAACTGTTCAAGCTTAAAGCTATGGAGAAACCCCACACTTCAGATTCTTAACATTTCTATATTCCACATGTGCTGCCTTATATTTTTGAAATTCTAATGTCTCCAAAAAATATATCATTACTTTCTATGCATAGTGAAATTATTTTTTCTATGCTGGAAAACCTAAGTTCCAACACTGTGAATTGCTAATTAGGTTTTAATTAGAATGCCATATTGAGAAATCTGTAATTTCTTAGGATCATCTCCAATATTAAGCACACCATACTAAATAAGCATACCGGGCCGTCTCTACACACTCGGGAGAAAGTGAACGTAGACAAGATGAAATCTATACTTGTGGTGCATCTGACGGCACTGATGAAGCATATTAGTCAAAACCTTTTGGAATTGCTCTGCTACTGGAGGCTGCAGTAGTTTGCTACCAAAGCTCTTACACAGAGTTTAGGTTGCCAGGAAAACAGCAAAAAAAAAAAAAAAAAAAAAAAAAAAAAAAAGTTTTGAATGCATATTTGTTCAGTGCACCATGAGGCTTCTGTGGTGGTCCTGCATTGTTCTCAAGCACTCAACAAATATTTCCACAATAAAGCAATGACTAATGACAGGCTGCATTTGGCCTGACATGATTTTTTTTAAATTAATTTATTTTGAGAAAGACAGAGAGAGTGTGAGTAGGGGAGAGGCAGAGAGAGAGGGAGAATCCCAAGTAGGTTCTACACTGACAACCGGACTCTGGGCTCGAACTCACAAAACTGTGAGATCTTGAGCTGATCTGAAATTAAGAGTGGGATACTTAACCGAATGAGCTGCCCCAGCGCTTGACATGTTAATTGTCACAAAGGTCAGGTAAAATTACTCTTAACATTAGATGGACCCTTGTGATGATGCTTGAGTCTGAATGTTGCTGTGGGGTCATCAACCAAGCCTTTGATCATCTAATCTTTATTTTGTTTTTTTCCTGTGCACAACAAAAAATGCTAACATTAAAAGAACTACTATATATTCCACTTATATTTCTTTTATATTTTTTTAATATTTATTTATTTTTGAGAGAGAGAGAGAGAGAGAGTGAGAGAGGGAGAGAGGGAGAGACAGGGTGCAAGCAGGGGAGGGGCAGAGAGAGAGGGAGACAGAGAATCCAAAGCAGGCTCCAGGCTCTGAGCTGTCAGCACAGAGCCTGACATGGGGCTCAAACTCACGAACTGTGAGCTCATGACCTGTAACAAATTCAGAGGCTTAACCAACTGAGCTACCCAGTCACCCTCCACTTATATTTCAATGAGAAACAGAAAAAAAAAAAAATCATCAGGGAGCCTGGGTGGCTCAGTTGGCTAGGAGTCTGACTCTTGATTTCGGCTCAGGTCACAATCTCACATTTCATGAGTTCGAACCCCATGCCCTGTGTTGGGTCCTGCACTGAGAGTATAGAGCCTGCTTGGGATTTTCTCTCTCTGTCTCTGTCTCTGCCCTTCCCCTGCTTTCTCTCTCTCTCTTTCTCAATAAATAAATAAACTTAGAAAAACGAACTTTAAAAAAAAAAAAAGAAGAAGAAATCATCATGAACACAAACTACCTAAAGAAGAATCAGGGACTAACTTAAATGTGCTAATAGCTGTGAACAGAAAAAAAAAAAAAAAAAGCTTTATTTTAGAAAAGAAATTTTTAGTTATAAAAGTGTATATATAAAATGAAAATTTCACAAATGACTGGAAACCTGAGGTGGCTCAGTATTCAGACTTCACAGATGGATATGGGGAGGTGAGCAGCAGAATGGGCCGCAGGAGAGAGTGCACCGTAGTCAACCTTCCACCCGATGGTAAGGGATGCCTGGCATTAACTGCATACGGAGCCAGGCCACGGCTGGCAGAAGCTCCCATGATGATATCCTGTCTCTCAGGATGCCTTTCTTCTACTTTGGCCATTTTGATCTCTGCCTCAGATCTCTGATGGGTCCTTTTGGTTCTGATGCCTTGGTGCCCAATCATGTACCATCAATGCGATCACGGAATAGTAAGTTTCTGGATGTGGTCTGAGCAGATGTCTACACATCTACCCCAAAGCCTTTCGCCTCCAGAGTGCTGGGGTCATTGTTCTTAAAACTGTCACACTGTTAGCTGGTCATATCTGGCTACTTCAGGATAGACCAAGCCTCCAGAAACATTCTCTCCTGGTCAGAGCTGAAGCACATGGACAGTGTGGGATTAACTGAGCTCACACTGTCACTACTATTACTTTATTTGTCCCTACTGCCTACAAATAAGACCAGATGGTTGCTGGGCTTTCAGCATTATGGGAGTGCCAGATCCTTAGGTGGGAGACTCCAGATAAAAAATGCATAAATGTGTTTGATATGCAGTATGGAAAACCAGCAATGGCACTTCTCATTCCCGAACCTGCACGTAGCCTGTCACATTGTCTTGCCATCCCCCTTCCTGAGAGAGGAGCCACACTGAATGGAAAGACCAGCACCTGGGTCTCCAGGCATTTCAGCTGTCCTGTTTTAAATCAGTGATGACAGGAAAGGCTTTAAGAATGATGTGAGTCCTGCCTGAATTATGACCCTCCTGGAACAAGTCCACCATAAGATGTGCTAAGTGTACCTTCTTCTTTGAGTATTTTCTGAACTCTTTTTTCTTAAAAAAAAAAACAAAAAACAAAAAAACACAATATTTATTTGAGAGAGAGAGGGAGAGAGAGAATCCCATGCAAACTCTGTGCTGTCAGCACAGAGCCCCACGTGCAGGGTTCAGTCCCAGCAACCATGAGATCATGACCTGAACCAATACCAAAAGTTGGACGCTTAACCGACTGAGCCACCTAGGCGCCCCTGAACTGATTTCTATTTAATCTAACTTCAAACATTTAAGCAGTGTTCTGGAGCGTTTGGCTTTCTTCAATGATCAAGGCCTATTGACTGGGTGGGGAGGAAGAACAATGAATAGGAAAGCAGGAGACTGACAGAAGCAGGTAGCAGCAAGGCAGGGGGTCTCCCATGTGTAGACACAGGAGAAACTGTTGTGTGAAGAAGATAAAGGTTAAAGGGGGCTCAGGAAGGGCAGGGGAGAACAGAAGTGGTGTTGTAGTGGCTCAGCCTGCTGCTTCTGCTTACCCTGGTTTGGACTGTGGAGGGTGAGGGAGAAGAGGGAATCAGAAAATGGCCAGGAAACTCTCCTGCCTAAAGTAGCCAAATATATATGCAGTGTTGCTCTTCATGTGCTTCTACTTCTATGTCTCTAAGAGAGGGAGTTCTTAGAAACACTAAAGTCCTTCATTCAGCCATTCTTTTTTCCTTTTCCCTCTTCTATTACATGACTTAACAAGCCCCCATACGTAGGTGAGGACTTAAATGTGTTTATCTGGTGTACTCCCAGAATGTTCTAGGCCAAAAGTAAGGAATGGATTAATGAAGACTGTTCACTGTCAACTATCTTGTGCCATGTTCACTGTAAACTCTGAAAGACTCTAAAATGTCCTCTAATAGCATCTTTATGGAAAGGATAAGAGAAAATTTTGCTATTTTTACTAAAGGACTTTGAATAGAGTTAGGTATACAGATTTTAAAAAGTTCAATAAAAGCACTGAATTGTAAGTTGTGTATACACAACTGGGAAAAAGAAATGTTTTAGAAAATTTTAGACTAATAGGTTTGTTGCACTTGGCCCTTGCTCTTTTATAAAAACCCTTATGCTTTATAGATTTGTTAAAGAATACCCTCAGTGGTAGCTGAAAAATCTTTCCAAGAGCAAAATGACTTTTTCTTTTTTCTGCAGAGAGAATATATAATAAGTTGATATTTTTAAAGCTTTTCATATGTAGCTGAGACAAGGCCATCATAGATGCTTACTCGTGAGCTGTAATTTTTGCATTGAACCAAATGACCAAAGTTGTTTTCCTATTTGACAGTAACAGAAGAAAAGAGAATAGAAAGAGTCATGCCTTATTTATCCAAATTCTCCATACTATACTGATAATTATTTCTTTAGCCTAGAAAGAGAATAATATTTGGAGAGTGGAAATAAAACAAATTCAAGCCATTATTTTCTATTACCATTTATAATTCATATTGTCTTTTTAATTACTGAAGAGTAACTCTAAGATAAGTTTCAACCCAAGTGGTCCATATGACTTGCTCACAATTTTACTTTTCTGTGTAAAATGTGAAATAACTTTTCAACTTTTCCTACTAATGTAAAAAGTAACCAAATTAACTTAGAAGTGGCTTGATGATTTTAACACTAACCATGGCATACTAGTATTCAGAAAGAATTTTGCTAACTTCTCAGGCCTACCTCAAGAATTCAGATAATAAATTTCATGGCAGAGTAAGCTACTACTGGACTCTCTGACCATCTGTTTGTTGCATTTAAGTAATTTAATTTTCAGGAAATGAAACATTTGGTCAAGTACAGGAAAGAATAGTGTCCATTCACACTTAACAGATTGATGACATATCCATGGGGTGAATATAAATTATTTTGAAGTCTGGAGGAAATACCATTTGGAGATCAAGACAAAAATCTTCCTGATTCAAGTTGCCTAGAGAATTCTTATGTAATCAATGGAAACTAGTCACTAAAAGCAGAAGCTTTCATAAAAATTATGATATTTTATCTAAAAGAAAGGAAATAAAAATTTAACATTTTTAGTGTGTATATACATTCTATTTTAGGTTACACTTTTCAGATTCAAGTTCAACAATATTTCATTGGTACTTATATTCTTTACTTCTAATTAAAATATTCATTTCATATATTTAGCTGTGATTAGTTAAAGATGTCATGTTTTCCCCTTGTTTATTCTACCTTCAGGATTATTATACTCAAACATATGAGAGGTGGGAAAGAGGAGAATTAGAATCAACACATCTTTTTAACAGGTTGTTTAAGAGGAATACAGCCTGAATATGGGGACTTCTGACTAGTTTTCTATCAAATACCTAAATGTTTTAGTTCAAAATGAGACAGAAGGAAATAAACTTAACAGTGATAAGTCCAAGGTCTAAATTCTAAATGGCATGCAGAGCGGAAGGAAGAATATTTCATTACACAGCACTGTTCATGGAGACGTAAGGTAACTTTCTCAGAGGTAAAGCACTGTGGCAATGACTTTGTTGATCCTCATTACTGCCCACTTGCCAGTGTTGAGAAAAGAGGACATCTTATCCATTTTCCAATCACATTCTCTTATAATTTATGCTTCATTTAATGCCTCTAGAAATCACAATCACCTGATACCTTATAAAAGGGAAATAGCATGTAATTCCCTGAGAGAGGCTAAAAAAGTCAATGTAGAAACCAGGTGATTATAAGAAGACTCGGTAAAGATAATACCAAAATTGGTAAGAAAGCTAAGCTATCTCTCATAAATTCCAGAACCTATCCAACTGTCTTTTAGGTATGTCGACTTAAATGAAAGATGTTCAACAACAGAATCAGTGTCTTTCCACCCAAACTTAGTCTTCTGGTGGTGTTTCCTCTCTTGGTAAATGGCCAACCATCTGGGTCAGAAGCCTGAGAGTCATCCTTAACATTCTCTTCCCCCTCACTTCCAATGACCAGTTTTAGAGCTCATCCCCTTAATTCCTCTTACATTGATGCCTCACCTTCATCCTCACCATTAATGCCTTGGTTTGAGCCTTATCTCTCTTCTAGGGATGGGCCACAGCCTCCCAACTGATCTCTTGGTCTTAGGTCTTGTTCTCCACCAGCCCACTCCTGGAGCTAAGATCAGGAGTGCAACACTTAACTGACTGAGCCACTCAGAAGCCCCTAGTGCACTCCTCAAAGGGCTGCCACTGTGATTCTGAACATTCCATCTTGCTTCTAGCTCATAAGGGAATCACCACCAGCTTTAGGAGATGTACCCTTTAGCGCAGCCCATGGGACCCTTTACCATCAGCTACTTCTCTTCCTCCTATCCAAGTATTTCCCCAGATTCTTTTCTTCTTCCCTATATATCTACCCTTCTCTCTAGTCACAGTAATTATTTTCAGAACAAGTACCCCTCTCTCTCTCCCTTTTACACTTTCGTACACACTTTCTCTCAGCCTGAATCAGACCATTTTGTCTGATATGAATAATCAACTATTAGGCAGCTTTCATTGACTCCCACCGTCTGACTTGGATGTCTCTGCAACCCTCTTCCTTCAATCCTTGTTAAATTCTCTTTCATAACAGTTAACATATCATACCTAGTTATTGATGGACCTATGTGTCTTACCTGTAAGACTATAAGCTCCATAACGCCTGCATTTTATCAATTTTACACCTAGTCCATGTAAGCTTAGTGCCTGGTATATATTAAATGTCCAGCACAAATTTGTAAATTTGATTGAAAGATGAACAGTTCATATATCTCCTTACTTTTCAGTACATGGGTAACATTCTTTAAGATTTAAGTGATTTTATTGAAGAGATGATGATACATGCCTGACATATTTAGCTAGCACATTTTGCATCAAATAGACTATATGTTGATATTCTCTCTTCATATAAAAATACAGTACATGAATTTTTCATTGTGAGTTCACTTGAATCTGCTAATGAGCAATGTCAGGTTTCTGATGATGGCTACTATCATTATAAATAATGATTTTTATGATAAACACCAATAATACAGTTGTGAATATCAGAGATGTCACCAATGGTAAGAGTTGGAAAATGATATCCTTAAGTCTCGAGGGAATGACAAAGACATCCTGGTGGTTTCTAAGCACCAGTCCTTCAAAATATATAAGTTTTGGCCACTGCTCTGGTAAATATTTCAACATATTTGAAAGGAAGAAACACAATTTTAATGCTATTTAGGTGATTTGTATTTACTTTATATCTAGCTCTCAATAAGGAAGTTTTCATAGTATCAGCTCATTCTCAAAGGCAAGAGTTACCAGCAAGAGACAAGTTAAAGCAGCAGCAGCTGAAGGCCACCATCAGGATACTCCTACATTATCCCTTTCCCTCCATGCCAACCCTCCCTTACATGAGTTGTGAAAACCTAATTTCCTAGGATTTCATTATTGTCCCAAGAGTGAGAAATAAAGCAATGAAAATGGGCCATTCAGATAATAAAGATCACTGTACTTCTAACTTCTAGTGTAGAATAGGCCTCAGGACACCATTCTCTTTCTTTGTTTTTCCTTTCGCTCAGAGCAGGCACAAACACAAGGAAAGCCTCAAGGCCGTGAGCCTAATTTCAGAGGCACAGTCCCTGGAAACAGACTGCTACAGATTGTATTCCAGGGCTGCACATTCCACTGACTTTCATTCCTTTGTATGTGAAATGGCACAATAATGTGTCTAATTCTGTAATGTAACTAGGGCTTGGTTATTTAATGTATATAAAATACTTAGAATCATGCCTGGTACATACTAAAGGTTAGCTGATATTGTCATTAGGCACATTTTCTGCCATTTTCACAAGATCTGGGCCACATTTCTCTGTCTAGTTTGATACCTAAAAGTTTACAGTTAGTGGCAGAAAAGAAAATTTCCTTTTGCCTTTCATGTAACAGAGGCTATAGGTTAACCTGAACCTTCTAATTTGTCCTCCCCCATCTTTCTTCTTGCCATAATTTTAGACCTCAGTGATGGCAGAGACGCATCACTCTGAGGTCAACCATGAGAAGACTTTGTTACACTAGGTGAAAGGCCTTCTGGATGGAGATCACTTGGTTGTGTGTAAATGTATGCCCATTTCATGTTCAGCTGGCCAAAAATCTACAGTTTAAATGGGCTCATATTTTAGTAGTTATCTTTAAGCATTTCTGGCAAATTTAATCTGTAAAATTTTAGAAAGGTACATTGATGACAGTCTAGAACAAAATAAAGCTAACATACACTCTCAGAGGAATAAGTGCATGCAATATGACTTTAACAACAAGACCAGATGTAATAATCCATCTTCTTGTAAATAGATACCACTGGCTAACATTTAGATCAATGGGGCCACAATCAAATTTAACCCACTGGACCTTCGGAACTCAGAAAAATTCACATAATTTTTGGTAAGAATTGTTCATACCACCCATCAGAACTAGAATGCAACTTACTTTTGTTGTAGCAGTAATTAGCACAGACTGATGCTAGATTAATACAATCCAAAATTTTGTGGGAGAAATGGTAAGCTGAAGTATCTTCATTAACTGCCAAAAACAAAAGATACACCTGTATCTTGCCTGGCTCTCAAGAGAGAAACTTGCAGGTGGCCAGTTTGTAATGCACAATTTACTACAACATTTTTCTCATCTTAAATGAGCTTTAAGTCTTGTGTATTCTATTAAGTAACATTCGCCCAATAAATAAAAAGAAAAGAAAAAGGACTAATTCAATATTTGCATAGCAAGAAAATCAACCGAGTTCTGATGCATGATTTTGTATTTATGTATGTGCATAAACCTGTCTATACTTCTGTCAGTCATTCTTCTCCATCATTTCTGGAAATGCTCCAATCTAGCTTTAGACTCCAGGGTTGCTGCAGACACATGATAAATACAATGTGTCTTCTCCTTTCCCTATAAGAAGAGAAGCAGCTAAACGCAGAGAGGAAGAAGTATACAGAAAACAATACTTAAAAAAAACAAAACAAAACAAAAAAAAACCTCTCATCATCTTTCATGTCATTTCTAGCCTTTCTTGACTTCCCACCAGATATAAGTAGTATAAAGCTATGTGATATTTTCCACTCATCACCAGGAACCCTTCAAATTCAAGGTACATGGAAATTTTTAAAATCCCAATCCAGGTTCCTGAGCCTGTAATTTGGATTGATACACTGAGGTTTTGTTGGAATTAATATTTATATATGGCTGAATTTGATACTGATCTTTGGAGGTGGGGGTGATTTTTATCAGGAGAACTCAGGAAAGACTCTCACACAGAAAGGATCTCATATGTACTCCCGTACTTAACTCTTAAGCCCCAACTAAGACCACAATTTCAAGTTGACTAGGTAAAAAGAGCCAACACAAAGACTTCAAAGATAGAAAGTTAACAAATGACCAATGCCTTAAAAAAAAACAACAACAGTGTTTGTAAGATTCCACCCATAAAGTATGACCCCCCACCCTTTCTTCCATGCTATTACTCAGTTTGTGTTTAGAGGAAAGGCAGGAATTAAAAGTATGGTTGTTAAAATAGAAAAATTGGAATTTGTAAATCAAGATGTGTTTATTGTATATGATAGCTGAAAATGGCTCAAATATCTGCAATTTTTTCAACTTGCTATCAAATGCATGGCAATGGAGACACATCTGCAACACTTTTTTTTATTTCCTGTTAATCTGGCTAGAAACATGAATGCATAAATCCAATCTAGTCTTGGTGTTAGATTTTAAAGTGTAATTTTTAACAAATCATAACACTGTAGCCCAGCTTCTATATTTAGATGCCAGCACTCCAGAAAGCATAACATTCTCTTATAGCATTAAATGATCTGTGCAGACACATAACCCTTCTAATGCCTTATATACCAGATAATAGGAAGTGGAGTGAGTATACAGGGTCTACTGAACAGCAACAGAACACAGACACTATTGCCAAACAGGTCAAATGGTGACATTTCACATTTGTGTAAGGTTTCCGTAGCAAAATGTGTTTCATTGATATATTCTCAAAATTAAACAAATTCTTAATAATGGGGCTTTTCAGAATCTTTAATAAGTGAAAGACTGTATTCACTTCTAAGATGTGGGATGATCTGAATATAAGATATCAGACACATATTTTTTAAACTGTCTTAATGAGGGAATCTTTACCCCCATCCCCTTCCATGAAGGACCGACTAGTATTCTTCCAAAAATACACTGGGAAACACTGATTTAAAAAACATTTTATATATTATTTAATTTAGTTCCCCAAAACATTCCTGCAAAGTAAGCACAGCAAGTCAGATGAATTAGAATTCATAATTAAGGAAATCAATGCTAAAAAAAGATTTACCCCCCCTCCACCGCCCTGCCAAAAAGAGAGAGAGAGAGAGAAGAAGGAAGAGTTTTAACTTGGAACCTGACTTTTTGACACTAAGTTTTCATTCTGACTAACTTCTTACTCAACAGGATACCTATTTGGAAAAATCTCTAAGTTCATTTTCTTTTTCTTATAATAGATCTTTGTTTCTTTTTTTCCTCCATGTTAGATATGTATATACATAATCAATGGGCTTCATTTTTCGGAACATGCAGAAGATAACAAGATTATCTCAGAGCTGCAAAACATGTCCTATCTAAAGAAACAATTTCATGAAAATTCTTCATGCAATAAAACAGAAAGAAATATTTTAAAAAATATAATAAACATATTCAATGAAACAACAGAAGTATAAACTAACCTCTTCCTACACACTAAAAGAAAAGATACTCAAATGTTGCATATTTTTCTCTAGAGAAAGAAAAAAAAATGACTCCTTCATGATTTTTTTTAAAAACTACCAGTTTGCAAAAATTTTCATTTTTCCCACCCACACTTGGCAATATTATTTTCTGGTTTTCTAGCATGATCATCTTTTCTCCACCTCCTGATCATCCTTCTAGACTAAGGGAACAAAGCCGTTTACTTACACATTGACGTTTTTAGACAAAATGGTAAAGAATGCTTTATTATCTGCTGGCATGCTCTGCAATTCTGTATGCCCCTGGTTTCTTCAGTATGGCTAGACAATTTGTTCAATAAATATTCACTGAGCACCCATCAGGGGCCAGGCATATGTTAAAGTGTTATCAGCCCCAGTCTAGGCTCTGAGTCAACCATGTTCTTTGTTAGGATGAAATAATGTTTCTAGGTTCTATGTGTAGGGAATTCAACAAGTTACAGGAACTGGTTTATAGAAGCTAGACTCTATAGCCTAGTTGTGGCAATACTAGTAACACCTAGTAAGTATGGCACCTTTACTTACTTATATGCCAGGCACTGCTAAGAGTTTCACAAAATTATCACATCTGAGTCTCACAACATCTCTACAAGGTTTCCTAGGTAAGGAAACTGAGGCTCAAAGAGCTTAATTAATTTATCCAAGTTCCTAAGAACTCTTAAATAAAAAGTCTGAGCTTTGAACCCAGGCATCTGATTCTAGACCTCATGCTCTTTAAACACGATAGTATCCGTTACTTGAAGACTCTCTGTGGACTCAAATCCATTTAGAACTGGGGTCCTGATGTTCTAACTGGTGTGCTTTCAAGGTCCATGTTACTTCAGTCTCCTCAATATGATCTCACAGCCCATCTCAGCATATTGTCTAGATTTCTGAATGCTGCCTGTGGCAAGTCTTCTCATCTCAGTGTCCCCTCTACCTGTTATGACATCCACCATGACAAATTGCCTTGACGATTCTTTAGCTTCCTAACTGGTGGGACTTCCCCTATAGCTCAGTCTATTTCTAAACCCATATACCACCACAGTGTTGCTCTATGTTATCAAATCCTCTCTTGATCTTGAGGTTCCACTGTATTTAAAAGCATCACTCTGATATGTTCTCTGCCTTTCTTTGCACCCAAAGCCCAATTTTTCCCCCAGGATTCAGTTTTTGAGACAGCCTGTAACAATAGGAACAATTAGCAGCTATTCTACAAACTCATCCTCCTTAACAAATACCACAATTTTCAAATTAGAACTTAAAATTTATTGATTCATACAAAAAGTATTATGACAAAGGCCCTGAGAAAGAGTTTAAGAAAATACAGTATGTGATTTAAGATCATTTTGTCAAAAGTTAATCGGTTACTTATAAAGTCTTTACTACCATGGTAGGCATTGTGGAAGCTGAAAACAAGGTGTTGCTGAGACCTTCAAATTCGTTTATGATCTAATTATTACATAAGAAGTATTCAATAAATGCTACTACTTTATATGAAGACTAGAAACCATAGATAAACAGGAAATATGGAAAACAGCACAAGACTGGGAGATCTGGAAGGTCAATCAAACATGGTTAAACCAAGTAAACCAGGATGGGCATCCAGCCTTGGAATTAAAAGCTGAGCAATGGCCAGAGGTTAAGAGTAATGATGAGAACAATAATTCAAAGAGGAATGAAAGGTTCAGTTGAATAGGAGTGATAAGGTACAGCATGATCACCTACGATGTAAAAAAAACAGGAAAAATAGATTTGATGAAATAAGAAAACTACTAAGCTAGGGAGGGATAGGATGGAAACCACTAAAGACTCATCTGGTTGGGGTCTTCAGATGAACCAGAGAAAAGGCAGGGCCAGCAGATGATGATGGAGTGGGATTGGGGGATGGGGAACCAAGCTATCAGAATATCACCTGTTGCAGTAATCAAGGGATGAATTTAAAAGCTTGGTCTAGACTAGTGCCAACGGAAATGTTAAGGATGAAGTTAGGGCAAATGTGTAGAAAGAAAGACGAGGAACAGGGGCACTTCGTCACTAGCAGTTGAAAGGAGCAAATAGCCTCTAACAAGGTTTTCTTGTCGTCAAACTTTTTTCTCTATAATATGCCATCCCCAAAAGTTATTTTGATCATAACTTAAAAAAACAAAAACAAAAACATTTCAAGCAGAATAAAATCCAATCAACCTGGCACAATATGTATGTTTCTCTATGAACTCACACGAAATCCATTTCCTGGTCTTACTGCACACTCTGACTCATAACAGCAGTCTCCTAAGTAGTTATACTCTTGTGGAACAGAAAGATTTTTAAGAGATATGGGAACAGAGCATAATTTTAAGAAAATCTATTTTGTTTATATCTGTATCCCTGCTGCCTGGAACATGGTGGGCCCTCAGTTATATATGAGGAATGAATGAATGAATCATACCAGTCCACAAATTATCTTCTAATACAGACCTGAGAATAGCCATATAGCTTTTAAATTCTCTATTGCGGTTTCTTTTCATAAAAATTTTTCTCCCTTACAATGGATACTTCTCACTAACTCCAAATAGGAAGAAAAATCCTCAGGGAGAAAAGTAGAGAGAAAATTTGAAATACTATATTGGTCTGAAGTGGCTGACACTAACATGGAAATCAATACTTCTGTAACTTAATTTCTAATTCACACTTTCACCAAAATTCAAGAAGATTTAATGGATTTATTAATGGAGAGGGGACTGAAATGAATTTCTGAAGATAAATCACCATTTTTGTTTGTTTTCTCTTACAAAGTGGCTCCTACAGTTAAAAAAAAAAGAAAACTATTGCTGAATTCTAACTCAAACACTACATAATAAACACCCACCAACTTATGAACTGAATTAAAAAATTAATCTCAATAAATAGTATACTTTCAGTAACACTTTATTTTTTATTTAAGAAGTACTGATAAAATTTTACAGAATAAAGCTTTTACTAATAATTATAACTTAATCCAAAAGTATGTTTTAAACACTTAAAGTGTGGTAATCAAGAAATTTTAAATATATACTTATTTTTATGGTAAATAATTACGAAAAGGAACCAACAAAAGACTTCCAGGTATAAAAACACATTACAATGGAATATAATTTTGTGGGAAAAGTGAAATATAGGCAAAGGAAATAAGGAATGTTGTGAATTATACTATTGTTAAAGAAATGCACATTCACATATTTTTTTAAATGGATGGTAAAGAATATCAAATGTCTATGACATTTAGATTCTAATGCATACATTTAAAGGAGTTCTATAATAGCTTTATTTTTAAATATTGATACTTTAATATAGTACAAAATTAAAACTCTTTAAAATATGACAAAATAGTTCTAGCTGTCATCTTAAAAATACACAAACAGTTACAAAATTTTTCTTTTAGAATTATTTTTGAGATACATGATGAAAAATGTTTGAAGGCCACTCTTCCAAAATGATCTAAATTTTTCTACTCATTTGTCATAGAATATTTATTTTACTAAGGTAGCCCCTCAGCCTAGTAGCCCTTTCCAGCATTTCTCTGGGTATAAAAACCTATGAATCTTTCAAGATTTCATCAATGCTATATTTCTCTTGGAAGCTCTCCCTGATTCCAACATTCTGGCCTCAGTCATAATCCGTGATTTCTTTCACTATATTTCCACAGCTAACACGATTTGTAGTTACTTGTACCTGACTGCCCAAATAGAAGTCAGAATGAAACTGGGTAGGTTTCATTCATTTTTACATGGGCCAGAAGCTCAGTAACTTGCTTTGTATAAAGGAAGTATTTCACAGTTATTGCTGATGGACTTAATATTTTTATTAATTGAAGAAAAGGGTTCTTGCCTTAGAACCTGGAAGAATGATTAAGGTTTAAGCGTTTGGTTTTAGGCTGGTTGGTTTGGGGTGAGACCGGCCCAAAGTGGAGATGTCCTAAGGTCAAAGGTCTGAGACTCAAGTGCCTGTGGAAGATCAGAACTCAAAAGATCAATTAAGGAATGACCTGGGAAGGGATGACAGACGACTCCCTTAAAGTGGATGACCTCACTTCAGGAATGAGTCCCATATTAGTATGGGCCATTTATATGAAAGAAAGAAGTTCAGGAAGACAAGTTGGAAGGACTAGCAGGGAAAGAGAAACAGGATCTGGTAAGTGCAGGGGGGAGTGAGGACAGAGATTTGAAAAAGGAACAAATGATCAATGCCCTGCAAGGACTGAGATAAAGACTGAAAAACAGCCAAAGGGTGATAGGCAGGCAGAGGAAGAAAACAAGGGGATGGCAAAGGGCCTTGCATTTTATTTAAGAAAGGCAGGGAAACCAAAGACAAGGAAATCTATGAACAAGAATGAAAAGAATAGAGCACAAATCTACAAGAGCTGCCATACCAAAGGGAGAGTTGGATGCAGCTGTGCAAGGCAGCCCAGACAAATCCCAACCACACTTGGCTGTTGCTGTTGTTTTGTTTTGAAGTTAAGAGACACATGAATGAGAAGAGGAGTGCCTCCCAATAGAGAAACCAGAGTAATGGAGGTAATTTTGGAGGTTAGTGCAAGGGATATATTTAACTTATGGCCTGTAAATTTCTTATGTATTTTTTCTATATTATGTATTCTATATTTTTAAATTGCAAAATGCTTTCACACCTTGTATCATAAACAGAAGTGCTTGTGTTTTAATTTTGACTGAACAAATCTGTGTTAATAAAGTACATTAAATATATATCATACCGATATCATTTACTGTAGGTTTTTAAGTTTCTAAGTTTTCTTAAGATAAAGTTTCATCTCCTTGTAAAGGTCAGTTTTCTGTGATATTCCTAATCATTAAACAACAATTTTTTTATTCTTTTTTGTTGTCATGAATAGGAAAAAATAATTTCAAATTTTCCATGTTTTTTTTTAAATCAAGATACAACTTTTAAAATAATAATATAAGTAGGATCCCTTGGGGATTTTATGAAATGTTTAACATCTACGTTAATTAACATTGTTCTGAAACACAGTAATAATAATGAAGTATTTACATCTAATGAAAGCAGAGCTCTTCTAAATGATATAAGTAAGGGATAATAACTATGCCATAAGATTCAGACTCGCCTCAATTTTTCAACTATTTAAAGATATCTGAAGAGCTTAATTTTCTAACAACTGAATCAGATTTTGGAAAGCCTTCACCTAGGTTATATAGAAAGGAGAAAAGGGAGAAAGAAAGAATTCTTTCACATATTCCATAGTTACACAACTTTGAAGTCTTCTATAAGCTAAGGAGCTTTTTTACAAACCACAGAAACAAATTAGCATTTGACCAGAGGACTAGGAGAGCTGCATGGGCAGGAATTTCTGCCATCAGTCACTTTAGTCAACATGGCCACTTCTGGAGAATCAGGAGGAGGGGACAGGGCAGAACTTGTGAACTCCAGGTACAACCAAAAACGAGGACTCCAGCTTTTGTAAGTAGGGAACCACAAGGCAGAGGATATCAAATGCTTCCAGGAATCACTTTTATATCCAGAGGGATGGAATTCTGTTCCATAAGGTTAGTAGAAGAAAACCTTTCTCACCATCCAGTTGACTTTGATCATGGCACTTTGTCTGAACGTATCAGTTAGTGAGTCAGAATTCTAACCCCCACCCTCTATCCCCATTACTGCTTTGTCTTTTCAGGTCCAAAAAGATGAATTCTAACTTTTAATAAAAATATAAAATGAGGCAATGAGGGCTTTCAGAGAACTAACCACATTAACCATAGTTAATCTTTCTTAACTAACCAATTAAACATTAATAGCAAATGCGGACCAGATTCCTGCTACCTAGTGGGATATTATGTATGCCATCTTATGTGACAGGATGGTGTTTCCGTACAATTTTATTCAACAAATATTTGCTAAACACGTAATGTGCACCAGGAAAAAATTCTTGTGTTCGGGATACATCAGTAAGTGAAACCATGATATCTGCCCTCCAGATGTGCACATTCTAGTGAAGGGGCTGGGGTGAGAAACACACAACAAATACAACAAATGAAATTCTATAACAGACCAGAAGGCAATTAAGTGCTATGGAAGAAAAAAAAAAAAACATATATCAGAGTTAAGGGTGGTACAGGGGTATGGATGTGAGGGGGTTTGAGTGGACTGTATTTTTAAATAAGGTGAGAGTGGCATTTATATATCAATGATATGAACTTAAACACCATTGTCTCTGGATATTGAATTATAATCTTTCTGGGAAGCTGATAAATTTGACAATTGGTAAAAAAGTTCAAACTTTTTTTTTTCATTTTTTTCAGTTGGAAGATAGGATGAGTTCCCTATTTTTGATGAACAAATTTTGAACCAATTGGCAACTTTATGATAAAGTACAAACTACTGAATCCAGTATGTGCATATAATTAAGCCAAACCTTAATAAGACGCATAGTACATGCTATGTGGTTGAAAATTCAACACATAAATATGCTGCAAACATCTGACTGACAGAAGGCATAGCCGAGTGATTCAAACTAAGACCCATGACAAAAAGGATCTGTGTGTCTCTGCTTCCACTGTAACCACTGGACACAGAACAGTACTTAGTTTGTGATATGTGTACTCAATCAATACAAGTTTGATGAAAAAAGTGAAGACTGGTTAGGGCCAGTGGGGAGGAGTGATAAGCAATGAGCATTTCTGAGATTTCAGGCCATAATATGAGAACTGTTCCAACTCTTCATGTACTCAAGGGGCAGAATTTGACTTTCAACCTAACCAAACATTTTTTTTTTTTTTTTTTTAGAAACCCATAACGAAAATGTTGCCAAAGCCTGTTTATTGCAACTGAGTTATTGATTGCATCCACTCTTTTAGAAGAGGAAATGGGAGGCAGTTTATGCTCAGGTGTATTTTATTTGTCTACCTTACTATAGAATCAGCAGCTGATAACATACAGACATGCTCAGGAGAGCCAATTATAGGTTCTAGACACAGAAAATCAGACATTCAACATTGATCTAGTCACTCTCTGCTACTGCCATAAAATGTAGAGTGACAGAGCCATGTTAACCAAGAAACTTCCCTCATGTCTGGTAAGGAAGGATAAATGTCTCTGTACACACGCCAGTCTGGATGTTGGCCTGTTGCAAAGGATCTGCCTTCAGGACACCATGTGGGAGTGGAGACGGGGACGGCAGGGGCCAGGGTTGGCAAGATGTCATTGACTAACTTTTCAGACGTCACTTACAGCTCAGTGTTGCCAAGTTAAGAATTTTCTAAAAAAATCTTTTTCGGTAACTGATTAGCAAACGCCAAGCTATGAATCTATGAATTGGCATCTTCAGAGCCGTGGTTATCATCTTCCCCATGAAAACAGAGAACACTGTGGTAGTTCTCTGTGTTACATAGTTGTTCAGAAGCACAAAAACACCATCTTTAGAAATTATTAGTCCCAGAAAAGTCTATGTTATTTTTCTATGTATAGCAAGCATTATTTTTGGTTGTCCATGCACATGAACTCCTTTAGGGCGGAAGTTGCATTTTCTTCAACTTTTTATTGATGAAACTCAATAAAGTGCAGTTAAATGAAACAAGTGAAGAAATGCAATATGTTTTGCTTTGTTAGTGATGTTCAAATGAAAATTATTCAATAAAGCTATGAATTAGAAATTATGACCAGCTTGCACAACAAGTAGAGAATTATGGTGGTTATATAAAAAAATGGCCATTTATCAATGGCCTAATTGTCTAGACTGAATAGCTAGGTTGACCACATTTAGCAAACAGTTGCTCAATTTCCTTTTAGTCTGTGGAAAAAGTTTTAACAGTTACAAAAAATTGTATATACCACATAATATGTCTGACTAACATATTCTGGCTTGAAAAGGGATTGGGGTGCCTGGGTGGCTCAGTCGGTTAAGTGTCCAACTTCGGCTCAGGTCATGATCTTGCAGTTCATGAGTTCGAGCCCCATGTTGGACTCTGTGCTGACAGCTCAGAGCCTGGAGCCTGCTTTGGATTCTGTGACTCCCTCTCTCTCTGCCCCTCCCCTGCTTGCATGCTCTCTCTCTGTCTCTTTCTTTCAAAAATAAACAAACATTAAAAAAAAAAAGTAAAAGGGATGACTGTTAACGAAAGGAGTTAAGGAACATGCTCAATATAAAGGGAAAGGCTTACTTTGAGAGACAAAGAGGACATTAACAATACCAAGATGATCTGAATCTCAGGCATACATTACTCATTTACTTGATATGCTGACATTTACATACTCAATTCATATAATTATCACAGCATAAAGGTGGAATGTTTATGAAGACAAGGTCATTTACAATGTGAAACAAAATGGTCTCAGCATGTCCACAATGAGCAAATGCTGAAATATTACCCATTTAATGAGCATTAATAATGTATTAAAATCCAGAATTAGGTACATAAAAAAGAACAAATGTTGCCCAGACTCAGGAAAGATACTACACAGGTAGTAGTTCGATGCTTGATCTGCCTTTCCAGTTATTTTGAAGTGTTCCCAAAAATCTACGCCACAGATATTTGGATAACTTTTCTTTGTTCTGAAGAAGTTGGAGGAATATTTTAGAGCCTCCAAAAGAAAAGCAAAGAAGTACCTGTAGAATTGCAACCTCATTACGAAGCTGGCTTTCTTGTTTGGTTGGAAATCTTAATTTGTCAATGATTTTAATAGCTACGTCTCTTCCTGTTTTACGATGTTTTCCTTTAAAATGAAAAGGGGAAATATTAGCATAATGTTACTAAATATCATATATATTAAAGAACACCAGAATTTATAAAGATAATTTTAAGAATTACAAAAATGTTTCACTGAATAAATTAACATTTCTAATGAGCACCAACTTATATCCATCAAGATTTCATTTCTTGGCTCCATTATTCTGAATCAAATATGTACTATAAAATCAGCCACAATTTAGAACACAAAAGTGGAACGTTAAAAGCTATACCTATCAACAGCCTGATATTTTCTCACAAAAATATGTGTTTTAGAAACAGGATATTGAACTACTTAATATGGACAATATTATACCACCAGCAAAATGCTCTCCTTAAGAAAGTATAATTTTAAAGTGCTGGTAAACTAATGCACATTAAAATGGAAAGAATAAAAAGTCTTGGCTCTCACTTACTAGCTTTGTGACCTTGAGAAATAATTTAAACTTTCTGAGTTTTTGGTTCCTCATCTTCAATGGTAGGGCTGTTGTGAGCATTAGATGAAATAAGATATGTAAGGTACACACAGTACCCAGGTAATTGTACACACTCACCTTCACCATCACCATCATCATCACCATCATCACATGACAGGCCTTTTCCACACATTACATCCCATTTAATTCTCACAACAAACCTTATAGGGAATCTATAGGGCACCCTCAAGCTCTTCACTTCTATACTACTATAGTGTAGTAGATACAGAATACAGTAGTAGTAAATAAATATGAACATGAAAACAGGAAGTCGACCTAATTACTCAAGTTTTTTCACATACAAACTAAACTGAGATTCAATTGTTCCAACATTTGTTGTAAATCTGGTGTTCCTCCCCGCTCTACCCCACTCTCTTCCCGTTGACTCCTTTCAGACTGCTTCCCTTCACTACCAGATTCTCTTGTTTTCACATTCTCTGCTTCCCTAACACCACTTATTCTTTGACGCACTGTGATCTCTACTCCAACTCAGCCATTTTACTTTCAACAATCTTCAAGGTCAGAGCCTTTTTTGTCTCTACTCCTCTGCTGCTATAGTACTTGACCTTTCTTCTGATAGCTGTTCTCATCTGCTTCATCCCCTGTGCGTCTAGGCTTAACTTTTCAGTTTCTTTGTGGAGGCCTCTTCCTGGGCCTGCTCTTTTAGTGTTGGGTATTACAAATTATCTGGTCTCCCTAACTTCATTTCTTACCCCTACACTATGTGCAGTTGTGCATATTTATTATGCTCTACTCGCAAGACTTTTTCTTTTTTGTAAGCAATTATTACAATGTAGAGCAATACTCTGTGTAGTACTGTTACACTGTTGTGCAGCAACAAAAAGCACAATGGCTGCTGACTTATGGTAGGTTTTCCATTAAAAAACTCATTTGAGCATTTTTTAAGAATCAAAATCACTTTTTTTCGTTTCTTTTCTTTCTTTCTTTTTTTAAGTAAACTGCATGTCCAACGTGGGGCTCAAACTCATGACCACAAGATCAAGAGTCATATGCTCTATGCCCTGAGCCAGCCAAGCACCTCTAAAATTACTTTTTAGAACAGAATATAACTTAATCAGTTTTTAACTGAAAAAGCATAATATTATACTACCATAAATAATATTGAGTGAGACACTGTGATAATTTCAGAGCACTCCCACCTCACAAAAAAGATGATTTTTTAACTGATTATATCCAGGACAGGAAGTTATGATGGCATTTTATAGGGCTGATAAAACATTAATGTTAAATGTTTCTTAAAGCCTTGAAGAATATAACTGAACTGGCTAGAATCTAGAACAGCATAGGTTAAAGTAATAAATTCACCAAATAGCTTGACAATAAGAAAAAGGTAAAAATACAGTCTTTCATTTCAAAAATGTTAAAAATGATAACCTTAATGAATACGTACATTGTCAAGAATATTAGAATTAAAAAATTATTTTATCTAGTTACACGAATGGATTTCTGTAGAGTTCTCATCTAATATGTTAAAAGGAAATACTAAACAGTAATTAGTTTATAAATTATAACTTCCATGATTCTCAATATTTTGTCTAAATAAACCAACATCTAACCAGTATTATAGATAGAGTTTGTCAATATGTAAGCAAAAGAAGTGTTTTAGGAGTAGAAAAATTTCTCTTAAAAGACAAAAATACCCATTTTTCCCAATAGTGACTATCTTGAGAAATTGTGAAAAAGGTAAAACACAGAGATAGATATACACACAAACATATATATACACACAGTGTTGTCTGTTATGTTTTTATTGGAGATACTGTTATTCTACATAAAGTAGCTAAAACTCCAAGTTAATAAAAATACTAGTGAACTAACCTACCTCCGTAAACAATTCCAAATTGCCCAGAACCCAGTACTTCATCAGGAAAAATTTGATATACTGTGCTGATGTCCTATAGGCACAAGCCCAATGAAAAACAAACATGAAGCAGTACAAAGCATTAGTCCTGATAAGTTATATAAGTCTATCATATATATCACGAACACTATTAAATATTTTAACATAAACAATGAGATTGTAGGTGCTAGATGAACTCTACAGTATCACTGAGTATTCAAAGCACGCTCTACAATTAACTGAATTGTAATGTTTTTTGAAAACTGTTTGGCTCTTTAATTCCTTAAATTCTTCCTCGTATAACTTAACATGTACTTAACAGATCCAGACAAACATATAAGTACAGACATACCAATAATTCAGTTTCCTCAACAAAGCATTTAATTAAATTTCTATCAAATATATAAAATAAAATTTTCATATGTATAGACATGTTAAAAAAAAGAAAACTATTCGGCTCTTAAGCAGCATATGTTTTTCTCATGTTCAGTCAAATATGTTTTTACAGAGAAATAAGACTTAAAACTATACTATGCTACTTATTGTAAGTATTCAAAAAGGGATTTGCTTGTTGGGATGGTTATTTAGACATTTCAGGTTAAATAATCATGGGTCCAAATCACATATCTATGCCAGTCCTGATTCCAATCACCCTACTCTCTATGGTTAGGATGGTGAGGATGCCTCTATGGATCATCCACACCCAGATGAATCTAAACTGAAAGGGCTGAATCACCATGGATTGGAGATAGCACAGAAGGATGACAATCCATTGTGGAATTCTCATCTGTGAGGTAACTAAACTCTTCCATTTTTATAAACCACTTCTGGAGATCACATGATCCAAATGTCTAGTCTTTTCAAAAAAATTGCTAAATAGAGCATTGTGTTTTAATCTACGTCTTACAGTCTCCAATTTGATGACCACACTCATGAAAACACAAACAGTACTTTTCACTTAATGTATTCCTATTCCTATTCTATCATTCTGAATTTTCTGCATATCCTCCACTCTTGTACTCTTTCTCTTTTTAGAGAAAGAGCCCTTTCACATCACCTCATATTCTATCCACTCTTATCTTTTCCTTTGTGCTCTTCCCTAGAAAAACAATCATGCATTGTCTCTATCCTGTTATCCCTTCAGAGTATCCATGGGTGGGTTCAAGGCTGTCTGGAGATAAAACAAATTAATACTACTCCAGTATTTCAAGTCCAAGCCACTCCATCTTCTTCACATGGCTCAATGGCCCACCCCAAATTTTCAGGGGACAACAGTGGCTGAACAAAGTGGAATCACTAGACAGGTATCTAGAATTTTCCAAGAGGTTTATAGATTAACCTTTATTTCCCCAAATATTCTCTGGCTGAGCAAGAACAACAGGAACCTGCAAGTGTCTAGAAGTGTACTTCAAGACTGACAGCATAAGAATACTATGAAGTTTTCCTAATTCTCTTTAATTCAACTTTGATTTCCAGTTTACTTCATGCCACCAGAACAAAGTTTGCAAAGCTATAACTAGTGATGAATAGAGTTTCACAGAGTTTATTCTTTAAAACCTAAACTCACATCCATGTAAGTTAGGCTATAAACATCATGCTTTTGGTCATAAGTATAACAGGCAAAATACAGCAAAAGGTCTTGAGTCATAGGACAGGGTGGGAAAGGCTTGATTACATTTTGGCTGCCTGACATGACATGTATAAATGACAAAGCATAATAATGAAGCATAATAAATTATCTCATAATATGTCTATAATTTTCAAAAACTGAGTTGAAAGGATGGAGTTATGTGGAGCAGCTGATGAGGGTGTTAGAATATGGACTATACGTTCTGAATTATGGAGTTTTCTGAGGTCTCCTTGCTACATACAAGTGACTCTAAAAGCATTTCCAATGCCTCGTCCTATGACAGCGCTCCTAGGTGGCAATCAAGGAATGAGAATAAGGGCATATTTAAGCTACTCATGCAACTCAAAGAATTTATTTTGTTTGGTATTGTGTTATATCAACCATTAAAATTCTAATACCAAGAAGGGCAAATGTGGGAAAAATCAGTCACTACATTAGAATTATTCATCTGAGATGAATAATAGGTATTTAGGAAGAAGATCACTTAAAAAATCCACATAATGCAATGTTTCTAAAATCTTATGGAAGAAAAATATCCAAATAGACCCAATTTTATTTTCTAGAAAATACTGTAAAATTAAAATGTTAGATAAATAAAAATGCATTTTAAGATCCTTATTTTCCAATAAAGAATCACATTACCAAGCTTTATATTAGTAGGTATATACTCACCACATTTTCTTGAATCTGGCAATTTGATACTGAAATACTCACAGAAATCTCTCCTGGAAATACATGTTAAAAAATACACAAAGGAAGTAAGTGAAGTAATAGCAAAACAGGTAGATACATGTTTACTAATCAAGCTGAAGGGTTGTTTTTAAATCACAGCAATTAAATGTTTCTAGGAAAAGTTCATTACAATATTTCTTTCCTTTACAATTACATATTTACTCTGTACTTGGTTTTGAAAAAAAAGAACATTTTGTCAGTTTAGAGTCTGGAGTCATGAAGCCTTGGGTTAAATGCTGGCTGCCTCTTCACAGCTCTGGTAAAGCTGAGACAACTTAATCTCTCTAGGGCCTGATTGCCTCACCTTGTAAAACAGGCAAATCATTAACGTCCACCTGTTCGGGTTGTTTTAGGGATCATAATAGAGACCTCCTGTAAAATCCTTAGCCATAAAATAAACATATATAATCTATTTCTATGTACACTGGGTTAGACATCAATTGAAAAGCTGTGAAAGATCAGAAGATAACATACTGTGATATGAAAAACAGGTTTTTTTTCCCCATAGGATTTGCTATTAATAGCCATTATAAAATTTAAAGTTACATATTTTTACATAGATATTCCTCTAAAATATCTTTTTAACATTCATCCTCAACCCTTGATCATGATTGCATTTTGGTAAAATCTGTCTCATTCTACTAATGAACAGGGATTTCTTCCTGGGATACAATTTTCTAGAGCTTCCAAGTACTCTGAACACCCAGTATCCTACACAGAGTAGGACAGTTTTGAGGAAACATGTTAACTCAGATATGCAAATAGCAAGACTGGGATTCCAGATCAAACTCAAGCTGACTAGATTACTCCTTCTTTTACGACCAACAGCTCTAGGTTTCTGCTATTGCCTAATAAATATACAGGGTTAAATGTGAATTTGTTCAAATTTTCATATAAAATTAAAAAAAATAAAATAGGATCATTTAATGAAGTATCTTAGCAGCTTCCATATAGAGACCCTATGTTCACCAATAAACTAAGTCATCCCCAAAGAGGCTCTCTTTATCTGTTCTACAGACACAAAACTAGAGCAGACTCACTGTGCGAGTTGGTTCCTGAACCTACAGTCGAGCCCTTGGGTATGACAGGCATGAGAGCATGCTGGATGGCCATCTCCCACATCCTGGCCACATCGACGCCAACGCCACTGGTGAGGACACTGCTATTTGGTGGTGGGCTGGAAGGATTGACCACATTTTCTCCCACGTAATACACTACATTTGCTGTAGTGATCTCAAAGCAATGAGGATTGGCCCCATTAGGAATTAAAGCTGAAGGTTTTGCTGGTTCCAGAGATAAAATTTCTGATAAGGGGATTTCCTGTGGAAGAAAGAGTGTAGTAACTGCAGTTTATCAAAAGTATGTAAACTTTCAAATAAAATTCATGCTAGGCACATGTGACAAACACAGAATACTAGTAAGCAAAATTCAAAAATACCTGTACTAGGGGAAAGTTTATCATCTCCTCTCACCAGAAAAATTCAAGTGACCTTTCTACTGTGTTCATGTGGCAAGAAAATGTATGAATACAAATAATGGTTTTGAACCTGCATCAAGATCTAAGAATATAAAAGATTGACTTTTATACCTATGAGGTAGAATCACAACACTTTTGAAATGCATTTGGATATGCGTGGCTGTTTTTAAGCTTTGACTATCCTTTAAGGCACTAAAATGAATCATATAATTTAATTCAATAGATGTTAATATCATAATATTGCCAAATGAACAGTTTAGTGAGGAAGGCCTCAGAGATTGATTTTAAAAGTAGTTGCTTGGGGCGCCTGGGTGGCTTGGTCAGTTAAGCGTCCGACTTCGGCTCAGGTCATGATCTCATGGTCCGTGGGTTCGAGCCCCGCGTCGGGCTCTGTGCTGACAGCTCAGAGCCTGGAGCCTGTTTCAGATTCTGTGTCTCTCTCTCTCTCTGCCCCTCCCCTGTTCATGCTCTGTCTCTCTCTGTCTCAAAAATAAATAAATGTTAAAAAAAAAATTAACAAAAAAAAAGTAGTTGCTTTTAGGGGCGCCTGGGTGGCCTCGGTCAGTTGAGCGTCTGACTTCAGCTCAGGTCATGATCTCGTGGTTCGTGAGTTCGAGCCCTGCGTCGGGCTCTGTGCTGACAGCTCAGAGCCTGAAGCCTGCTTCAGATTCTGTGTCTCCATCTCTCTCTGCCCCTCCCCCTGCTCATATTCTGTCTCTCTCTCTCAAAAATAAATAAACATTAAAAAAAATTTTTTTAAGTAGTTGCTTTTCAAACAATTTTGACATTAAAAAATTAATCACCACACTGTCTTCCCAGAGGTATGGAATGACTAAGGAATAATGACTTTTAAAATAAATTTTTAATTTAAAATGTAATGAGGTTTCCTTTTTGTGTGAGAGCTGTGGACAGTGGACACAGAGAGGCCCATCAACTATGGCTGAGTCCGCATTAAGTTTGAAGGAGCAAGTATATGCTGTTTTCACTATGAACTTCTTTCAGAGGCACCTTCTACTGGGTGATACATGTGTGACATCTGTATTATTTCATGTGGGGAGACAAAATGAAAACTGCTGCCAAATGTTTCTCTAGAGGAAAGTGCTCTTTATGAATATCAGCAAAGCATGAAGACATCACATGATGTTTCTTAACCCTCCTGGCAATGTGCTGTGAGGCTATTTATGAAAAAAAAAAAAGCAAAAAATGTTGGATAGAATGGATTTCAAGAATTTTCTTGTCACTTATCTGCCAGGCCTTGAATTTTCTAGTTAAAATATACATATCTAACATATTCAGTTAAGATTCCTTTTCCCCACCACCATCCAATAGGGCCAGAAGCACTCCACAGGAAAATTTGAAACTCACAGATGACTAACTTGGGGTCACAATCTGATTCTCCCCAAATCTGCAAATGTCAGAAAAAAAAATTTCTGTTGGAGCAAGCACAAAATAGTCATGTCTGCTAGATGTATTTCGTATTCCTTATCCCTAACATTCTCATGAGAAGACAAGAGTGGGCAGAAGACTCCAATCAGGGAAAGAGCCACCCTTACCTTATAGTACCTGCTTCCTGTGTCATTTTGAAAGAGGGTAATACATTTGCTATCCAGTCTCCAATAGTGTCGTTTCCGCTGAAACAGAGGTAAGATTCAGGATCGTTAAAAAATTTTTAAAATACTTACAGATTAAAAAATAACACCCAAGATTGATAAAAACATAAACATTTTCCCAATGGGGAGATAAGATCTGGTGGTGGAAAATTCATGGGCTATGGACCAGGAAGATTCACACTTAATTTTAGATTATAGAAGATGACTATTCAGCAAATGTGTGATACATTTCTGCATCTACATCAGAAGGTTAGGAATAATAAAGGAGGTAATATATTAGCACCCAGTGCAGTGTCTGACACTTAGTACATGCATAGTAAATAATTCTATTTTAAAATTTATTTGACTACTTACAGAGGTAGAGGTGGATTTGTAGTTTGTAATGAAATTAAAAGGGTTAAATATAAGAGCTATAATAAGAGATAATGAGATGTAATATTTATGTATACTCATTATTTCAGAACATAAGGAATGCCAAGCTGATCCAGTCAAATATTTTGGCTTCCATTAGAAATGGAAGAATTCGGGGCGCCTGGGTGGCGCAGTCGGTTAAGCGTCCGACTTCAGCCAGGTCACGATCTCGCGGTCCGTGAGTTCGAGCCCCGCGTCGGGCTCTGGGCTGATGGCTCGGAGCCTGGAGCCTGTTTCCGATTCTGTGTCTCCCTCTCTCTCTGCCCCTCCCCCGTTCATGCTCTGTCTCTCTCTGTCCCAAAAATAAATAAACGTTGAAAAAAAAAAAATTAAAAAAAAAAAAAAAAAAAGAAATGGAAGAATTCTGAATATTACAGAATAACTAAAGAATATTTTGGAGGATGTCAAGTCTGATTCCATGATATCAATTTAACTAAATCAGGGAAATGCATCAAACTCTACCTTGTCTAAACATCACAACAGATCTAAACTTCTATGATTTGGTGATTAGGTTCTTGTTGAGTCTAGGTATATGTTCTACGATTTTAGGGTATGTATGTGTGTGCATGTGTATCTGTGTATTCATCTTTTTAGACCAAAAAGCCCTAGCAGTGTTCTTGGTCTCATCCACAACTAACCTTAGACCAGTCAAATATACTAGATATATTTTAAATACTGTATACCATGTCTAGGAAGAACTAAAAGATGATATTCAGTTGGATCCCACAATAAGTCATGTAAATCTCTCTCCAGAAGAAAATACTGATATTACAGATAGTGTACTTAGGTTATGGTTGTCTATTTGTTAAAAGAAATAATGGAGATCCTATAGATAGGAGGTGAGGAATAACCACCTATCTCACTACCAGTAAGTGAGAAAGACGCTTATCACCAAATGTCACTTAGTTCAACAAAAACGAAGATCAATTTTTTTCTCTCTTACACACATGCACAATCTCATTTGCCACCTACTAGAAGAATCTGGAGTAGTGAACACCTCAGACTACATTTAAAAAAATTAAAATATGTTGTCCTTTATCTAATACAGTATAGGATCACTGTATTCCTGAATAGGTTAGTTGTTAAGTGAACACTTAACTAAGGATTTGAAAAGTATACAAATTATCATAGTTTTTTTCTCTCCCTAAAATGCAGTGTTTTTTTTTTTTTCAAATTCTGAATCCCAGAGGAGCATTGAGAAAGCACATATTGTCGTTTTCATTACTGCTATAAAATGACAGGTATTCATTCAAGTAGTTTGGAGACCATCTCAAGTAATAGAGGTCAATGATTTTGTTTCCCTGAGACTGCTGCCTACATTTTTTTCTAGCTCAGTTGCTTGCTCAACTATATCTGACACCTAGAGAATGTTAATGTGTTCTATCTGATCCTATGCCATGTCTGAGCAGAGGTTTGTTCCTGGTAACTCCCATCCCATAGTCTCCACAAGGCATTAGCAATTCTTCAAATCGAAGCTAGCAAGTAGAGAGTGCATTGCTGGCTGTGGATCTTACCAGTGTGTCTTTGCTGGTATAGTGGACCATCCAGCCTTCTTTCATCACTGTGCTGCTTTTCCTCTTTGTGTGTTTGACAGACTGCACGACTCTCATGAGCGGGATATTGTTGCTTGTTGATGGACTTGAAAAGTCAAAATATTTTGGGAGAGAAATGCTTTTAGATACAGATCTTTTCCTGCATAAAACCTTATTTCAGCTATTGCAGAATGAAAGTCAAAAAACATTCATATCGCATTTTTGGTGAAATGTACTGTCAGAATATCATGGTTCAGAATCTGGATTACTCTGAGTGATAGGCACTTTACATGTATACTTTAAAAATTCTGAGGCAGGATAATAATCACCCTAGTCTTTAGGTTGAACTGCATGGTGTTAAGTTTTCGGGTAAACATTAGATTACTGTCTTACTGTACTGAGGCCACCGTATTCAGAACCACACATAAAAGTTTATTTGCTTACTTATTACATATTACAGTCAAAGTATTAATTGTGCATAATATCATTTAACATGAATTTGAGTCTGGATAATCTCATAAAAAGTAGAATCTGCTGTTTAAACTCTCTTTTAAATATTTATCATTCATGGAATTATGCTGATCCTTCATCACTTTCTTTGCCTGTCTGGTCTGTCTCTTCCTGTCTTCTTCTCTACCCCTATGCATAAATGCAAGCACCTTTCCGAATATTCTCCCCATTTTGATACTACAGAAATAAATGTACACCTTCAAAGACAGTTGGGTCATAAGGCTGACATTTTCCAGTAGTTAAAAAATATTTCTTATGCCATTCATTGAAAAAATATAATTATTTTATTGCTCTACTCCCATGAGCAATTCCAGATTGTCAATAAATATGGCATTTGTAAAATGGACACAAAATTCTGAATACATTTTATAATATAAATCAGAGGCTGAGAAACTTTTTCTGTGAATGACCAGGTATAAACATTTTTAAGTTCTGCAGAATACTTAACTCTGCCATTGTAGTACAAAAACTGCCATCGACAATATGAATGGCCATGCCTATGTTCCAATAAAACTTCATTTCAAAATAGGCAGCAGCCTGATTGGCCACAGTGTGCTGATCCCTGATATCAAAAATGGGGATTATCTAATAATCAAGAAGCATATAGATTATTAAATCCAAAATATAAAATGTTACATACTTCTGATGTAAGACAGTAACACAGTAAGATGTAGATATATGTGATATTTGTATTAGGGGTCAGCTTTAAGACAGATGGTGTCTGTTGAGGTTGGCCCCCGATTTTTGCAGGCCCACACAATGAGCGCTGAATAAACAGTAATTTAGTAGTAAACCTGTGGATGGCAAACATGAGTACCTCTCACATGCAAAAGGAAAGGGATCATAGAAAGAAGCAATGCTACGAAGACGATGCAAACTACACTGCTCCAAGGCAATCTGACCTCCTCACTCCACCAGCTCTCCTCTACAGTTCAGAGAGCATTCATAAGCAAATCAAGCAAACACTTGAAATTTCTTTTTCGATAGATTAAAATATCAAAGGGTCCTAAAAAGTAAATCCCCCTATTGGACTGAAACTGGGAGTACAGCCCTTACCTGATAGTTCTGTTGGACTCCTCTGGGTCTGGGTCTGGGTCCTGCATTTCCCCGCTGTCATTCTGACACTCTGCCATCACCACCTCGGTGTCTTGAACCATTGCTTCTTCCATGTCATCCATGAGCCCACTGTTCCTTTCACTGTCATTGTCATCACTCCCTTCTTCCATGACCACATCAGACTCTGCCCCAGGGCTAAGCAAATCTGAAAAATTGTTTTGCACCCATGGTGATAAACCTGAAATCCTACAGTCGGGGTTACAGGAGTTAGGCAATCCTACAACATATCAATTGGAAGCCCTAAAAAATACTTACTTCAAGAATTTATCTTCTCTTTCCCTTTCCTTTTTTTATTTCACAAGTATCTGAACTTATCAGAGGATGAATATATAATTTTACATGCAGATGTTTCTTTTTCATGCCCCTAAGCCTAAAAAGATGAAAAGTTATGGAGAGCCTTGGCAGGAAGCCAAGGGTGGGATAGAAGCAAACTTCTAGGAAGCAAAGTGATACCAGGAACAAGGGAAGAGGAAACTGATCTATTTCAGTAGCACAGCCCTTGTGGGAAAAAGAGATATATGCAAAGATGAGGGAAACTTTCACATCCAAGACTGGGGGTCATTGATTCTTGCTATTCTAGTAACTTGAAGTCATGGATTCCAATACATTAAATTGGCCATATAAGCAGCAGCTTTTAAATACTTAAGATATTTGATATTTGAAGTAATAATGAATCATGTAATTACGCATTTGATGGTAATGCAACAAATTATAATGACAGCTGACCCTTGAACAACATGGATTTGAACTGTGCGGGTCTACTTATACACAGATTTTTTTCATCAATATAGTACTATAAATGTATTTTTCTTCCTTATGATTTTCTTAATAACATATTTTTCTCTTGCTTACTTTATTGTAAGAATATAGTATATAATACATATAAATACAAAATATGTGTTAATCAACTATGCTATCATTAATAGGCTTCCGGTCAACAATAGGTTATTAGTTAAGTTTTTGGGGAGTCAAAAGTTATAGTCACGTTTTTGACTGCATGCAGGGGGTCAGTTCAAGGGTCAACTGTACTTACTAATGCAGAATACTTATTTTAAAATTGGAAAATAGACTGATCAGGGACCTTTCTTAGCCTGCCAAGCTCGAAAAATTCACATTTTACTAGATTTTTCTGACTGTATGGGAAAATGCAATTTCAAAGTAATCCACAGTACCAAAAACTGCACTGTTTCCCCTTAGTTCCAGTTATCAAGCACATACTGACATTTCCTGGGCCTGAACAAAGTGAATTCTACATGCCACAGAAAGTAGGAAGATTGCCAAGCTTTCCATTTTGGCAGCTAATTCATAAATCTCCAAGGCAGAAACTAGCAAAGGAATGCTTTCGAGAGACTTCCCCTCTTCTTCTTCTAGATATATATTTCTTCTAGAGAAGAAAATTCTGGAGCAAATATAACCATTTATTCTTCAGAGTTTTATCAACAAAAATGCTCAATTGTTTCTCTGGTCTTCTGTCACCATTTTTTCCCCAAAGGAATCATAAAACCGATACTAGACTGAAGGTATAAAGCAGTCCACTATCTACAGAAAAAGTTATCCTGGGGTACTAAGTCAAATATTTGCTAAGGCTGCATTAGAAAGACTACCTGGGGAGAAAATGTAAGCTGTTCCTTTAGGATATGGTATTTTTCTTAAGGTGTCCTTCAAAGTTAATTTATGCCATTAGGATTTCCCCAATAGTCCCAACTATTAAACACAATATATATTTTCAATTAGCTGAATTAAAGTTCTCTGTATTGTTATTAAAGATTCAAGTTTACAAGAACACACATAATGGAATTAACTGAGTGGAGGAAGGGATGATTATTTCCTGATGGTCAGTCTCCGATTCTTCCCTCCCTTGACAGACAGGGAAGAAAAATTAATCTCCATCTCAATGCTTGGAATTAAAAGGACAGAGAAAAAGAGACTGAGAGCTATAACTTGCAGGCATTCCAACATTTTCCACATTTTTGAACAAACTAGGACAAGAGTATTAAAAAGAGAGCTGAGAAAGAAACTGTAGACATCCAAGTTTTCAGTACTAGCTGTGCACTGCATAAAAATCAAGCAAAGCTCTTTGGTTTTTGTTTTCTTTTTTATCAAAACTCAATGATGAGTGCTTTTCTACAGTAAAACAGAACAACCTAAGCCCATAATTTACTTTCGGCTGGGTCACAAGTATCTGAACAGAAAAAAGAAGAAATACAGCTAAGTCATCACAGACACACTCCTGAACAGGAAAGAAGCACAGCGTGACTGATCTTTTACCTACCTCCATTAATGGTCACTTCGCCGAGGCAGTTGTTTGGTACTTTGGATGCACAACGTTTGTGACAGTTGAATCTGCAGTCTGATCATAAAGATTTTAAAAGAAAACAAAAACATAGAATTGATAAAAAAGAAAAGTTGTAAAAAGCAAAAACAAAACAAAACAAAAAAAACCCAGTGCCTTCAAATGGCTGAGGATTAATTTCTAGATCAAAGTTTGGCTGGTGACAAATATTTGGTGGCAAGATCATCCTTACCTTTGCATTGCAGGCCCTGCCTAAAAAGCCCCTTGAGAAGCTTCTTGCAGTACTGGCACACCGTGGGCCTGGTGTAGGAGTGGATGACGAATGTGTGTGGCACTTTCACTTTAGACATCAAAATCTTGTCGAGCTGAATTGGTCGTCCAATATATGACTGAGAATTTGACCTCTTTTCTCGACCAATAAATGACTCTGATGGTGACTTTTGCTATATGTTTGAAATACAATAAAGGATAATAATATGTAAGGATGACTTGATATAAACACACACACACACACACACACACACACATATTTTTTTTTTAAGTAGGTTTCATGCCCGGTACACAGTCCAACATGGAGCCCAATACAGGGCTCAAACTCACAACCCTGAGATCAAGACCTGAGCTCAGACAAGAGTCAGACACTTAACCAACTGAGCCACCTAGGCACCCCTAAAAGTATATATGTTTTAAATTGCATTTTGCCTTACTATTTAGCAGTTTGATCCATAGGGAAATGAGAGTAATAAATTAAAACTGTGTTTCTGTTATTTAATGTAATTTATACCTCCTTTATTTCTCTCATTTGATCTACCTTATTTTTAAAAGTCTAAAAAGAAGAGAACTAGAGATCAGAATATTTGAACCTGATTTGTAGGAGTTTGAAAATATTTTTGGCTTTAAAAAAGTAATGTAATTAGTTGTAATACAGAAGTATAAGATTGAAAGCAAATAAAAAATTGTTTTTAACCCCACTACACATGTTATTTGATGGACATTTTCTAAAGTATTACATGCCATGGTTTAAAAAAGGCAAGCAGTTCAGCAAGGTAGAAGATAACAAGTAAATCCCATCTGTCTGCCCTACATAGTACATCACCTGAAAAGTGGTTACAGCTCCTTTGGGTTCCTCAAAGAAAAAATAAATATGGCTTTATGTTATTCCTCAACAATATAAAAGTGAAGGGTTAAAATTATGCTATCATTTTTACAACTGGAAAACAAATAAACTAGTGGACTATATAAGCCACACAAATATGGGTGTTTCTTTATAAGGATATCTCTGTGCACTCTTGTCTCCATTTTAAAATTATTTAATTAGCCCAGTACATAGATTTTTTTCAATTAAATGAATTAAAATTAACTGTGTCTTCTGTTTTTGGACAATTTCATATAGCTCTTGATATCATGGAAATGTACTTGGGAATCATCAGAATAAATGTACTTTGAAATCATCAGAATAAAGGAGGAATTGAATTACTTTTTAATAGTTTTATTATAATTATACATATCATTTATTAAGCTCCTACCTTTAGTAATCATTGTGTGAGGAACCTTACAAGATAGGGTTTATTATCAAAAGTTCAGCCATCTAAGCTCATAAAGTTGAAGTATATCCTCTTGAGTCAAAGGCTAGTGAAAGTCAAAACATGAACCTATATTTGTTTGCCTCCAGAGCCCTTATATTATCACCTTACTCAGTCAGTGCCAGGTTTGGAATGATTACTGACAAGATGAGAAAGAAATCTTATTTACATACACTTTCTAACCATTTCAATGACTATTGGCACCAAAAGGTAACACCATTTATTACCAAATGGAGAAATTTTGATTTGCCAGTTCACTAGCTATAATCAAAAGAAATCTGAGATGAAATTTGTCATAGGGATATTATGTCTACAGTTACATTTGTAATTACAATCCCATAAAGATAAATCCCATAAAGATAACTGTAAAGGATAATTACCCTGGAAAGTTTCAACCCACACAGAGAAGTCTAGGGAGTTTAAAGATAGGCCACAGGTTTGCCAAACCAGATTCATGAAGATGAATATACTGAATAAATATCTTCAATGGAATTGAAAAATAATTAAATCCACAGGGTTAGGTCCCAGTTTTTTGTGTCCTTCTTGAGTAACTGTAGCCACCAGGCCAGTTTTAAGCACAGTCTAAAATGAAAATTGATATTTTTCCATAGTTGGAAAGTTCCAACACTCAGAATAAAAGCTGACCTGACATCACACTTTCTTAGCAGACTTAAAATGTTCTCAGACTTGGGAAATCCTATGAAAAGTTGACCAAATCACTCTTCAGCTATTTTCCTTAATCTTAAGGTACCTAATTCTAGGCTGTGTTCCTAGAGTCAGTTTCACAAAGGACTATTTACTATATTGTGACGCAAATTCACTTAGAAGAGCCAGAGGCAATCTGATAAATTGAATGTTTTCTTGTTATCCAACATGGTAACATTCACTTAAACACTGCCTTAAACTAGAAGTCATTTATTTTTTTTTTATTTTTTTTTCAACGTTTATTTATTTTTGGGACAGAGAGAGACAGAGCATGAACGGGGGAGGGGCAGAGAGAGAGGGAGACACAGAATCGGAAACAGGCTCCAGGCTCTGAGCCATCAGCCCAGAGCCTGACGCGGGGCTCGAGCTCACGGACCGCGAGATCGTGACCTGGCTGAAGTCGGACGCTTAACCAACCGACTGCGCAACCCAGGCGCCCCAGAAGTCATTTATTTTATTACCTTCAAGATAGGACTAAATAAGGAATTTTTCTTTTTTCTTTTTTTTTTTTAATTTTTTTTTTTAACGTTTTATTTATTTTTGAGACAGAGAGAGACAGAGCATGAACGGGGGAGGGGCAGAGAGAGAGGAAGACACAGAATCGGAAGCAGGCTTCCGATCTGATCTGAGCCATCAGCCCAGAGCCCGACGCGGGGCTCGAACTCACGGACCGCGAGGTCGTGACCTGAGCTGAAGTCGGCCGCTTAACCGACTGAGCCACCCAGGCGCCCCAATAAGGAATTTTTAAATGTTACATGAGTTTATAGAAGAAAAGTTTGCTGTCACTATGGTCCACAGACTGTATTACACACATTATTTAGGCAATGGTGAGATTCACACAGCCACATGCGTCCTTGGCACTGAATAACATCTCACAAATTCTATAATTTATAGTGTCAGAAATTAAGACTTTAACAGCACTTAATATTTAAAAGGAATTTGAGGTTTTAATAGTATTAATAAAGAGTGCCCTCCTGGTATTCATGACATTTTAAAATTAAAATCAGTTAGCCTCATGACCCAGGAGCTTATGTTGTTTAATTTTACTAGATAACAAACACTCTGGGAAAGGGAGAATGGGAAGGCCTTCAGAAGTTTCGTTTGTACAATTATATTCTATGGTTTTGGAGTGCACACACACACACACACACACACACACACGCACGTGTGCTTTTCCCTACAAGGACGCAAATCTCAGCCAAGACAAAAAAGGAAGATGGGGTCACTATTTGATAATTTTGTAAATGCTTATGAGATATTTATCCACTCTTCAACCAAAATGCAAAACAAGGCCTTTATTGATACATAACAGATTATAAAACAAAAAGCCTATGAAATAAAGCCATGCCCTGTAACACACATTTATCATAGTTTATGGAAATGTTTAAGAACTAACATTTCTGTAATCTTGTTAATAATCCCTTTGAAACTATTTCTAATGATGTGAACACAAACCAAACACTCTTAAGGATTTTCAGAACAGCAATACATTTTTCATTAGTAATTAATATTCAGTTACTATTTTAAGCCAAAAAATGTCATTTTAATTATTAGGTTAAGTTTTATTTGAAGTTATATAGACCGGAAAGCCATAATTACAGTGTTTTGTTTGTTGCATCAAGTTACAGAGTAGGCAAGATTTAGAAATTGGTAATGGTAAAGAAAACAGATGCTTAACAAATTCTCATTGATCTAAAGCCAGCTAACTTGGTCTTTACGAGAACTTCAACATGATTAGACTTCGTGGTGAGTCAAAGTAAAGGGTAATGTTGACTTAAACAACCAGGCTTTTGTGCATATGACACGTTATCATCTAAAATAAAGAGAAATAGTATTGTTTTACTTTTTCCTTAACTTACTTCATTTTATTCTTTTTACTTATTTGTAGAATTGTAATGTGCACAGTCCCTTAGAATTTTAAATAAGATCTTTCTATAAAGTTAACTTTAGTAAAGAGAAAATTCTTCCTTACCTATCAACACTAGTGAAGATTTTACTAGGTAAACTAAATGGTGTTTAAATTAATTTCCACTGTTACTTGCTGTTCCAGTTTGGCAGCGTGTATTTGGTGAACCCGAGCAACCTGCTGAATGATCGTTTTTTATGGGAAAAGGGAGAAAAGGTGAAATGCTCTGGAAAGGGCACAGCTACATTTTGTTTCGTTCTGCTTCACTATTATGTTCAGAGAAAAACATGGCTCAGAACTCACAGAACAGATCTCAAGTTCCCTAAATTATGGCAAGCACATGCAAGAGGGGGTACTTCTAAAAACTTACATTTCCACATCAGCTCTTGATATTATGAACTGTTCTTTTCTAGACTGGAGGAGTTTAGATCAAGTTACAGGTGTGAAACCTTTGTGAGAGCCCCAAGATAACTGCAAAGTATGGTATTGGGGTGTGTGTGTATGGAAATGACTTGACTTGGCAAATTATACTTCATACAAAGTATAAAGACTTCATTTCTGTTTTCAGTGATATATCACATCATGGACAGAAGAGAACAGGAGAGCAGAAAAATGATGAAAGCTGAGTTTTAAAGCCAGTATTAGAGATTACATAAAGGTTACAGAGATTAATTATTTTAAGTTTTGTGAAGTGCCCATAGTATTCTTATGCTAACTGTATTCATTTGAAATTACAGCCAAAGTAAAAACTGTATGTGTTGAACACCTACTTACATGGATAAAATACCCTGCTTTTCTAGAGGCTGAATTTGTTCTGTAACCTGGTATGCTAAATTAATGACTCAGCAAGTTTGGAACCTTCCCAGGAAATGACTGCTTAGATTACATTATGGAAACTCCAACTGCCAGCATGTCTTTAACATTTAACAGGACTCTGAAACCATTTCCCAACAAGGTATATTCTACTTTGCGGTTCAAAATGAGTCCCCTTCATTAGTAAAGCTGGAAAACAGAGGGTGGGAAGTTGCCTTTCCTTGTGGTTTGCTTGTTGCCATTTATGTAAAAATCAAACATAAGATTTTGGAAGATAAAAGTCACTTTACAAAATGCATGGCTCAAATGAAAACCTCTGTGGTTTTAAAATATTTATATTTATTAAGTAAAATTCACTTCACAGCCTCATATTGGGAATGGATTTGGGGTGACATTAAGCTCCCCTTGAGTCAAAGAGAAACAGAAGACAACACTTTGGCATACACGTTGACATCTTTTTCTGACTTGTCTCAATCATTGGACAATAAGCTCCTAAGAGAAGGACAGTGACTTAATCATATTTGTCCTCTGTTAATGGAAGAAGTGCCTGGTACATGCTAAACAATAAACATTGCTTGAACTGAACAGAATTAATGTTTTCAAGAAGTAACTGCAAGGAGATAATGGATGCGACATTTCAATAGAGATATTCAAGATACAAACTATTATGTAAGCCTCCTTTTAAATGTAATATTAACTGGGTTGTGACTTTGACATATCTGCTTTACAGGGTTTCAATGTTAAGAGAGTACAGTTGGCTAAGGAATGCTTTTCACTGCAACTGCTCTCTCTACGTGTCTGCCTGTTCCTCACCCCTGCTTCCATATCCAATGCAAATACAAAATCTGTCAGAACTCTTCTGCTCTGGAAAGAGAGGGACAGTAAATTCCAATACTTGTAGGTTGTTAAAAGCAATGGATAGACTGTCAGTATGAGAGATGCGATGGAGAATGGTGGCCAATATAAGAAATTAGAGAGGACAGGTTCAGAATAAAAGGGATGGCCAAACTCATGGATTAGTAATCCACGTGAGTATGTGAGCCCAGTGTTGGTTGACCTCTTAGTTTTTCAAAATCAAAGCAGAAAATCTAGTTGTTTATGAAGTAACTCCATTTCCAAGTGTTGGCAACTCTGAAAAAATTCTGAAACATTGTGCCAGCCAGTCAACTCATTTGAGGACTAAATCTGGCCCATGGGAATTCCGAGAACTTTAAACAAGACAATGACATAAAACACCTTCTTTAACCATTATATGGGCCAAACTCTTTTCATAGCACTTTACACGCATTAATTCATTGACACTCCATGGCCACTAGTGTTATGATCCCCATTTTACAAATTAGTAAACTGAATCATAGGGAAGTTACATCATTTGCCCCTGATCACAGTCTGTCAGTAGCAGAACTATGAATTCATGTAGTCTCACTCCAGGTGATAAATAATGATTCCTCTCTCCTTAGCTCCTCCCAGTTTTCACATTCCCTGGTTTTATGCTAATAGAAAACTAGGAAGTATTTTCTTCCCTTCACTTAAGTCACGATGGTACAATTCTTGGGGGTAAAGTGAGAATAATTAAGTAATAACATGTTCTATATGCCAAAATGCAATGCAAAAATATTGTGAATCTCTTAACCTTGACCTACAGAATATTGTGAATCTCTTAACCTTGACCTACAGAAGAGACTTTCAACCAGACTGTCTGTGCTCAGAGGATAGCATCTGAGTCATACATGTTTTCTAGCACAAAATGACTAACTTAATAAACAGCTTCTATTGTATAAGCATCACTCAGTTGTCTGCCTGCTTTCTTATTCAGGTGCTGTTCTACTTAAAAGATACAAGCACAACTGTGTGAAAACAGATCCAACCAAACATTAATCCTTTATTTCAGAAGTTTTAACATCTAGTATTTTGGACTATCACTCAAAGAACTGTGCAGAATACCACCTTATGATAGTTCCTACTACTGCCATCAAGATTGATCTATTTAATTTAGCAAGTGTTTCCTGGGGCGAATCTTACCTGAAAACCCAATTCAGATGCTGCCAGACATAGAAAGGCCAGTAAATAAGTCTCTGTGCCCAGTAAGTTTAAATCCAATAGAATTTTGGATAAAACATAACTGTTACTATGGACTATCACAATATGTGCTCTTCCTGTCTTTCTGTATACATGGTTCTGCCTTATTCTTTGGATTTCAGTTCATATATCACCTTCTCCAAGAGGCCTCCAGACCATCTAACTTACTGCTCACTCCCCATTCACATTCTGTTAATCTTTGGCACACCATCCTGTCTCCTCCAGAGCCATTACTGCAGCCTGCAATGGTCTTATTTACCCGTTTGCTTATTGTATTTTTATTGTCTCTTTTCATAGAATGTGAGTGCCATGAGGAGAGAATCTTGATGGTTTTGTTCAACACTGTATCACCAACTTCTGGAATACTGTCTCACACAGAGTAAGTGCCCATGTATATGAAGGTTTGAAGAAAAGATAAAACACCCCCATGGTGGAGGAAAAGGGGGTCATTCAGAAAACACTCATGTTTCCATGCCCTGCACTTCACTGAGTAGAGGGAGGGTAGAGCATTTGGTGACTCTCAATCGTTCAGTGCTCTTCTGTTAAAATTCTGATTCCCTTGAACTGCCTGCCAAGTATGACAGATAAATGAGTCTGGCCCCTCATTTGGATACCCTAAATATGTATAGCATAAATAAAAGCTAATCAACACCTTTTCTTAACCTTGAAAAGAGTTGCTATAGGGCAGGAAAAAAAGTGTGCCCTTGCTTAGTGGTGACCAATGCTGTATTTTACAACGGAGAATTCATTTCTTAATGTTTGCTGCGATTTGTGAAAGCTGTCACACTAATAACATAAATACTCTCTTATTAAAAATACAAGGTGGTCTGGAGTTTCTGAGTGCTAAAGTAGTCTTAAAGTTATATTAACTTTTTTATTGCATCACTCTTTTTAGGTAAACAGAAATGAAGGGTAAAGGAACCTTACTATTTGCTTTAAGTGATCCACTCTTTGCAGGGAAAGCACCAGAACTGTTCAAGAATGGTTGCAAATTACATGTGCTGTTCTTTCAAAATGTCAGTTACCAAAATCCTACAAATCCATGGGATCTTGGAAGAAAGGGGAGACATAACATAAGATTACCTCTCTTTTTACTTGAAGTCAATGTGACCTTAATGCCTTGCACTCTAAAGCTACACAATAAAAAAGGAGCATTTCCACTGAAGAAGAAAATACTTTTGGGTGTCAACAGCTTCTGCTTTGGGGCTTCAAATGTCAGAGTTGGTCTACACATAGAAAGTGAATCAGAAGGTAAACAGATTATGTGGAAAAAACAAGAATAGTAATGTTAGGAACGTATATTCCCATAGTATCTGACCTTGCCTAAATTGACAAGAGCCTGGTCTGGGTCTATGAACTCATAGGAGAATGGAATGAAATAATCTGGAAAGAGGCTGTCCCATTGATTACTGACTTAAAGACACAAAGGAAAAGCTGGAAAAGCACGCCATAAACACAATCCAAGGCTACAAAGGTTAGAGCCTCTCCCTTCAAAAGTAAGTGTAACTTAAGGGCTCACAAAGATAATTTTATGGTATTTTATAGAATCTTAACCTATAACAATGAATGGTAAATGCATAGCACCGTGTGTCTATGTATGTGCATCTGAAATAACATGGTAGAATCAAAGATTAGATTTTAATGTAACTCAGTTAAAAAAGAGAGAAGAATAAGACAAGGATTTTTCCTTATCAATTTTGAGTTTAAAAATATAGGAAAGCACTCCCTCAATAAAATTATACCACTTGGTGATATTTTCAGTGTACAGCTACAGAGAAATAATCACCAAAAACTAGGCTATTTGGAGAAAGAAGTATGTATATTTGCTCATAACTTCTGGACATTGTTTCATCTTGCATTAATGATTAAAATGGCAATACTTCCATTCTTCTTGAGAAGGGAGAGAGGCATTCATTGGATCAAACAGAACCAGGTATCAGAAAACCATGCCTAATGAATCAAGTAAAATCATGTAGCTAAATATTTCTGAGAACACAGGTAAATATTTTAGAAGCTGAATTATTTCTCAAGCTTCTGGAAGTCTAATTTAAAATACCAATTCCAATATTCCACTTTCTTCACACCTCATTGTTATTTGTTCTAGACAAGCCTTCAATTCTTTCTTTTTTTGGGGGGGGGGGAGGGGTGAAACATTCCTGAGAACAGTAATCTTTTTTTTTTTTTTTTCTTTTTCTTTTCCCCATAGTACTCAGCTAAGAGCTCACTAGGACCTAGTAGTCATGATTGGTCAGGAAGTAAATGAGAAGGGACTGAAATTTGTTCAGGTCTGGTATGACATTAGACTAAGCAAATGCCTGTTATTGATAACATGGGGTGGGGGGCTGTTTTGCATCTTAAGGTAGAGAGCAGTGTTTTCTGTTTTAAGGCATGGCTTGTAGGGAGTGTTAGGAAAGCCATGGTCCCTTTTCTGAGGGGAACATAGGTCCTTTAGAGCCTGCTTTAAAGACCTATTAGTTCCCAAGACCTATATGTTTATAAGTGTGGGCAACTGGTAAATGCCCCCCTCCTCCAGGGGAGTTCATGAAGAACTCTCATGCAGTGTTTACATTTAGAGTTACACATCTGGAAGTTTTTGTTCAGAGCATGAATTAATAATGTACATATAATAAGCCAGACACATTGAATGAAATCAGGTAACAGCTGATTAGTAACACATCAAGTAGACCACACACTCTTAATTTTACTGAAGGCCTCCTTCCTGACAAACCCACCCCTGCACATACTTTTCTAACTTTCGGGAAGTACAGACATACGTGCTGCTTGAAGAATTCTTGGATGTCTTTCCTCATTGAACATATACACTACCCAGGGCTGAATCTGAAGAAATAGTTTACACAATCAGCAAAAGAAATCTTGCAATATCTGGCAAATGTACTGCATGGATGTGACGGTGTGGTGTATATTTAAATGGAAAAATGACTTTTTAATTCAGATGAATCACCACAATTCCTGGAACTCCAGAACACAAGAGTAGTAACAATTAAAATCTCTTATTTCTTGATAGACTTCTGCTACTTTGGAAACTATCCTGGGAAATATTCATTTGGCCAGAAATATCATCATAGTTTCATTCAGGATTAGAAATAGTTTTTTCATTATTTGCTCATTTGAAAATAATATACCTTGGCTATTTTTTTTTTAAATTTTTTTTTTCAACGTTTATTTATTTTGGGGACAGAGAGAGACAGAGCATGAACGGGGGAGGGTCAGAGAGAGAGGGAGACACAGAATCGGAAACAGGCTCCAGGCTCCGAGCCATCAGCCCAGAGCCTGACGCGGGGCTCGAACTCACAGACCGCGAGATCGTGACCTGGCTGAAGTCGGACGCTTAACCGACTGCGCCACCCAGGCGCCCCTACCTTGACTATTTAAAGTGTATCAGAATCATATGCAGTTACAGATAGATAATGCAATACTGGTATTCTCTTGTCTTCCTTTTTTTTTGTTTTTTGTTTTTTCTTAAATGAACAAAAACAGTAACTGAATGAGTCATTTCTGGGGAGATTTTCTAGGAAACTATGCAGGCAAGAGTTCCTTTTAATATAATGCTTGTCTTAATTAAGTGTGAGTCAGTAAACTTTATGAAAATAATAGCAGTTTATGCCAAATTCTTATTTAGAAAATATGCACCATTATTATTAATAACAAGTTAAAATCAATATTGTCTAACTTTCATAAAAACTAGAGGATGCAAAAAGTGAGAATACAAGACAAACACAGGAAAAGCTTCTGGAATGAGCAATTTATTTCCTAATGATTTCTATAAAGCAGTCTGAATATTAGGAGTTACCAAAAACACTAGACTAGAAGCATTTAACTTCAGCAAAAATAAATTCTCTAAAGAGCCCCTTAACTTTAAAGCTATAATAGTAAATACTTCCTTATATACATTTAAAAATAATTTTTAAAATTTCAATAAAGTTCTTAAATAAAAAAAAAACATTCCATAAGACCTAACGTACTTTAAAAACACTATATCAATTATATCCTCTGGTTGCAAAGAACACCAGTGTCTTAAATTCTCCTTCATTTTCTACCTTGACTTAAGCTCCTTTACTTCAGGAAAAAAAATATTCTCTTCAATCATTTGACAAAAATATTATGTTGAATTTGGCCATATTGATTTATTCTCAACAGTCTCTATATAGTAAGAAAATGAATGAAAATATGTCTCTCACTGTTAAAATAACTGTGGGAAAAGATGTCAAAAACACATAAAACTGAAAATATACTTCCATCATAGATTAATAGAAAGAGAATTAATCATATATAAAGATTCTAAGCAACCAATAAGCAACTCAGTAGAAAAAGAGACAGGTAATTAACCATAGGTAAAATACAAATGGCCAATAAATATATGAAAAACTATTTATCCTCCATTAAGTAAATAATATTTAGGCATAGAGATTTTTTACCTATCAAGTTAGTAAAAAAAAATTTTTTTTAAGTTTAAAATAGGAATCAAATCTATTGTTGGGAAGATAAAGCAATAGAAACTTTTATACACTGTAGTTACCAGGGTTATAAATTTAAACTTTTACAACTTTTTGAAGAACTACTTGGCAAAAAATTGTATATGTTTTTCAGTCCATTTGGCTTCCAAGAAGATAATCTACTAGATCCATTCAAAGATGCTGATCGAGAAACCTACTAACACTTTTATAAATGTATAACAAAAAAACACAAAGAGGCTTATTTCAGCAATGTTTAAAATTAAAAAAAAAAAGAAGAAAACAAACTAATCAGTAGGACAGATTAAGAAAATTAATATCATATATCATTGCAATATAACACCAGGAAGATTTTAAAAAGACATATAAGGAATGTTTTGCCCTAGGATGATTTTTCCAAACATACAAATTTATTATTATTGAAGTAAATTTCTTCATTTTATATCCTAAGGATCAAGATAACTTGATTTCTTAATTTTATTTAACCTCATACATGTTCTGGTTGTGTTTTCATTAGCTTCTTTTGTTATAGTTACCTTAACAAGACCATGTAAGAATGGACACTAATAATGGTATTTGAAACATAGTCTCATAAAGAAAAATAACAATTTCAACTCTCAATTTGCCACAAGTACAGAAATAAGGAAAACTAAATATTAAGAAACACAATACATCAAAACAAGTTATCACAATAAAAGCACTATTATATACTCGGCTTTAACATTTAATTTAAATGCCTTTCCTCCATATTCAGGCTATCAATTGCTTAAGATAAATAAAAAGCCTATTTTGGAGAGGGGTTTACTTAAAATCTCTAAGAAGGAAATTTGTGAATTTTCCAAATATAATTTCTTCATGGACTGAGACCTCGATATACCCACTTGCATACCATCTTTTTAAAAACTAATTAAATAGGCTGTGATAATACATTAATGATTAAAAGCTCCTTTCTTTAAAAAAGTTACATTCATCTTCAGGCAGTCCTTGTTTTATGTTTTACCATGCCAACTAAAACTGTGTATAAACATATTGGGATGGTGGCCTCAACTTGCATGGTTTTGTGGTACCCTGTATTCAGGATACAATTCCAATATGCATGCATTTCAGTTAACATGCTGCTGGGTAAAGTGTGTTCTGACTGTATTCTGTTCTATTCTCAACCCATCTTGTCAGTTTCATAGAAAGACCAATGGGGTTTCTGCAGTTCAATAGGCTGGATTCTGAGCCAAATTCTGATCTGATTATTCTCATAGGGTCAATACCAATAATTGTCTGAGGTCAACCTATTAGTATAATGTTGTTTTACAAAAGATGGTGAAGCATATTCCTATTGCCAGGTAGAATTAGTACCTACCTCAAAGCCAGGACTCACAGGAGACTGAAACATGAAGTTGTAAGGGCAAAAAGCAGGCAAAGGTGCAGAAAAAAGGGGAAGAAAGACAAGAAAATGATGTTATTTGAAGAAAGCGATGCATGTTATCAATAATGTTTTATACAGGTGCATTTTCAAGCAAAATGTTACACTAATCAGTCTTTATGGCCACAAACACACCTGAGTTAGAAATAAGTTTTAACATTTAAATGGAACTATAGACACTAAGTCAAGACGGCAAAAACACAGTTTACAGTTAAGAGTTGGTAGAGGTTAAAAAAAATCTACTTGTTACGGTGTCAATGATGAAAGACAGCTCTTTCACCTTGTTGAAAATAAATTATAGTCAGAATGAAGCATTTTTGACCTTTACGTGAAAGATTAGATTTTCTTCACAATAATTCATCCTCTCAATGGCAAAAGAATGAAAAAGGTCATCAAAGTAATCAAATGTTACGTAGTTGTTATCTGCCTGCAGGCAAGAATAAGCTGATGAATAATCAGTATTAGTAGTTTACAAACCTGGAAAGTCCAACAGTGGGTTAGAGTTTTAGTGAGAGAAATATACCTACAGTTGATTCTTTGCTCATTTTACAGTCTTTGTTGCATATTACTGTTTTATGTCTGATTTCACTCAAGGTTGAAGTATAAATCAAAGTAGAAAGATTATTCTGAAAATTTTTTTTAAAAAGAGTATCAATGAAAAATGTAAGAAACCTCTTGGTTAAGTGGACAATACATATCTATATTTATACTGAATATCATATTCTTTCTATCCCAAATCAAAGCTAAAATATACCTGACTCTTTGTTTTTTGTTTTCTTTAATTTTTTTTTAACATTTATTTATTTTTGAGACAGAGCATGAACGGGGGAGAGTCAGAGAGAGGGAGACACAGAATCTGAAACAGGCTCCAGGCTCTGAGCTGTCAGCACAGAGCCCGACGCGGGGCTCGAACTCATGGACCATGAGATCATGACCTGAGCCGAAGTCGGCCGCTTAACCGACTGAGCCACCCAGGTGCCCCTACCTGACTCTTTTTCTTAACAAAAATGCATGGCTGTTGTTCTCAGAACCCCCATCCTATTCTGCAATGTACAATCTGCAATCAGAGACATTGAGAAGTGGTGTACATTTAGAGGTTCTGCCAAGATTAATTGTTACCCATTGATACTTGCTACATTTCTGGATTGACATGAAGCATGTGCTGAATTCAGGGTAAACAACTGCCCATGTGAATATATCCAAACATGACTTTTGAGGATGTCGGGTAGGAAGACCTTCCTTTGCCCTATGGTCCCTCTATCTAGACTTAGAAGCAAATTGACATGAGACAGATTAACACAAGAAAATCAAATTTAATAGGTGTATGCACAGGGAATCAGCATAGATATGAAATTCCAAAGACAATGAGGCAACACGAAGGTTATATGAGCTAAGGAGAGGAGCAGGGTCTGAGGATATGGAGGGGAAGAAGGTCATTAGCAAGAAGGTGAAAGGAGATGTTTAGAAAAACAAGGTTGCCCCATCTTGTAGATAAGTTCCTTAGGTAAGGGGGAGTTTCTATTAATAGTTGCTTCCCGTTAAAGCTCTCCTTTCCAATGTAAATTCAGGCACTCTTAGGGGAGGCAAAGAGCTTTTCCTGAATCTCCTGGGTTTTGATTGCTTTTAACTAAAAAAAATCTTTGCATCAAAGTGGCCCATTGTGGGGCAGCCTGCCCTAGGCCCCTACAAGGAAATATAACCCTGCTTGTGTGTGCTTTTATGGAACATTGTCATAAGAGGTGGCAAAGCTTTCTCTTTCTCAAGTTTCCAAAACAAGGTATTATCCTTATCATAAATGTATTCGATATATAAAGCTGATGATTTTCCTCCAATTTGAAAGCCCTGAATACCTTTACTCTGGGCTCTCATCAGAATTGAGTTTTAGCTGAGTGCTACTCAGCTCATATTTGAAGATGATCTATGCAATATACATTCACTTATTCCTCTAAGTTACCATTTCTCAAAGTGTATTCCCCCCCCCCCCAGGATATCCCCAGGTTTTACAAGAAAAAGGGGTTCCATATTTGAGTCAGTATAGGAACACTGTTTTCATTATCCCAAGACTCTGAGGCCCATAATTATGCTTACTAAATATTACCACGTCCAATACGTAGACAGACCATGAAGCACTTTCCAGTGATCATTTGATCAGGAAATGTTTTTTTTTTTGCAGAATATTTGATAGGGCCATTACTTTGAAGAAAATATTTTGGGAACACACAGCTCTTTCCCCCTTGCTAGCAAGTTAGAATCACCAGAAATGTCTGGTGATAAAGATAAAAGATAGAGCCACCTATTACTTTAGTAGTTGATTGTAATATTATACTATAGTTTTGTTTTTATTTTTGTTTCCCTTGAAGGAAGATCACAAGAATTACAGTTTTTCATCTGTAATGAAAACTACTGTAGAAAACAATGTTAACTATGCAAATAATAGGCATATTAGGATAATGTGGCATACTACTTTTCATTTAGCACCCAAAGAAGCTGTTTCCCATTATTAAATAATATAATTCCTGTACCCCATTTTCATTAACTGATAGGAATTTCAGAAAAAATTAACTATTAATTATTCTGATATAATATTTTATTTCTCACATGACCTGTGATGAAGAAACCTAATAACTTTATAACTCATGATTTTTTTTGTTTCTAGCTTTTAGCTATTATGAATAAAGTTACAAACATGCTTCCAACAATATCATTCACATTGGCGCCCCCTCAAAATAAAATACTTGGGTATAAATCTAACCAGTTATGTATAAGATCTTCTCGAGGAAAACTATAAAAATTTGATGAAAGAAGTAAAATAAGAACTAAATAATGGAGAAACATTCCATGTTCATGGACAGGAAAATTTAATATTGTCAAGCTGTCAGTTCTTCTCAACTTGATCTATAGATTTAATGCAATCCCAATCAAAATCCTAGCAACTTATTTTATGGATGTCAATAAACTGATTCTAAAATTTAGGAGGAAAGGAAAAAAAAAAAAAAACAGAATAGCCAACATAATATTGAAGGAAAAGAATAGAATTGGAGGACTGATGCTACCTGACTTCAAGACTTACTATAAAGCTACAATAATCAAAACAGTGTGTTACTGGTGAAGAAGAGACAAGTATCATATGACTTCACTCATATGTGGAATTTAAGATACAAAACAGAGAACATAAGGGAAGGAAAGCAAAAATAATATAAAAGCAGGGAGGGGGACAAACCGTAAGAGACTATTAAATACAGAGAACAAGCAGAGGGTTGCTGGAGGGGTTTTTTTGGGGGGTGGGCTAAATGGGTAAGGGGCATTAAGGACACTTGTTGGGGTGAGCACTGGGTGTTACTATAGGGGATAAATCACTGGATTCCACTCCTGAAATCATTATTGCACTATATGCTAATTTGGATGTAAATTTAAAAAAATAAATAAAATAATAAAAATAAAAATAAAATCTTAAAAAAAAGAAAGAAGAGACAAATAGATCAATGTATCAGATTAGTGTGCCCCGAAACAGACCTTCATAAATATAGTCAACTGATCTCTGACAAAAAAACAAAGGCAATACAATGTACAAAGATCCCTCAACAAACGGCACTAGAAGAACTAAACATTAACATGCAAAAAATTAATGTAGATGCATACCTTACATATTTAGTAAAAATTAACTCTAAATGGACCACAGACCTCAATGTAAAGTACAATACTATGACATTCCTAGAAGATAACGTAGGATAAAAACCTACATGGCTTTGGATATGGTGATAGCTTTTTAGAAATAAAATCAAAGGCACAATTCATGAAAGAAACATCTGATAAACTGAACCTCATTAAAATTAAAAAAATACTTCTGTTCTGCAAAACACATTGCTAAGAGAATTAGAAGACAAGCCACAGACTGGGAGGAAATATTTGTAAAATATTTGCAAAAGATAGATCTAATAAAGGATTATTATCTAAAATATACAAAGAACTCTTAAAAATCAACAATAAGAAAATAACTTAATTTTTAAAATGGGCCAAAAACCTTAAAAGACACCTCACTAAAGAAGACAGTGCCTGGGTGGCTCAGTCAGTAGAGCATGAGACTCCTGATCTTGGGATTTTAAATTGGAGGCCCACATTGGGTATGGATATTACTTAAAAACAAAAATCTTTAAGCAACAACAAAAGAAGATATAAGCAGACAGCAAATAAGCATATGAAAGAAGCTCTACATCATATGTCATCAGGAAAATGCAAATTAAAACAATGAAATACCACCATATACCTATCAGAATGGCCAAAATCCAGAACACTAGTAACACCAAAGGCTAATAAGGACAAGGAGCAATAGGGACTCTCATCCATTGCTGGTGGGAATGCAAAATAGTACAGCCACTTTGAAGGCAGTTTGATGGTTTCTTAAAAAACCTAACATACTCTTACCTTATAATCTAGCAATCAAACTTTATGATACTCAGAAGAGTTAAAAAAAGCTTTTGTCTACATAAAAACCTGTACATGGATGTTTATAGTAGCCTATTCATAACTGCTCAAAATTGGAGGCAGCCAAGATGTCCTGAGGATAAATAAACTGTGGACACCTAGACAATGGATATTATTCCATGCTAAGAGGAAAGAGTTGTCAGGCCATGAAAAGATATGGAGGAAACTTAAATGCATATTACTAAGTAAAAGAACCCAATCTGGAAAGGGTACATACTGTATGATTCCAACTAGAAGACATTCTGGAAAAGGCAAAGCTATGGAGAAAGTAAAAAGATCACTGGTTAGCAGGACTGGGTGAAAGGGAAGAGGGAAAACAGCTGGAGCACAGAGGATTTTTAGGGCAGTGAAAACACTTTGTATGATACCATAATGATGAATACATCATTATACATTTGCCCAAATCCACAGAATGTACAAGGCTGAACCCTAAAATGGGACTTTAGGTGATTATGATGTGTCAGTGTAGACTCATCAGTATTAACAAAACTACTGCTCTGGCAAGTAATGCTGATAACAGGGGCAGGGAGGCGGGGGTGAAACAATGCACGGGTTGGGGCAGGTGGTATATGGGAAATCTTTGTACCTTCTTTTCAATTTTGCTGAGAACCTAAAACTGCTCGAAAAAATGAGGTCTAAAAAAATGAAAAAGCAAGAAATAAAAAAAAATGCTTGTACATATCTTTCTATATATGCCTATACACATTTCTGCTGAATATAAACCAAGGAGTAGAACTGTGGATTCACATGTTACTCATATGTTCAGATTTAGCAGATAAATGCCAACCATTTTTCCAAAGTTGTTGAACCAATTTATATTCACAGTAGTGTATGAAAGTTCCAGTTGCTTAATATCTTCATCGATACTTGTTATTATCAGTTTTATTTTTAATGTTAGACATTCTGGTATAGAGATATTTCACTGTAGATTAACTTTAGACTCCTTGATAACTAATGATGCAAAGGACATTTTTATGTTTATTGATTATGTTCTTTTATAAAGTGCTTTTAAAACAAATATTTTTGCCTATACCTTAAATGGGGTTGTCTGTCTTCTAAATTTTTATACATGTTCTTTATATATTCCTTATATATTTACATATATGCATCTTTTATAATATACATATGTTGAAAATATCTTCTTCCATTCAGTGACTTGCTTTCCGTTCAATGGTATTTTTGCTGCAAACAATTTCTGAATTTTAAAGATGTCTAATTTATCACTTTTTCCCTTTGACATCAGTGATGTGAGTCCTGTTTAAAAAGGCTTTCCCAACTCCAAGTTCTTGTAGATACCCTTCTCTGTTAGCTCCTAGAAGCTCCCAATGCACCATGAATTGATTTTGTATGTGGTATAAGGTAGGATCAAGATTCATATTTTCCATACAGATATCCAATTGGTCCTAGAAATATTTGTTGAAAGATCAGCCTTTTTTCATAGCAGTGATATTCTTGTCAGAAATCAGTTGGCTTTGTCTATATACGTAGTTTCTCAACTCTCTTTGTTCTGTTTGATTGGTTTATTGTTCTGTTGTTGCATAACACCACATTATTTTTTGATACTCAGACCTTGTATAATCTACACTGTCTTAACAGTCACTTTATAATATGTTTGGAAATTTTCCAGCTCGGTTCTACCTCAGGAGTTCTCAACGCCAGCATGACTGACATTTGGTGCCACTTTGTTGTGGGGGCCATCCTGTGCACTAATCTCTCTGCAATTTCCTTCTAAGACATTGGTCCCTTAAATCCTAATTGCTTTGGTTGCTTTTGGGCACCTTCAAATATTTTGTTCTGTTCTCTTCTGTTATATTTTATTCAGCTTGTATAATTGTCTCTTGTAGAACAGTTGATCAGATACAAGCTTCTTCATAGCTAGGAGCAGAAGTTCTGAAAGATTATTTCACTTTTTGCCTAAGATTAAGTCTTGTATAACACGGTTTCAATTGATTTTGATTTTTCCCAAATACTACAAGAACATTTGTAAGTAAAAATAAAAAGATGAATAAAGCATAGAGAAATGATAAGATTATTTAATCCTGACTTCTCTTTTGCAATTTTCTTAAGACTATAAAATTAATATGGTCTTAATAAGTATACTTATAGTATATAATATATACTATATATATAATATAATAACATATGATACATATATATACATATATACACATAATATATAATATATATAATACATATCATACATAATATATATATAATATATATAATACATAATATATATAATACAACATATTAATGTATACTACTCAAGGACCTACTGAGTTTTTCTCATTTCCTTCTAATGCTGGTGATGGTGTGCAGAGAGGTATACACCCCTGCTGAGCTGTTATACCATAAATTGACTTCATTTTGGGTCTTCTTAAAAGATGGACTGCTTTATGGTTGGTATAATGAATACCGTTTACTGCCAAAATTGATGATAGATAAAGCCTATCATATGATTTATGTTGTTATGCTCATTTTCTATCTTAGTGGCATTATGGAAATCTGAGATTCAATTTAGGTGCCAAAAATGAATAAATTAATAGAATTATCAGTGTCTTAATCTGTATGTGAAATGGTGATTTTATAGTCAAAATAAGTCATGAAGTATGGATAGGAGAAACATTTTCTTACATTTGAGAGAAAATCTATACACTTGTCATGGCAGACTTGCAATATGGGTGATAACATGAGATTAATAAGCAACGTCATCTTTATCTTGGTCATCATCTTTTTTGGAAATGGAAAAATATCCCTTATGGTATACAGAACTAAAAGGTTTTACTAGTATTGACATAACATTTCTTTTGATTAGGCATTCACTCTAAATTTTAAATGGTAATTACTGACCTTTTCTGCCTTGCCCAGGGATAAAGAGGGACATATTCACTGTACTCCAACATGCCTGGGTACAGCGGGGTGTATACAGGGCTTTGTTCCTACATAAAGTAAGTAGCCAAGGCATGACCATGACCCAAGGCAACTGGAAAATACGTGCCCTCCTCAAAGCAGGCCAGTGTTTCTTCCTTCTCAGGTATTGGATAAAACAAAAGATAAAGAGGTATCCTATGAAGGCACAAAAAGCTTTGACACATGTAAAACATGGCTTTCAGAGCCAGCATGTCAAATAGTATCACAAACATTATTTCCACGGGCATTTCTTATTTAATGGCTACCCGTTGGGCATTTTACACAAGTTTATGAAAGTTTAGGATAACAACATTTTTCAAAGTATTTTATGGCCCCAATGTTTTCTCACCTCACAAATATCTGATTTGATCACAATTATACCAGCATTCTTGACAGACATCGTTGAAATCTGATTTTTAAAAATATATATTAAAAAAAAAACATTTTAAGCATTCTACTATAAAAATTTCCATTCAGCAATAAAGCAGTAGTAAGTTTCAACATTTCATGTAAAACATAACTTGTGATCAAGTAATTCAAATGATGAAATAATTTAATTTGGCTAAATAAAGCAATTAAATAATTTGATTTAAAAACTTGTATTATAGTCTATAGATAGGTAACCTAAATTATATTTATATATAAATGGTATATATTTATAAATATATGCATGTAAATAATTTAAATATGTAATTTAATTTATACTTATAACATGTAAATTATATGTGATGTTTTGAAGTATATATATGCATGTCTGTGTATATATGTATATACATGTATTTGTGTGTATATGTACATATTATAAAAAGTTGAGAAAGATCTAAAAGAAGAATCTTTAGCATTAATCATCTAATTTATTGTAATAATGAAAGGCTTTAAAGCTTTAGATTCGTTGTGGATGTTAAATAATTTTTAAAGAATATAAAAACAATATATAATTAATTTACAATTCTGTTTCTTAAACTTACTTGTAAGTGTTCTATAAATAGTATGAGTCTCAGTGACTATCTTTTTTTTTTTTTTTTAATTTTTTTTTTTTTCAACGTTTATTTATTTTTGGGACAGAGAGAGACAGAGCATGAACGGGGGAGGGGCAGAGAGAGAGGGAGACACAGACTCGGAAACAGGCTCCAGGCTCTGAGCCATCAGCCCAGAGCCTGACGCGGGGCTCGAACTCACGGACCGCGATATAGTGACCTGGCTGAAGTCCGACGCTTAACTGACTGCGCCACCCAGGCGCCCCACAGTGACTATCTTAAAAGCAAGAGTAACTGCTAGCACTTGAAAAGTCACTACTTAAAAAAATTCAAACTAAATCAAGGAATTTTAGAATTGGGAAGCTGACATGAGAGTTATTTGAAAAAGTAAATAGCTTTTGATTTAAGCACCTTTTTTTTTTTAATGTCTTTATTTTTGAGAGCGAGAGAGAAAGTGTGAGTAAGGAAGGGGCAAAGAGAGAGGGGGACAGAGGATCTGAAGCAGGCTCTGAACTGACAGCAGAGAGCCCGACATGGGGCTTGAACCCACAAAGTGTGAAATCGTGAGCTCAGCCAAAGTCAGACACTAAACCGACTGAGCCAAACCAGGTGCCCTAATTTAAGCATCTTTCAATGAAAATATCACTAGTTCCAATTAATGCAACATTATGGAATAATATAAAATGATACACATACATTCTGAATAGTTACCAAACATAATATATTCTTCTAGTTAACAGCAGGATTAAGTACTTGCCTTCCTCCAACAGACTCACTTCATGAAAGACTGAAAACACAACAAACTCTCAATTTTAAGTCAGTCATGGGAAAATAGTATGACATTTTCCTATTTACCAAAATGAGCATGCATTTGAATTATATGTCTTGTTCATGCTATAACAAAATTGAAGTGATAAGGATCACAACAAAATATTTTCCAAACAAGGGACTAATACAACTTTTGAGAGATGTCTTCAAAATTTATTGCCCTTCTCCACATCAAGAGGGATGAATTTAACCTTAAACTGTTTTAATAATTTTTAATTTTTTTCAATTGATTTTTACAATAGCTAGATTACTAAAGTCTTTAGGGGAGGGAGTAAATACAGGAAATTTAAGGCCTCACATTGTTCGCCTATTTTCCTATTTTAAATAATTCACATAATTACCACAATTTTTACTTGGTTGTGAATGTTTGGAAAACTCGAATTTAAATTTTTTAAAAAATATTTAAGTCCTATCCACAAAAGTGTTTAGAGCTAATGTAAATACTTAAAGCATTTGAGTGCTATTGTTCTCATAGCATTTGTCAGTCTGTGTCACCCTGACAATACCCTGGAATGTATGCCAGTATTGCCAACAAATTAAAGACTTTCATTATTTTCATAAGAACAAATTTAAACTTTTCTCCCAGAATAAATATGCAGCTATGTCACAAAGCACTCTACTAATCTTCAGAGAAGAATATCTTTCATCTTTGGTTTCCCAATTTTGACAAAGTGTGTTTTGCAACATTCACATGTTAGTTTGTGCTGGTCTGGCCCTATGACCACGATGAAACCTTACATATTTTCTAACTGCACTGAGCTCATAGATGAAAGCAAACTCAAAGTCGTTGGATATTTGATGAAGCACTGACCAGTCTACAGTACAAACCCTGAAGAAACACAGTCAATAACACCCTGGCTGTGTCCTCCCCTCCCGGGGTGCTGTCTTGGATTGACACTGTCATCACATTGTCCCACAGATCTCTCATGCAAACGGATAAATGGAAAAACAGGAAGCTGTACCAGGAGGGGCTCGTCAGGGGCACTGGTGGAGAGCTCAGCAGATGCTGTGCGGATGGTGCTGAGCCCAGTGAGAGAAACATTCGAGAGCCTTCTCCTTCTCACGCCACTGCAATTGTTGGGGATTTTAAATGCACATCTCTTATGGTAATTCAGTCCGCATCCTGGAAAGAGAAAGTAAAAATGATTTTTGTTCAACCGTAAATTAAAAGCTCTTCTAGTACCAAGTTATGCATTTTTAAAAATAGTATTGTTTTCGTTTTTCTTGAGGCTATTTATAAATTCAAATTTTCTTTTGAGCTTTTTCTGTTTTCTTTTCAGAAATTGTAAATAAGGTGGGTTTTGAATTCTGATTCTTTTGGACGAGCTCAGCAACTACTCTGGTTATCATTTTTGTTTAAATGTTCTTGGATATAATGGACTTGGACTTTAAGGGATCTAGCAAAAACAAAAACAAAAACAGAAACAAAAAAACCCAAAACCAACCAAACAAAAAAAGAAAAAACAAAAAACAAACAAACAAACAAAAAAAAACCAAAGAGATCGCCTGAGGCTTTTTTAGCTGCCACAAGTTAATGTGAGTGGACACATAAGGGAAAGTTAATCACAGTGCATCACAACTTTTGAATTTGATGTGAATCCTGGCTCTATAATTTTTTTGTTTACATGACCTTGCACACCTCAGTTTGGCTATCGATAAAATACGGATAATAACTACCTTGTAGAATTGTTAAGAAAACATGTTACATTTCTTTACATGCTGGTTTCCACATTTTAGATAATTAGGAAAGCACCATTTTTTGTTTGATATTTCCACTATGTATAGTTCCCTGTGTGTCACACAGGAGGCCAGAAAATTTCCATAAAGCCACACTTCAGGCAGTTTCTTCTAAGTCACTGTCACCTAACTTGTCTTCTCACAGACAGAAATTCAAAAACTGTGGTTAGCTTATTTCTAGGTTGCATCATAAATGCTTGGTTATATTGGCCAAAGTTCAAACAGCTCTACCTCCTACAATTCAGAGAGAACACTGTATGATTGGAGTATTTTTAAGATTTATAATGGTGTTCTAGCCACTTGAGTTTAAAGAGTTCTTTTCATGGTAAAGTTCATTTTATGGCAAACTATGCTATTGTTAGAAACATGGGCACAAGTTCCAGGCCACCACTCTACAGCTGATTGACCTTGCATGGTTTGATTAACCTCCTAAATTTCTGCTAATTTCAACAAACATTTAGCGCATGCCTACGAATCAAAATTCCAAATGGGGTGCCTGGGCGTCTCAGTCGGTTACACATCCGACTTTGGCTCAGGTCATGATCTCATGGTTTCTGAGTTCGATCCCCATATTGGGCTCTGTGCTGACAGCTCAGAGCCTAGAGTCTGCTTTGGATTCTGTGTCTCCCTCTCTCTCTGCCCCTTCCCCATTCTTGCTCTCTCTCTCTGTCTCTCAAAAAAAATAAAATATTAAAAAGAATTTTTAAAAAATATTGAAAAAATTCCGACTTAAGAAGCAATTATTATTTTCAGTTTGTTGCCAAAATAACCAACACAAAAGAAACACATCCACGTAGTACAGGGAAAATGATATGAGAATCAGGTTTCCCAGATCAGAGCAAATAAGCTGAAAACAGGAAATGCAAAGAAATGAACAGAGCAGAATCCATGCATCCCCAAAATTGCTGGAAGACATAAAATTAAGAAGACATTATTGTAGAGGGCACAACATAAGCAGGTAACTTATGTGTTCCAGCATGGGATCGACTTGGTTGGGAAGGAAAGACCTTACCTTCGCATTTAAGGCCTTGACGCACCAAACCCCACAGCATTTCTCCACAGTGATCACAGAAAGCCGGAGCTCTATACGAGTGAACAAAAAGAGCGTGGGGACGAATTTGAAAGTCTTCAAAGGTGGCAGAAGCTGTAAAAATAGTAACATTGGAAAATAAGTCAAATAGATACTCTGATCTATAGATAATTAGCATACAGGATAATTATTTTTTTAATGTTTATTTAGTTTTGAGAGAGACAGAGACAGAGAGAGACAGAGTGCAAGTGGGGGAGGAGCATAAAGAGAGAGAGGGAGACAGAATCTGAGGCAGGCTCCAGGCTCCCAGCTCTGAGCTGTCAGCACAGAGCCCCACGCAGGGCTGGAACTCAGGAACTGAGAGATCATGACCTGAGTCAAAACCAAGAGTCTGATGTTTAAGGGACTGAGCCACCCAGAAGCCCTCAGGATAATTAAATATGTAAATATGGATTGAACTCTCTGGGCAAAATCAGGAAAGATAAGATGCAACATTGCTTGGCTTTAGTGGTGAGACTCCATTCTTCTCACCCACAGCTTTACAGCTGGTGGCAACCCCCTCGCTCTTCTTCCCGCTAGTCAAAGTTTCAGGACACTTTGAGGATAGGCAAAACGTGGAAGAAAGCATGAATGAAAGGACAGTTCAATAAGATTTACAAACACCTGCTCTCACTTAAAAATATTTTGCTTTTTCTTCTCCAAAAAGGCAGTAAGAAATATTAATAGAAAAAAAGAAAACTTGATGGATTGAATTTAGACAGATCAGAAGATGGTATACTTGACTATGACCATGAAAAGGTATATCAGAAGGGGGAGTGTCCCTCTGGGAGACAGGTAAGAAATCTGAGCAGCCTCTTCTTGGGGAGATAGAGTTGTTTGACCTCTTAAGGCAAGATAACCAAGCATTTATAACTGAGTGACCTCTTCACCAATATGTCAGAGAGATTTAATACATACACTGGTGAATTCCAGTCCACTCTTTAAGAAATACACGTTACCAAATCATATTCATGATGCAGGGTATGTTTTGTTTTCGCATATTGTTACTGAGTCTATATAACACTCCTGCAGAGTATTGAAATTGATTAATTTTTAATTATTTTTTCCAAATAATATTTCTTATTGTGTTACAAAAGTAGTTCATGCTTTTTGTTGTTGTTCATATCAAGAAATAGAATGATACAGAGAATTGAAAGTAAAAGACCATTCACTTTCCCCATATTCTAATGGGTAGGGGGTATACCTTTTGAGCCTTATTTGCATACATAGCCTAACGATGAGCCTACCCAGTACAGTCCAGAGTGGTGTCCTGGGAGGGAGAAGAACTGGATCCAGCTTAGACATTACTCAAATGATACTTCACCTAATCATCATGAGGCTGTTTCTCATACATAAAAAGAGAAGGTCTGACTGATGGTAACTTCTCCAAGCCCTAAAAGTTTACACTTCCGGGGCGCCTGGGTGGCGCAGTCGGTTAAGCGTCCGACTTCAGCCAGGTCACGATCTCGCGGTCCGTGAGTTCGAGCCCCGCGTCAGGCTCTGGGCTGATGGCTCAGAGCCTGGAGCCTGTTTCCGATTCTGTGTCTCCCTCTCTCTCTGCCCCTCCCCCGTTCATGCTCTGTCTCTCTCTGTCCCAAAAATAAATAAAAAACGTTGAAAAAAAAATTAAAAAAAAAAAAAGTTTACACTTCCATTAATGTTAGGACCATGTGTACTTGATTTGACAAGGTTTTATTCAAAGAGAATTTGGGGGGAAACTTAGGCCTTAAATATATTGTTCTATTCTTTCTCTTCCTTCTGGTTGTCTTCTTGCCTTACTTTTTCTACACACATTTGTTAAGCACCTTCAATATTGTCAATGGTACAATTGGGCATAAAGGTCTAATGATGAGTAACACATCTTTACAGAGTCTACCAAACTAGCAAGAAAGAAGAGTAAAAACAAACAAACCCACAATAAGTATAAAATAACTTCTAAGGTTCAGAGAAACTACAAAACGTGACCTAAGATACTAAATAGAACTAAAACTACAATCTGTAGGCGTTCTGGTTCCCAATTCATGTCCTTTTCACCACACCAGTGATACATCTTATCTTCCTTACCTCTGCCCAAAGAGTTATATCCAATAGCCCCATGATGTGGGAAATAAATAGTTGCAGTTTTCCTATTGTGGCCTTGGAGAGCAGGCTATCGGCTAACAAATCACTCACTGAGTGTACTTAGAAGTGCTTTTACCTTGCTAACTCAAGTATGCAAGGTGTGAGAGAGTGCATACTAAAAATGTAGGCCATTCACCTCTGCTACGTAGTTGTCCAAAATTAGGAGGACAACTTTGAGGGTATCGCATCTGTCAGGGCAAGTGACAATACAACATACAGGAAAGTGAATCACTTTCACTAGAAAGAATATTGCTGATGGTTCACATGACATACAATTGGATTTTAATAAGAGAAAAATTTTACTGGGTTGGTTTTTCTTTGAGGCTTGAATAAAAACACTTTATTCCAAATTAACGTGCTTTACTGTTGAAAATCACCTGTCATCAACTTATTAAAATTATTACTTTTATTCAGTTGGAAAGATAATTAAAATAACAACAATAATTAAGATTTACTGTGCTCTTGGTATATACTGGATACTATGCTAAGAGATTAAGTGTGGGAAGAAGAAGGTGATCAAAGAACCACAAACGACCATGTACCAACACGGCCTACATGAAGTTCCGACTAGAACTTACAATTCTTTATAAAAAGGATTTCAACTGAAATAAGTTTGAGAAATTGCATGTTAGGTTTCTCACTTTAAGATTCACAATATTATGGTCAATGCTTATCAGTAAAGGAGTACGATTTGGGTACTAATCATCTACTTTTGTGGTCTGGTCAAAACATGTCTAATTTGGGAATGCAAAATTCTCTTTAAAACTGAGTTCTCTTACTATTGGACAAAAAAATATTTTTCTAAATATCAAAAAAAAAATACTGTGTGCCAATCATTAACTCTTTGCTCCTCCCCCACTCCCACACACACCAGAAGTCACCCCTCAGGACCAAACATCTATGACAATACTATAATACCAATTAGTTAATAATTACTGTAGTTTTCAAAATAAGAAACATTAGTATTTGAGAATACTAATACTAAGGTGCACTTAGATATTTTTGAATTAATCAGAAAAAATATAAATAATTAAACTGAAGTTTTTCAATGACCACACTCCTTCTCCACTCACACCCCACCCCCCTAATTTATGTCAGGTTAAGTTTGTTTTTTCACTTTTTGAAGGGTATTAACATTCATAAGCAGTTAGCACCCTTGACTTATGTTTAAATGCCATTTTCTAAAGTTCAATTTTAATATTCTCCTGTTAATTTTAGAATAATTAAATACATTTTTAAAATAAAACTACCAAGTGTGGGGAGGTTTTCCATCCATTTGAAATCAAAGCACAACATCCATTCATTATGAATTTACCTGTTCTGCACCCTGGGGGAAATCAGCATTAGCTGAGTGTATGCATGCCATCTCACCTAATCACAAAATTGCACTTCAGAGATAATCACTTAGTACAGGAAAACAAAGTGAATGCTGTAATTCCATTTCACTTAAGTTTTGGAATCAAAATGGACAGATAAGGGAAGGAATATTAAAGAGTCTAGAGGTTCCAAGAGAGGAACAATGTGCTATCTGTCAGTATGTCATAATCAATCAACCGACCTAAATTAAAAGCATGTGACAGGGCTACAAACTCAGCACAATGGGCCCCTTATACTGGTATTTGTGTCTCTTTGATTTGCTCTATTCAAAGTCTATTGTTATGCTCCAGTGTGCAGGAGAGGAGAAAATGACATGCTTTCCTTAGTCATTGAGCATTTGAAACAGGTAATTGAGCCAAAAACTCTAAAATAATCAGTAATTCTCTTAAGGTTCATTATGAATTGTTGCACAAAATGGAATAAACTGTTTGGTTAGCAGCACAGAAGATGAGGCATCTGAAGCAAAATAAATAATCTCTGGAGGTCAAAACTATTTGCATAATAAAATAAAATAATGTCAGCTCCTCCAAGATTTCCAGTATTTTTTTTTTTATTATTGGTAATTTTGGCAATTTGGGAGAAGCATTAACTCTTTCCAGCATTGATGATTTGGGACAGATGCAATAAGAGAAAAGGTTAACATGCTGCAAGTATTATCTCATTCCATTTTTCACAAGCAATCTATGACGTAGGTATTATTATTATCCCCACTTTACAAGTGAGAATACTGAGTCTCAGAGAAATTAGGAGCTGTCCTAGGTAACAGAGGATCTTGGTTCAGTCTTCACACCCTGAACCATATGAATTCTCTAAGCCACTCTGAATCAAATTATCATATTTCTCTGTCCATTAAAACATTATGGATTGTAAACTGCATCTTTATTTTATGAGTCTCTAGAGAAGATTTTTTAGAATTGCAATGAAATATAACACATTATCCTAGTATCATGCATCCTTATCTCAGAGATGTAAAAGATACTGGGGAGAAAAAGAGTCCATGAAATTAACACGTAGAATGAAATTAATTCAGTTTGTGATCAAATATCCTTTTAAAAGCTTTCTGCATGAACTTCATTTTTTGAAATCCTTCTGCCTCCAAACAAATTGGGAGTTAGTAACAATAACTGGTTTCTAAATTGTTACAAAAATCAAAGGTAATGCATCACTAACAGCCAACTGGAATTCTGCATCCACGCAATAACCAGTGTTGCCACATTCAATTGATACAGTCTGGCCAAGAGCAAAACATTATGAAGTTTCTTTTTTTTTTTTTTTTTTTAATTTTTTTTTCAACGTTTTTTATTTATTTTTGGGACAGAGAGAGACAGAGCATGAACGGGGGAGGGGCAGAGAGAGAGGGAGACACAGAATCGGAAACAGGCTCCAGGCTCCGAGCCATCAGCCCAGAGCCCGACGCGGGGCTCGAACTCACGGACCGCGAGATCGTGACCTGGCTGAAGTCGGACGCTTAACCGACTGCGCCACCCAGGCGCCCCAACATTATGAAGTTTCTTAAAGCTCTTAAGATTTGTAGATAAATTTCCTTTTTCCTTAACCTCCAGAATATTGAAAATAGCTTCTGGATACCATTCCCACATAAATATACCTACTCATCAGTTTTAAGGTATGAGGTATGGATAAGGAACCATATCTACTTGCATATCCTATCTTGCATCCAGACACACACATAATATACATACATCATCCTCTGTTTCCTGAGAGCTTCCATTAGTGCAATGATGACTCCTGACATATCAGTTTATTGCATTTATGAATGTCAAATTAAAAAAAAGATTTTTTTAATACTGAGACCCAAACACTCCTCTGTAACTTCTACATGGCCCACGTCTTTCGTAAAATAGCTCATGGTGGCCAGGAAGTCCGTTCTTCAAGCACAGAATTGAATGATGCTGGTTTTATTAGTATATCTACAACCTACCAGGTAATATAGTGTATGTTTGAAATACAAAAATGACAAGGAAAAGTACATGTTGTTGAGGGTTCAAAATCAAACGTGGATGAGAGACCCATAACTAATCCTAATAGAAAATGCAGAGATGCAAACACCAAAGAAAGGGTGACTAGAACTAACTGGGTCTCTCAGAGAAAGCTTCATCAAGGATGACATTGAACAGAATCTTGAAGGATGAAGTGTGCTACATTTAGAAAAAAAGGGAATGGGATTAAGAGAGAACATTTTTATGTAGTCTGATTTTACTTAATTATAGCCAATTTTAGGATTATCTACATATTTCTTTATAATTATAATTACTGTGAATTCTTGATATTTCATCTTTGCTGCACTGTTAGGACAGTTAGCAAAGTGACTCCGACTTTCCATGCGCATGTACCTGAAGGATGACAATACATCATTTCCATGCTATTGTGGCCCAAGTATTTGACAGTGCTTGCAAAATTAAGCTTGCATATATCTGTACTACCTCTGCTTACCCATACACTCATATCTGTCCCCTGAGGCTGGTGATTTCTTTCTGCTTCTTCATTTGTCCCAGTCCCTCCAAGCCACGGGCTTTTTTTTTTTTTAATGTTTATTTATTTATTTTGAGAGGGAGAGGGAGAGGGAGAGCATGAGTGGTGGAGGGGCACAGAGAGGGAGAGAGGGAATCCCAAGCAGACTCTGCACTGTCAGCACAGAGCCCAACCTGGGGCTCAAACCCACAAACCAAACTGTGAGGTCACGACCTGACCCGAAATCAAGAATTGGAGCCACCCAGGTGCCCCACTCCAAGTCATGTCTGTACCAGTTTCTCCCTTTGAAGAAACGAGAGATGGGAATTTCTATTTTTGACTTACATCTGACCAGAAAAATGTTAGTGAGGTGCAACGATGGGAACTTGGGAGGCTATGAATATCCCAGAGGGTATAGCAGCCAAGAGAAAGAAACCCATAAAATGTGTTTAGATATGTTGATTAGGCAGTTCAGAAAGTTCTGGGAAAATATTTTATAGGTCCACAGCCAGAGGACCTTAAAAAATGGCTCTGAAAGGAATGATCTCTCAAGCCAATTGATAGCACAATAACAAGTTACCCTAATTAGGAAGAAAAAGGAGGGGTGGCTACCGAAGCTGGCATAACTGCTCAGGGAAGTCTCCGATCAGCTCATACTGGGAAAGAAAATGCAGCAGTTACAGAAGGAGTGGCACAGAGTCCGGTGAAGGTGAATGTGGCTCCAGTTAAGGAGAGCCACCCCAAGAAGACGAAGAGAACAAAAACCCAAAGCTCTGAAAAAGTCTGAAACACAGCAAAAGACCTTTCAGTTGTGTTATATGTGGAAAGAATGAAGCAGAGATAGTCCTGAACCATGAAAAACAAATAGTTTAATGCTAATACATGAAATAGAAAAAGCTAAACTCTTCAGCTACAATATTTTCCTGTCTGTCCTAGGAGAAGGGAACTATTTTCAAACAACAACAAAAAATTAGAAAAAAAAATATATTTGAGAAGAAAACAGAGTAGATGAACAAAGACTATCTAAGAGCGTTAAATGAACTATTTTAAACAGGCCCAAACATTTAAACAGGCCAAAATTATATAGGAGGGCTCAAAATTCACTTTTAAACTTTAAAGGTTTATTTTTTATTTTTTATTTTGAGAGAGACAGCATGAGCAGATAAGGGACAGAGAGAGAGGGAAAGAGAGAGAATCTCAAGCAGGTTCTGTGCTGTGTGGAGCCTGATGCGGGGCTAGAACTCATGAACCATGAGATCATGCCCTGAGCCGAAATCAAGAGTTGGAGGCTTAACCGAGTAAGCCACCCAGGTGTCCCCCCAGTTTCAATCTTAAGAAAACACCTACCGCAATATTTAGCAATATTCTAACAGAATCTTATTGGGCTTAATGAAATTATTCTAAAGGCCCTCTCTAAGAAAAATAGAACATATTCTGATAGGAATGGGAAAGCTGAAAAGGAGAGTAATGAAGAAATTTAGCCCTAGTTGCTTTCAAAATAGTCTGTAAAACTATGATATTTAAAAATGTGCTGGCTGTGCATAAGAAAAAAGAGAAATTAAAAAAGACAGATACCAATAGTGCAGTAATCCATTCTATGTATGAATTTAAAATATGATAGGGGCGCCTGGGTGGCGCAGTCGGTTAAGCGTCCGACTTCAGCCAGGTCACGATCTCGCGGTCCGTGAGTTCGAGCCCCGCGTCGGGCTCTGGGCTGATGGCTCGGAGCCTGGAGCCTGTTTCCGATTCTGTGTCTCCCTCTCTCTCTGCCCCTCCCCCGTTCATGCTCTGTCTCTCTCTGTCCCAAAAATAAATAAAAAAAAAAAAAAAAACGTTGAAAAAAAATAAAATATGATAGAGGAAATATCATAAATCAATGCAGCAGGAAAACATTATTTAACAAATGATTAGTAATTAACTAACTGGGGGGAAAATACAATTTAGGAGCTTTAGGAATTAAGGAAACACAGCAAATTTCCTATGTTATATGTGTGTGTGTGTGTGTGTGTGTGTGTGTGTGTGTGTATACACACACACACGTATGTATAATATCATATTACATAAATTATACCTGGTGAGTAAAAACTTAAAACACCAATCCAAGAAAACAGAAATGAATGCTCATCAAATCCGTAAAAGAAAAATGACTTTAAAAGTAAGAGGAGCTCATAAATCTTAACAGTGATGGAAGAAAGTGAATGGAAAATTTCATTAGCATGATTATGTAGCAGGCACTACTGGATGACTTGCCAAAGGATCATAAGAAGAGTTTTTTCGAGCATAGTTACAATAGGTATATTTATAATGACTATATAATGCTAGGTCACAGAAAGCTAATTATGTCAATACTTTCAGGTATTTAGAATATAATTACTAACATTTGAGGAGAGACCCTATGCATTGTTCGACACCGGGCGTACAGGTGACAAGGCCTATGTTCTACTACAAAGATTAGTCAAGTCTGCCATGTATTCATTCTTGCTCAGAAAGAAAGAAATCCTTCTCCTTCTTCCCCTCCTTCTCCTCCCCCTCCCCCTCCTCCTCCTGCTGCTGCTGCTGCTGCTTCTTCTTCTTCTTCTTTTTTTTTTTCTCTCTCTGTTTAACCAGAAGCAAGCAGCAGGACCACAGGAGTGTGTTTGATAGCAGGGCTAAAACCCTGCTCAGGAAGCAGTTTATGAACCAGGAGAGTTATAGTTAATGTCTGAGTGACCCACCCTTTGTTTCCCTCCCAGGCAAATGAACTCAGTGGCTGTTGCAGAACATCTGCTTTAGAAGTAGCAATGCCTCCCCTCCTTCCCGGAAGGCGCTACCAGGAAGAAACAGATACAAAACGGCAGCCCATGTAATTAAAGGCTGGTTATAGGGCTGCGTTATTTTATTCCATCTATTTCTATACTGAGAAGTCCACTGGGAACACTATCCTCAACATTAAGTAGGTTACACAATCAATGTGGGGCTTGAACTCACAACCCTAAGATCAAGAGTCACATGTTCTACTGATTGAGACAGCCAGGTGCCCCCTTCCTCTCAACATACTTTTTGCTGGAGCCACTACTGAAGTATGCTCCCTGTCTTTCACACAAACCTTTGATTTGTTTAGCATGTGGCTACCCCTAGGTATCTAACTCTGCTTATCCCCAAATTCAGCTCTGGGAAGCCTCTGATGCTATGATTGCCCCGCCCCCCACCTGATGTAAACTGTCCTCTTCCCTGTTCTCATAGGCTCATGCGCACCCTTGTATTATAAAATGTATCAGTCTATACTGCAACTCCTTACTCTTTTATCTGTTCACTTCTGACATAACATTGCTGGGGATAGAGATCATACCTTCTCTGTTTATATGCACATAGTAAATAATCATTTAATATGACTCAACCATGGTTGAATACATAACACAATGCCTTCAAAACTTACAGGCTTGTCTGCAGTTCGAAGATTCTACATTTTATTAAGTCCCAACAATCTGCAAATAAAGTATTTGAAGTTCAAAGTCAAAGCCCATCAAAACCATAATTTGGATCACATTTTAAAAAGCGTCTAGCAATGCTTTCCAGAGATGTCCTTGCTAGTTCCTTATTAATCTAAAGGCAGTATGGTGTAGGTAGTGATGAAAATCATGGATACAGTGTCAGAACAGACCTGGCTACTACAGACCTGGGTACTAATCTTGGTCATAGCAAATGAGTGACCTTGAGTAAGTCACAGTTCACCTCTCTGAACCTGACTGTCCCTGTCTATTAAACTGGCTTAGTAAAGCTCACCCGCCTGGGCTGTAAGGAAGACACAAAGTAACTAGCACACTCCCAGCGGTGATTATCCCCAAAATGTCTTAGCATAGTTTAGATTAACAGTATGGGCTTTGTTTGATGAAATAACTGAATACTACTATTAGCGGTAGCATTAATATTATTTATAATTCTTATTACTGTCATCTTCAATATTAATAGAAGGCAATACTGCTTTTAAATCTAATACCAATGCATAGCACTTAAAAAATCTAAGGGCTTTAAAAACTATTACTGTTTGTTCCCTCTACTACCTTATAAAGAATATGTTTCCACTCCAGAGGAAATTGCTTTTCTATCATCCACTGCGCTGGTTAACACTAATTAAATGGAGCTAAGCCCATAGGACTGTTTCTATCTAGTTCCTTCTCTAAAATGAATCAATTAACAGTTGGGAATTGCCATGGGGAAAGAAGGGTCACCACAGCCTGATGTGACTGAATGACAAATGCCACAGCTGGAAAGAGATTAGAGAGCATCTCAGGTCAAGAAAGAACATAAATGGTTGCCCCATGTGTCCAACATGGAGGAAAAAGAAAATTAAGTAAAAATGTCATGGAGTCAAATTCTAGCTAATGAGTGCAGGCTCTGCAGGCACCCTGAATGAAGGAAGGAAAGGTCAAGTCTGTTTCTTAGAAAGCTCTGGAGTGTACAGGAAACGTTATACCTTTAAAAGGATAATGACCTCATTTACATGAGGAACACCCGCGTACAAATCGCCCTTTAGACTACTTACAAAAGGCTATTAGACAAGCCTAGGTAGGTGCTATCTGAAATGCTCTGATAGGCAGCAGGGTTTCTGGCAACAAATGGCATCACTGATGTCAAATACATTTGCACACAGAGACACCAGGCTGAGGTCCTATAGGCTTCGCTTCAAGTTTAAGTCTCATTGTACCTTTCATAAAAACAGATGCTTACTTTTGATCATAAACAAAAACACCCTTAAACGCTGTGAAATCTGCTGGGTATTCCCACTGCAGGAAAAGCAAGAGTAAGAGCGAGAGCTAATGGAATCCAGGGCTTGCCGCAGGCTTTCCCGGCTGTGTGCAGCTGAGGAACTCCCTGGGTTCTTTTAGAAGAAATCAGGCTGACCGATCCATTGGTCTACTCTGGCTTCTTAAAATAAGGGCTTTTATTCATTGACAATCTGAGTTACCTGTACTGAGGTACAACTGACAGTAAGTAAAATCTGCCCTTTTTTGTGTACCATTTTGACAAGCATATAATTGTGTAACTAACACCATAATGGAGATATGCACCAATTTTGTCAACTCCTCCCAAATTCCCCCTTTCCCCCATGCAGACAATCCCCTCATCAGCCCCAGCCCCTGGCAACCACTGATTTATTCTCTGCTCCTTTTCCAAGATGTCATATAAATGTAGCATTCTGAGTATAGCTTCAGCCAACATGATGTATTTGAACTTCATCCATGTTGTGTGTGCATCCATAGCTCAGTCCTTTTTATTGCTGAGTTGTATTCCATTTGGTTGATAAGTTACCCTTTGTTTACCAATTCCCCAGCTGAATCCTTTCAATAGGCCATCAGTTTATCCATTTACCAGGGCATTAGGGTATAGGGTCATATTGAGATTGAGGGTGGTAGGGCTCCAGGGTCCAGAGCCTGGGTTCCAGTAGGAGGAAGAGGTGGAAAGAAATGTTTATTTGTGATCTGTACAGAATATCCATAACATGGGGACTTCACTGTTAAAAACAATTTCTTTTTTTTTTTTAATTTTTTTTTTAACGTTTATTTATTTTTGAGACAGAGAGAGACAGAGCATGAACGGGGGAGGGGCAGAGAGAGGGAGACACAGAATCTGAAACAGGCTCCAGGCTCTGAGCTGTCAGCACAGAGCCCGACGCGGGGCTCGAACTCACGGACCGCGAGATCATGACCTGGGCCAAAGTCAGCCGCTTAACCGACTGAGCCACCCAGGCGCCCCAAAACAATTTCTTTTTTACAACACTGGACAGCGAATGACTTTGAGAGCAGATAAGGTGGCCTCTCTGTACTTCATTTCCCGCATCTTTTGAAATGGGTATAATTATAAACTCAACTAATACTTTCACAATCATTTCAATGAGAAAACATTTAAAACTAGCAGTGCTATATTTGGTACTACACTGTGGTAGTACATAAAGTATGGTAAAATATAGTAGACATTTTCTCAAATATATATGCAAATGCAGATTTATAACAATCTTACATTTTTACACCACTAGCAAAAATAAACTCAAAATAGATCATAGATTTAAATACAAAACCTAAGCCATAAAACTTCTAGAGGACGAGCTTAGAAAAAATGTTTGTGACCTTGGTCTAAGCAAAGATTTCTTAGATACAACAACAAAAACTTAATTAATTTTTAAAAACTGATAGACTTCATCAAAATGAAAAACTTCCGATATTCAAAAGCTCTATTAAAAAAATGAAGAGAGAAAAGCAACAGTCAGAGGAAATATTTGTCAGGTACATTTCCTTGATAAAGGGCTTGTATCCAGAATATATTAGAAACTCCCAACAATATTAAGAAAAGAACCAAAGGGGCGCCTGGGTGGCGCAGTCGGTTAAGCGTCCGACTTCAGCCAGGTCACGATCTCGCGGTCCGTGAGTTCGAGCCCCGCGTCAGGCTCTGGGCTGATGGCTCGGAGCTTGGAGCCTGTTTCCGATGCTGTGTCTCCCTCTCTCTCTGCCCCTCCCCCGTTCATGCTCTGTTTCTCTCTGTCCCAAAAATAAAATAAAAAACGTTGAAAAAAATTTAAAAAAAAAAAAAAAAAAAAAAAAAAAAAGGAGCCAAAGGTTTGAAAGACAGTTGATGATCAAAGAAGTTCCATAGATGGTAAATACACATAGGAAACCTAGTTCAGCGTGGGAACATATGGCAGGTTCAGTGGGCTTTGGTATGCTAGTTTGGGACTATTATCTCCATTTATGATATTCGTTCAGTCACAAAATCATTCTTGTTCTAAATATTTAATTTATACATTAATGATTTGGGGATATAACTCATATATAGGTCTATCTATATTTTTTAAATTTTTTTTATTATCTATAGTCTTTTTGGCTACTCATATCACTTTCCATCTTTGTGAATGAAATCACAAACTTTGGTCCTCACTTCAGAAAATATTTTGGGAGATTAAGTCATCATTACCAAACAATTTTTAGAAAACACCATAAGTAATTGCAGATTATGATTTTTAATCTAAGATTAACTGGGTTTGGACAAGCTTTAGTTAGTTTTGTACAACTTTCATGTTCCGATTATCAAAATTCTCTGCATGTGTATGGTAAATGAATCATTATTGCAACTTAGTTCATTTCCTCATTCAATATACATTTTATTCTCATATGGTGCTATTATAGTCGTATCTGATTTTAGCACTTATTCCAATTCCATTTTCTCTCTCGTTTTAAATTGCAAATCCCAATGTCATTATTATTTAAAGCAACAAAGGGTTAATTTTATCAGTATATAAATTCTAAACAAGCTATCTAGTGATTTCAGAATAATAGAGGACATATAGCATAGGAAAAAATGTTTAAAAGAAGACAGATGTAAATTTTTCTCTAAATTTGATATTTCCTATTATGGTTAGTTCAGGTAGTAATGTTTTCCTAGTAAGACTTACCGGCATTGAGGGGGAAGGGAGCAAAGCAGTTTTCAAATTATATATGCAATCCTTAAAATTTGGATAGTTGCTCCTTTCCTAGTCTAGAGGACTAGTCTCCTGTGATTATTATTCCACATGATGGCAGAGTTCACTTTGTGCTGGGCATGTAGATAGCACAGAGGCAGAAAGGACTGTGTTGTTCAATACAGTGTAAGGGGCTAGGAATGCCAGCTCTGGAGCAAGACTGCCTGGTCTGAAATCCAGCTTCACCACTTACGAGGTGTCTGACCTTGGCCATGATTCCTGATTCTGTGGGTCTTGGTGACCGCATCCGTAAAATGAGAGTGGTAACTATAACCATAATTCAGGCTTTGAATGCGGACAAATTAGGCTAAAAATCATAGACACTTTCAAGAGGGAAGTTCTGGAGAATAATTTAGATCATCCTGAATGCAGACATACATACGGATTTTCCAAATCATCATATCCACTGAAAATTACTATCACTTTGACTGTTCTTGCCAATATTTCTACTTCATTTCTATTTGCAGTGTTATTCCATTTGCTAAGAACTTCCTGAACAATGCTGAATACTAATAAAGATAGCTCTTTTCTTGTTAACCTTAATTAGACAGTGACTTGCACATTCTTGTTAAAAATTATATTGTTGATTTAAGTCAAGTATTCCTATTGCTTTAAGATAAAATTCATGCCAGGTTATAAAATTGACTTATTAATAATGTCAAATCAACTTTTTATTCCTAGAATAACCAAGGAATTATTATTTTGTATTATTCTCCTGTATTCTTATGAATTCTATTTTTCTCAACACTTTATTTAGGACTTTTGTATCCAGAAAGCAAAAATATTTCATTAATTGCATGTGGGTTCAGATTTCAGATATTCCTGGGTTTTAAGTACAATTTTACTACTAAGTAACTGGGTGATTCCTGGTAAATTATTTAACTTCTCTATACCTCTGAAAAAGGCTTATCATAGTGCCTAGTGAATGGTAAGTGTTCTCCAACATTAACCATCCCATTAGTGGACATAGTCCACAGTTTCCTTTCTGTCTTAGTCTATATGGGTCGCTCTAACAAAATACTACAGAGTCTATAGCTTATAAACAACAGTTCTAGAGACTGGGAAGTCCAAGACCAAGGGAATGGAAGATTCAGTTTCTGTGAGAGTCTGCATCCTGGTTCACAGATGGGTGTCTTTCCCTGTCACTAAAAGTACATGTTAGAAGAGGCAACAGAATTCTCTGGGCTATCTTTTATAAGGGCACTATCCCACGAGGATCTACCTTCATGACCTATTCCCCTCTAATACCATCAGTTTGGGGGTAGGATTTCAACATGAAGTTCAGAGACATAAACACTCAATCCATTGCAATTTCCTTTTCTTACTTATACTGTCTTTTCCAGGTTTCAGTATTAAAGTTTTGCTGGATTTGGCTAAATAATTAGACAAGATTTTCAACTTTTATGTGTTCTGAAATAGTTTCTGCTTAAGTGTTTGATGGAAATTTCACCAAAATTGGCTATACAATGTTCTTTTTTTGAGTGGGTGGAGAGAAAGTTGGGGAGTTGGTGTATCATAAACAAATTCCAATTTTTTTCTATCAAAAAGTATGTGTATGTGAGTGCATGTACCAGAGAGTAAAGAGGACATTCCAATAAATTATTACAATCCAAATCATATAATAGTGAATAAATCTTACTATTAAAATGTATTTCAGTACTTAATTGATTCTAATTGCATCTCTGATGAAAATAATGGATTTTAACATAAATGTGCAGATTTAAATTAATAAATTGTGAATATTTAAATCGCAACACAATTAGCATACATTTAACATGATAATCCTTACCTTAAATCATAAAATATTATTTGAAATGATAATAAGTAAGCATTAAAATAAACATTAAAGACAGAGAATGCTTTGTACATTAACTTCCAGCTCTAGGTAAGTTAAAAGCTTCGGCCATTAGAAAGTGCTGCATGTTAATGGAAGGCCATATGGCAGGAGAGTGCAATCATTTTCCTGGATTCCTTTTAGTAATTTTCCTAAATGAAAATGATAAGGAAAAAAAAGCACAAAACTCAGAAACCAAGCCATGTGCCATATTTATCTAAAAAGCTGATGAAAATAAACCCTAAAAGTGGGAGGTATTTTTTTTAATGGAAAAATAAACCTTTAAGATGGAAGAAAACTGATGTGATAATAAGCAGAAAATAGATTAAACATGTACCATGTGGAAATTTTAGCCCATCTTCCTAAAGTGTGCTATAAACATAATATTAGCATAAGTGATTCTGAGCAAAATGTTCCAAAAGGTGATTTTGCCTGTAAGATTATTACATTTGGTACAGCTTTGAAGTCTTTTCAAAGGCCATTGTTCTTGGCACTCAGAGATTGGATCTGGCCTTCAACATTTCTTGGCTCACTCCACATTTACTGTAACACTCTCTGGATTATTTCTACACTCAACATGATCAAACCAAACAAATATAGCCTTCTCCAAAATATTTAAAAGAAAGTAGCAAAAGATTCATGGTCAGTCCTCTAGGATTTTATATTCCAGCTGAGGAAAGATGGTAAATATACTCACAAGCAAACAAAATAGGTCAAGTAGACTATAATGCAGTATGTAACCAGACATGGACTTGGAGATTGTCAAAGTCAGGAAGAGTACCAGGCAAGGAGAAGGGAGATTGCCTAGAATGACATGCTGTAAAAGATGAAGGAGATTATAAATCTTGGATTGAGGAAGAAACAGAATTTCTCAGGCAGAAACACAATAAGGTTCAGAAGAGGAAATCAAGGTGGGAAGTTTGGGATACTGAAGGAATCAGCATGGCTGGATGAGGTTACTATAGTCAACAAACAGGCAAGACAGTGGATACTTTATTTGGGATTAGCTGGTGGCCAACCTTGGTATTTTAAGTTGAAGCTCTAGAACGCAGTAAGACATCATTTAAAACTTTTTTTAAAAATGACTGGAGGGGCGCCTGGGTGGCGCAGTCGGTTAAGCGTCCGACTTCAGCCAGGTCACGATCTTGCGGTCCGTGAGTTCGAGCCCCGCGTCAGGCTCTGGGCTGATGGCTCGGAGCCTGGAGCCTGTTTCCGATTCTGTGTCTCCCTCTCTCGCTGCCCCTCCCCCGTTCATGCTCTGTCTCTCTCTGTCCCAAAAATAAATAAACGTTGAAAAAAAAAATGTTTATAAAAATGACTGGAATTTATTTTAGCTAAAAGTATCATGTACACAGAAAAGCATATGTAACATATGAGTAGGTTAAAGAACAATAATAAACAGTCATTGTACTATCCATCCAACTAAAGAAAATTACCATTATCTTAGAAACAGCCCTGTGACCCCCTCCCCAGCTAAGTGGATTATGTAGAAAAGTGTTTTAGTGAGATTCATTGACTAATGTTTAGAGCATATAAAAGGATATCACAGAGGGTACAGAAACACTTGAGAAAGAACAAGAATCCTGGGGGCCATGAGCCAGGAAAGAAGCAGTGGGAATACAGAAAGAACAATGTAGAGTATATCGTTATAGAAGAATCGAAGCAAATATGCCTCCAGTGTTACTTGTGGTGCTTATTTGTTTATTTTTGTTGTCATTTTAGTTTGCCTTATTTTTGTATCAATGAAACAAAATATTGGTACCACTAATTAAAAAAGGAAAGAAAGGAAGGTTTGAAGGGAAAGCCAACGTTTTAGACCCATAGTTGAGAGAATGAGACATTAAAATGTCTCATTTAATGAGACATTAAAACTACATCAGTCTAGTAGAGACTACATGAACCTTTGAGAAGAAGTAGAGCAAAGACTGAAGATTTAAGGCTTGAGGGCTAAGAAAGAACCAGGTGGAGGGATTGCCTGAAGTGGAAACACAGGGCAGGGGGACCCAGGAGCACTCAACGTCACAGATGACAGAAGTAGAAAGCCTTTGGGGAGGGTGAATTGTGTGGCCTGAGAAAACACCTCAATACTTTTAACATCAGGTCAGTTAGAGACTTTTTTAAAAAATTTTTTTACATTTATTTATTTTTGAGAGACAGAGACAGAGCACATGTGGGGGAGGGGCAGAGAGAAGAGGGAGACACAGAATCTGAAGCAGGCTCCAGGCTCTGAGCTGTCAGCACAGAGCCTGAAGTGGGGCTCAAACCCACAAACCGTGAGATCATAAGCTGAGCTGAAGTCGGACGCCCAACCGACTGAGCCACCCAGGCGCCCCTGGTCAGTTAGAGACCTTTACAAGAGGGAGTGAAAGGGCAGACTGCAGCCTGCTAGAAGCTGAGAAAGAAAAAGAGAAAAGAGAGGAAAGCAGTCATGTACACATGACTCATACGATTCATTCATAAAGCCAAGGGAATCTCTTGTATTTAAGCTTCTCTTATCCACAGCAATTGGCATTGTGAGGTAGGAGAAGTTCACTCACAGTGATGCCTTCAGGTCACTGAAGCAAGAGTAAGAATTCCTTGGATTATAGCCATTTAATGATAATCCTGCTGAGGCAACCCATAACTAGCTCTCTGGCATCTTTCATAAGTCCAGGGCAGAGCAGAGGCATCCATCACCTCTTTCTCCCCAGCCTCTTTATCCCTTAAGAAGGAGAAACAGGGACACCCAGGTGGCTCGGTCGGTTGAGCATCCGACTTCGGCTCACTCAGGTCAAGATCTCGTAGTTCCTGAGATGAAACTCCGTGTTGGGCTCTGTGCTGACAGCTCGGAGCCTGGAGCCTGCTTCACATTCTGTGTCTCCCTCTGTCTCTGCCCTTCCCCCACTTGTTCTCTCTCTCTCTCTCACTCTCAAAAATAAACATTAAAAATTAAAAAAAAGAAGAAGAAGTAGAAACAAAAACAAATGCATGTTTCCTATTCACTGACAAAGCAGCTGGGCTTTCAAAACCCTCCCTGTGCCTCCAACTCACAAACTGCCTACATCTACGGCAAAAATTCTTACCTCGGCTATGCATCAGAATCACTTAGGAAGCTTTAACCCAATGGACAGTTCTACTCTTAACCTCTAGAGAATCTGATTTAATTGTTCTGATTTTGAGCATAGTTATGAATTTGTTTAAAGTTTCATAAGTGAACAAGGTTAACAATCACTGTCTAATATCGATCTCACTGATTTTAAGTCAATCAATTAAAAAGGACTTAGAACCTAGCATCAGTTTATTATTTTTCAAGGTATTAAGGGGAATATTTAAAGAAAGATGTTGGAGCTCCTGGGTGGCTCAACTGGTTCGACATTTGGCCCTAGGTTTCGGCTCAGGTCATGATCCCAGGGTCATGGGATCAAGCCCCACGTTGGGCTCCACACTGAGCATGGAGCCTGCTTAAGATTCTCTATCTCTGGGGCGCCTGGGTGGCGCAGTCGGTTAAGCGTCCGACTTCAGCCAGGTCACGATCTCGCGGTCCGTGAGTTCGAGCCCCGCATCAGGCTCTGGGCTGATGGCTCAGAGCCTGGAGCCTGTTTCCGATTCTGTGTCTCCCTCTCTCTCTGCCCCTCCCCCGTTCATGCTCTGTCTCTCTCTGTCCCAAAAATAAATAAACGTTGAAAAAAAACATTTTTTTAAAAAAAAGATTCTCTATCTCTTCCTGTCTCTCTCTCTCACTGCCCCTTCCCCTGCATGCATTCTCTCTCTCTCTCTCAAAAAAAATATGTAATCACCATCCACAATTTGCTAAATAGGGAAATAAAACAGCATTATATATAAGAATTTTAAGACATCAAAAGACACATGTGACTCAGAGCTGAATTGTATGATGACAATCATTAAGGACTAATCCAGTCAAAAATGTATACCTGATGCTATGCTTCAAAGCATAGGAGCAGATGCCAGTGTAACATAAGCCTAGTGAAATCATAAACCCATGAAAGAGTCTAACTGAAGTAAAATTCTTCGATCTTCCAAACATTCTTTAACACTGTCAGTATTTGTCTGCAGGTTCAGTAATTCTGGTCTCTAGAGCCCATGATGTGGAGCATCTCCCATAAGAACAGGGAGTGATGATGGAAAAACATGGGCCACATATGTGCCGTCCCTTGCCTGGCATCTCTATCTCAATTAGCTGCTAGGATAAACAAGGGAGAGAAGCTATGTGTTTCCCCTCTGTGCATTCTAACATATACATGTAAGTAGTGTTTTGCTCTTGGCCACTGTGGCATGAAAGATTGCATAAGACAGCAGAGAGTCTCTTCTCAGGGCTATGGTACTGTCCTATTAAAAATGCCACTTATGGAGAGCTGGTGGCCCATCCTGGACCCTGGTGAAACCAATTCTAAACAGCAAGAAGCAGGCTTACATCTCACTGAGTCTTCATTTTGGATAAGAAGCATTCAATTTTAATCCGGTAAACTCACTTGGTATCTACTTGCTGCCTATCCTTGCATCAGAAATTCTCAAGCTCTGCATTCAGTTTGCCCTGGAGACATCCATCTCTAAAGGAGCAGACCACCTGATGGGGGAACCAAGGTGACTGTTTCTGGACAACCACATTACCTGGTTCATTCTCAAGGGGGAGTTTACACTGTAATTAACTGGTCAGATTGCAAGAAACTATGTAGGCAGCCCTACAAGTGGGTGGAACACTCAAAGGAATAAAGCTGGCTCAGGGTAAGGAAAAGTATGGTCTCTTCTGTTCAGTCTTCCTTGCAATCTACGAGGTGGGAGGTGAGGCTAGCCTTTCATACTATTTTCTCTAATTGGCTAGAGCAGTCCACAGCTGAAGCAACTGGAGCTTGCTTGACCTATATGCGGAGCTAGGATATCCACTGCAGTGGAATAGATATGACTGTTCTAAGTCATGACCAAGAGCATATGCTCTGGGGCCAAAGTCCTAGGCCCAAGTCTTTATCCTCCTCCTTCCCTCTCTCACATTTTTCATGTATGTGAGTGTGAGTGAGTGTGTATGTGTGTGTCCTCACTAGATAACATTGTATTAAAGTCCATCAAAGACCTCCCCTGTGAATTTAATCCAAAAGTCTAAATCCAAATCTCATGAAAAGTTTTCCAACAATACCCATCAAAGTTTTGGGGAAAAAATTAAACTCTTGCTAATTAAAATGTGGCCCATGGACCTGAAGCATCACTATCTGGGAGTTTATTAGAAATGAAACTGCAGACAACCACACGTCATGCTCCTGGTCCTTACCCTGCCACACCCACTGAATGAGAATCTACATTTTAAGATACCTAGGATATCCAAATGAACATAATGAAATCTGGAACTTTTGAGCTGATGAGGTTTTTGGACTTTGAGTTGATTCTATAATGACTTTGGGTCATCTTGGGATGTAGTCAATGTATTTTGGATATGGGCTGGATGTGAATCTTTTCAGGCAGAGGGAAGACTGTGATAGGCAGAATAATCACCCTCTCCCCTCCCAAAGATGTCTACGTATAAATCCCCCAAACCTGTAAGTATGTTATGACAAAGATAAACTAAGATAGCAGACAGAATTAAGGCTGTTAATCAGCTGACTTTAGACAGGGAGATTATCTTGGATTTTCTGGGTTAGCACCATGGAGTCACAATGGTCCTTAAATGTGGAAGAGGGAAGCAGAGGAGTCAAAGGCAGAGTGATGCAAAATGAGGAGGATTCACTTGGTCATTGCTGACTTTGGAGATGGTGGAGGGCCAAGGGCAACGAGTGTAGGCAGCCTCTAGAAACTAGAAAGGACAAGGAAACATGTTCGCTTAGGCCAGCGAGACTCATTTGCACTTCTGACCTCCAGAACTATGAGATAAATTTGTGTTGTTTTAAGCCAATAAAATTGTAGTTATTTGTTAAAGCAGCAAAAGAAAACTAATACAGAGAAGCACTGTTCAATTTGTTTCAGCTTTGCTCTGTAGAGTTCCATACTGCTATTTTGGGATACATTTCCTGCTATAAAGAAAGTACTACTTCTTGTGTACCTGCCCCTTTTCATATTTTATATTCTCTTGCTTTCAAAAATGGGAGGCTAATGCATTAAAAAAAAAACCTCTCCAAACTTTATTTAGCTACTGCCTCCAATTTTTCCTCACGGTAAAACTTCAAAGTTTTCTTATGTACTTCCAGCTCTGCTCCCTGACCCTTTGTCTTTTCATGATAATGAGAATATGTGACAAATTAAAAAGTTTAAGAATAAAAAGGAAAAAGAGAAGACAAACTAGTGTCCTGGCAAAATCATTCTGCTTCTGAGTAATCACAAGTTAATTATATTTATATGTGCCCATAACAAAGAAGAGTAATGTTTTTACACTGGGTGAAGGGAAAGGTGTGTAAGTTGCCTGTTACACAGTGTCCACATGGGACCAACCCTGCCTCCCTCATGTCACCAGTCAACGTATATTCATGAAGTCATTGTGACAGGCATTATTCTCCATTGTATTCTGAGTAACAGGAACCAAGTAGAGACTTTTATCATGTTGAAATTATCAGGCGGGCACTTAGACATGTCAAGCAATTACACACTTGAATATCTTTAAATTAAGTAAGGAAAAATATTATCTTTGAGAAATGTTTCTCTTTTGTCATAGTTATATTTTTCTGTCCTTTGTTTAAAACCAGAACCTGCCCTCATGGATCATGGTTTCGATTCTGAGCTTTTTATTCAAGTATGCAACATGGCACAATTTGTATTCAAGAATTCACATACTTAATGGTGAAATGCTTTGAGAAGAATCAGTACAAGCCAAAACCACTAAGAGAACGCTGAGAAAATGAGCAGTTAGGTTTTCGAAATTACTGAGTATAGATGTAATTCTCAATTACACTACCAATGACATTTGCCATAGCAAAAAAAACTACACTGAATCTAAATATAATGAACAAATTGGAAGTGAAAACTAGCAAAATGGCCATGGATCACTGTACGTAATTTGATATCCACTGAATCATAAAGTCTACATGTCTGTGCATGTGAGTATTCATGTAATTAAGGGTTTAGGTAGGTAATTTGGCTTGTGGTTCTCTATCATACTGGTTCACATGGAAATGTAAGTGCCATATCTGGGGCTATCAACAAGGGTTGGTAATTATTACACACTGACTTATCTAGTATCAATTAAAGTGAGGATACTGAATTTTGCACACTGGTAGGAAAGAAGATACAAATTAGGAGAATTTCTGTCAACCTGTATCTCAAGGGCTTTTTCTAGACCCTCCTTATGATTCAAAGGATACACTGGGTTCAAGGTCCTGTTTAAATAATTTTACTTTCCCTTGAAAGTTTCAAATATTTTGTAAAATTAGCTCCAATCCTTCATATAATTAGTATCAGACCAATCTCCCTAAATACCACTTTCATCAATATCTGTCCCTTGCTTAAAACTAAGTGGCTTTATTCATTCAAGAAATATTTGTTGAACAGGAACTGCATGGAAGACATAGTGCTAGGAAGGGGACAGGCAAGGGGAGGGGGGGGATGCTAAGACAGAAAGCAAAATACAGTTGGGGTGCTTATAGAGCTTATGGTGCCATAGAAGAGATAAAATGTGTATAAGCACTTCATAGATGTGACAATTACTGTAACCGTGGAGGGAAAACTTCATGCAGAACTTGGGATCTCATATGGATTTTGAAGGGTAAATGTGAAACTTAAAAGGCAAAGCTGGGAAGAGGGTGCTATTCCAGGCAGAAAGAAATGCCCACAAAAGCAAAGGACAGTTCAAGCAGGATAGTTGTTCAGCTGGGCTGAATCGTGGGATACCCAAAAAGAGGACATACAGAAGTGTGCCAGGGAAGAGCCAAAAGGTGAGTCAGGACTTGTGAGGAAAGGGATGGATGCTTGCTTAGGGAAATAGTATTCAGCAGATAGTGAAATGGAAAGTACTGGGGGTGTCAGGGTATAGCGGGTGCCAGATTACAGTCAGGTTTTAAAAGTTTTTTTTTTTTACATTTTTTTTTTTTATTTTATTTTTTTTTTTATTTATATATGAAATTTATTGTCAAATTGGTTTCCATACAACACCCAGTGCTCATCCCAAAAGGTGCCCTCCTCGATACCCATCACCCACCCTCTCCTCCCTCCCACCCCCCATCAACCCTTAGTTTGTTCTCAGTTCTCAACAGTCTCTTATGCTTTGGCTCTCTCCCACTCTAACCTCTTTTTTTTTTTTTTTGTTCCCCTCCCCCATGGGTTTCTCTTAAGTTTCTCAGGATCCACATAAGAGTGAAACCATATGGTATCTGTCTTTCTCTGTATGGCTTATTTCACTTAGCATCACACTCTCCAGTTCCATCCACGTTGCTACAAAAGGCCATATTTCATTTTTTCTCATTGCCACGTAGTACTCCATTGTGTATATAAACCACAATTTCTTTATCCATTCATCAGTTGATGGACATTTAAGCTCTTTCCATAATTTGGCTATTGTTGAGAGTGCTGCTATGAACATTGGGGTACAAGTGCCCCTATGCATCAGTACTCCTGTGTCCCTTGGATAAATTCCTAGCAGTGCTATTGCTGGGTCATAGGGTAGGTCTATTTTTAATTTTCTGAGGAACCTCCACACTGCTTTCCAGAGCGGCTGCACCAATTTGCATTCCCACCAACAGTGCAAGAGGGTTCCCGTTTCTCCACATCCTCTCCAGCATCTATAGTCTCCTGATTTGTTCATTTTGGCCACTCTGACTGGCGTGAGGTGATATCTGAGTGTGGTTTTGATTTGTATTTCCCTGATAAGGAGCGACGCTGAACATCTTTTCATGTGCCTGTTGGCCATCCGGATATCTTCTTTAGAGAAGTGTCTATTCATGTTTTCTGCCCATTTCTTCACTGGGTTATTTGCTTTTCGGGTGTGGAGTTTGGTGAGCTCTTTATAGATTTTGGATACTAGCCCTTTGTCCGATATGTCATTTGCAAAGATCTTTTCCCATTCCGTTGGTTGCCTTTTAGTTTTGTTGGTTGTTTCCTTTGCTGTGCAGAAGCTTTTTATCTTCATAAGGTCCCAGTAATTCACTTTTGCTTTTAATTCCCTTGCCTTTGGGGATGTGTCGAGTAAGAGATTGCTACGGCTGAGGTCAGAGAGGTCTTTTCCTGCTTTCTCCTCTAAGGTTTTGATGGTTTCCTGTCTCACATTCAGGTCCTTTATCCATTTTGAGTTTATTTTTGTGAATGGTGTGAGAAAGTGGTCTAGTTTCAACCTTCTGCATGTTGCTGTCCAGTTCTCCCAGCACCATTTGTTAAAGAGACTGTCTTTTTTCCATTGGATGTTCTTTCCTGCTTTGTCAAAGATGAGTTGGCCGTACGTTTGTGGGTCTAGTTCCGGGGTTTCTATTCTATTCCATTGGTCTATGTGTCTGTTTTGGTGCCAATACCATGCTGTCTTGATGATGACAGCTTTGTAGTAGAGGCTAAAGTCTGGGATTGTGATGCCTCCTGCTTTGGTCTTCTTCTTCAAAATTACTTTGGCTATTCGGGGCCTTTTGTGGTTCCATATGAATTTTAGGATTGCTTGTTCTAGTTTCGAGAAGAATGCTGGTGCAATTTTGATTGGGATTGCATTGAATGTGTAGATAGCTTTGGGTAGTATTGACATTTTGACAATATTTATTCTTCCAATCCATGAGCAGGGAATGTCTTTCCATTTCTTTAAATCTTCTTCAATTACCTTCATAAGCTTTCTATAGTTTTCAGCATACAGATCCTTTACATCTTTGGTTAGATTGATTCCTAGGTATTTTATGCTTCTTGGTGCAATTGTGAATGGGATCAGTTTCTTTATTTGTCTTTCTGTTGCTTCATTGTTAGTGTATAAGAATGCAACTGATTTCTGTACATTGATTTTGTATCCTGCAACTTTGCTGAATTCATGTATCAGTTCTAGCAGACTTTTGGTGGAGTCTATCGGATTTTCCATGTATAATATCATGTCATCTGCAAAGAGTGAAAGCTTGACTTCATCTTTGCCAATTTTGACGCCTTTGATTTCCTTTTGTTGTCTGATTGCTGATGCTAGAACTTCCAGCACTATGTTAAACAACAGCGGTGAGAGTGGGCATCCCTGTCGTGTTCCTGATCTCAGGGAAAAAGCTCTCAGTTTTTCCCCGTTGAGGATGATGTTAGCTGTGGGCTTTTCATAAATGGCTTTTATGATCTTTAAGTATGTTCCTTCTATCCCGACTTTCTCAAGAGTTTTTATTAAGAAAGGGTGCTGGATTTTGTCAAAGGCCTTTTCTGCATCGATTGACAGGATCATATGGTTCTTCTCTTTTTTTTTGTTAATGTGATGTATCACGTTGATTGATTTGCGAATGTTGAACCAGCCCTGCATCCCAGGAATGAATCCCACTTGATCATGGTGAATAATTCTTTTTATATGCCGTTGAATTCGATTTGCTAGTATCTTATTGAGAATTTTTGCATCCATATTCATCAGGGATATTGGCCTGTAGTTCTCTTTTTTTACTGGGTCTCTGTCTGGTTTAGGAATCAAAGTAATACTGGCTTCATAGAATGAGTCTGGAAGTTTTCCTTCCCTTTCTATTTCTTGGAATAGCTTGAGAAGGATAGGTATTATCTCTGCTTTAAACGTCTGGTAGAACTCCCCTGGGAAGCCATCTGGTCCTGGACTCTTATTTGTTGGGAGATTTTTGATAACCGATTTAATTTCTTCGCTGGTGATGGGTCTGTTCAAGCTTTCTATTTCCTCCTGATTGAGTTTTGGAAGAGTGTGGGTGTTCAGGAATTTGTCCATTTCTTCTAGGTTGTCCAATTTGTTGGCATATAATTTTTCATAGTATTCCCTGATAATTGTTTGTATCTCTGAGGGATTGGTTGTAATAATTCCATTTTCATTCATGATTTTATCTATTTGGGTCATCTCCCTTTTCTTTTTGAGAAGCCTGGCTAGAGGTTTGTCAATTTTGTTTATTTTTTCAAAAAACCAACTCTTGGTTTCATTGATCTGCTCTACAGTTTTTTTAGATTCTATATTGTTTATTTCTGCTCTGATCTTTATTATTTCTCTTCTTCTGCTGGGTTTAGGCTGCCTTTGCTGTTCTGCTTCTATTTCCTTTAGGTGTGCTGTTAGATTTTGTATTTGGGATTTTTCTTGTTTCTTGAGATAGGCCTGGATTGCAATGTATTTTCCTCTCAGGACTGCCTTTGCTGTGTCCCAAAGCGTTTGGATTGTTGTATTTTCATTTTCGTTTGTTTCCATATATTTTTTAATTTCTTCTCTAATTGCCTGGTTGACCCACTCATTCGTTAGTAGGGTGTTCTTTAACCTCCATGCTTTTGGAGGTTTTCCAGACTTTTTTCTGTGGTTGATTTCAAGCTTCATAGCGTTGTGGTCTGAAAGTATGCATGGTATGATTTCAATTCTTGTAAACTTATGAAGGGCTGTTTTGTGACCCAGTATATGATCTATCTTGGAGAATGTTCCATGTGCACTCGAGAAGAAAGTATATTCTGTTGCTTTGGGATGCAGAGTTCTAAATATATCTGTCAAGTCCATCTGATCCAATGTCTCATTCAGGGCCCTTGTTTCTTTATTGACCGTGTGTCTAGATGATCTATCCATTTCTGTAAGTGGGGTGTTAAAGTCCCCTGCAATTACCACATTCTTATCAATAAGATTGCTTATGTTTATGAGTAATTGTTTTATATATTTGGGCGCTCCGGTATTTGGCGCATAGACATTTATAATTGTTAGCTCTTCCTGATGGATAGACCCTGTCACTATTATATAATGTCCTTCTTCATCTCTTGTTACAGCCTTTAATTTAAAGTCTAGTTTGTCTGATATAAGGATGGCTACTCCAGCTTTCTTTTGGCTTCCAGTAGCATGATAAATAGTTCTCCATCCCCTCACTCTCAATCTAAAGGTGTCCTCAGGTCTAAAATGAGTCTCTTGTAGACAGCAAATAGATGGGTCTTGTTTTTTTATCCATTCTGATACCCTATGTCTTTTGGTTGGCGCATTTAATCCATTTACATTCAGTGTTATTATAGAAAGATATGGGTTTAGAGTCATTGTGATGTCTGTATGTTTTATGCTTGTAGTGATGTCTCTGGTACTTTGTCTCACAGGGTCCCCCTTAGAATCTCTTGTAGGGCTGGTTTAGTGGTGACAAATTCCTTCAGTTTTTGTTTGTTTGGGAAGACCTTTATCTCTCCTTCTATTCTAAATGACAGACTTGCTGGATAAAGGATTCTCGGCTGCATATTTTTTCTGTCTAGCACACTGAAAATCTCGTGCCAATTCTTTCTGGCCTGCCAAGTTTCAAAAGAGAGATCAGTCACGAGTCTTATAGGTCTCCCTTTATATGTGAGGGCACGTTTACCCCTTGCTGCTTTCAGAATTTTCTCTTTATCCTTGTATTTTGCCAGTTTCACTATGATATGTCGTGCAGAAGATCGATTCAAGTTACGTCTGAAGGGAGTTCTCTGTGCCTCTTGGATTTCAATGCCTTTTTCCTTCCCCAGTTCAGGGAAGTTCTCAGCTATTATTTCTTCAAGTACCCCTTCAGCACCTTTCCCTCTCTCTTCCTCCTCTGGGATACCAATGATGCGTATATTATTTCTTTTTAGTGTATCACTTAGTTCTCTAATTTTCCCCTCATATTCCTGGATTTTTTTATCCCTCTTTTTCTCAGCTTCCTCTTTTTCCATAACTTTATCTTCTAGTTCACCTATTCTCTCCTCTGCCTCTTCAATCCGAGCCGTGGTGGTTTCCATTTTGTTATGCATTTCGTTTAAAGCGTTTTTCAGCTCCTCGTGACTGTTCCTTAGTCCCTTGATCTCTGTAGCAAGAGATTCTCTGCTGTCAGCTATACTGTTTTCAAGCCCAGCGATTAATTTGATGACTATTATTCTAAATTCACTTTCTGTTATATTATTTAAATCCTTTTTGATCAGCTCATTAGCTGTTGTTATTTCCTGGAGATTCTTCTGAGGGGAATTCTTCCGCTTGGTCATTTTGGATAGTCCCTGGCGTGGTGAGGACCTGCAGGGCACTTCCCCTGTGCTGTGGTGTATAACTGGAGTTGGTGGGCGGAGCCGCAGTCAGACCTGATGTCTGCTCCCAGCCCACCGCTGGGGCCACAGTCAGACTGGTGCGTGCCTTCTCTTCCCCTCTCCTAGGGGCGGGATTCACTGTGGGGTGGGGTGGTCCGTCTGGGCTACTTGCACACTGCCAGGCTTGTGATGCTGGGGATCTGGCGTCTTAGCTGGGGTGGGTAGGCAAGGTGCACAGGGGCAGGAGGGGCAGGCTTAGCTTGCTTCTCCTTAGGTGATCCACTTCAGGAGGGGCCTTGTGGCAGCAGGAGGGAGTCAGATCCGCTGCCGGAGGTTTGGCTCCGCAGAAGGGCAGAGTTGGGTGTTTGTGCGGAGCGAGCAAGTTCCCTGGCAGGAACTGGTTCTCTTTGGGATTTTGGCTGGGGGATGGGCGGGGGAGATGGCGCTGGCGAGCGCCTTTGTTCCCCACCAAACTGAGCTCTGTCGTCCGGGGGCTCAGCAGCTCTCCTTCCCTTTGTCCTCCAGCCTTCCCGCTTTCTGAGCAGAGCTGTTAACTTATGACTTCCCAGACGCTAAGTCGCGCTTGCTGTCGGAACACAGTCCGTCAGGCCCCTCCGCTTTTTGCAAGCCAGACTCGGGGGCTCTGCTTGGCCGGCGAGCCGCCCCTCCGCCCCGGCTCCCTCCCGCCAGTCCGTGGAGCGCGCACCGCCTCGCCGCCCTTCCTACCCTCTTCCGTGGGCCTCTCGTCTGCGCTTGGCTCCGGCGACTCCGTTCTGCTAATCCTCTGGTGGTTTTCTGGGTTATTTAGGCAGGTGTAGGTGGAATCTAAGTGATCAGCAGGACGCGCAGTGAGCCCAGCGTCCTCCTACGCCGCCATCTTCCTTTACATTTTTTTAAAATTTATTTTTGAGAGACAGAGAGAGACACAGCACAAGTTGGGGAGGGACAGAGAGAAGGAGACAGAGAATCCAAAGCAGGCTCCAGGCTCTGAGCTGTCAGCACAGAGCCCGACATGGGGCTGGAACACACAAACCATGAGATCATGACCCGAGCCAAAGTCAGACGCTGAACCGACTGAGCCACCCAGGCGCTCCTATAGTCAGGTTTTTGTAAGATTAACATGTAGAATGGTCTATGGAGTGGGTGGGCTGCAAAGGGTCAAGGACACTAGTTAGAAAGAGCTACAGTGGTTCTGAACAGTAAAAACAAAAGAGAAAAAAAGAAAGGCAAATTGACAATGGATACAATGAGAAGTTATTGAGAAAAGCAGTCAACTGAGCTCTTACAACTGATTGGAAACCAGATGCTACAATCAATGATAACAGATCATCAGCAGGAGGTATGAGTTGAGCTGGAGGAACAATGAATTCTATTCCAGATTTAATGAGCTAGAAGTGTCAGTAGGATAGTCTAGTGGAGATGTCCAGCAAATGATTAGAAATGTGCTTCAGTAGAGACAGAGGCTAGGAGAAAGACTGAGATTAATGAAGGCACCCACCCCACAGGCAGTTCTTAAAAACACAGGAGTGGGGCACCTGGGTGGCTCGGTCGGTTAAGTGTCCGACTTCGGCTCAGGTCATGATCTCACGGTCCGTGAGTTCGAGCCCCGCGTCGGGCTCTGTGCTGACAGCTCAGAGCCTGGAGCCTGTTTCAGATTCTGTGTCTCCCTCTCTCTATGCCCCTCCCCTGTTCATGCTCTGTCTCTCTCTGTCTCAAAATAAATAAACGTTAAAAAAAATGTTTAAAAAATAAATAAATAAAAAAAAACACAGGAGTGGAAAGGTCCCCAATAGAAGGAGCAAAGAGGCCTAGTGGAGGTCTTTGGAGAGCTGGAAGAGCTGTAGTCAGAGAGGAGGCAGGAGTTCAACGGAAGGTAAGAGAGAAGCGATGTCCAAATAGGGTGTTTAAGCCAGTATCACATGCTGAAATGATGACTGTGGAGTAGAATATGGAATGAGAAATAACTAACATTTATTATGCATGTAGCATAATAAAAACAAGGAATAAAAAGGGAAAAATATGTATCAGCTACTATGGTAAACACTTTATATGCATGATTTACTTATTCCTGACCCCAAACCACAACAAGGTAGATACTACTGTCTTTATCAATTAACAGATGACAAAATTAAGACTTCTGGAATTTAAGGAACTTGTCCTAGGACATAATGCTAGTTGGCACTAGTAGAGCACGGATGCACCCGGGGCAACCAAACCCCAGTGACCATTTTCTCACAGTTAACAAATTCCCTGTGCCCACATGTACCATTGCTATGGGATTTCTTCAACTGTACCGTCCCTCACACTTCTTAAAACCAGCTTAGAGCCCAATTCAAGGACCGGTATTTCCATTCAAGTCCAGGTATTTCCTGGACTCTCCAAATATTTTCTATTTATAATGTTCACAGAATTTGCTCTTCAATACATGGAAGACCATTTAGTTTTATGTATTGTCCCGTACTAAACACCAGTAATTTAAGTTCATTGCTCTCTCCTCAGCCAAGTAGTTGGAAAAGGCCAGTGAGATTAACATGTAGAATGGTCTTTTACATCCTGTACCCCACAAAGAACTTATCAGTGAGAGGTGTGGTGTACCCAGTGAGGAAATATTTGTTATAAATTAACCCATGTCTCAAGCCTCTAAAAGAAATTAAAACTGGGTGAGTGTTACATGAGCAGAAATGTTCTCGGTTAACAGGATGATTTAACAGGATGGTTCTAAGAGAGAGGACATTTCCAGCCTGTGCAGGCTTGAATGGATGACTGGAGGGAAAGACCCTGCTCACTGGGTGGGGCTAAGGAGGACTGTTCTGAGCTAAAAGTTCTGCAAATACACTTGGCTTCTCATGTCTAATCACATGAGAATTTAGCACAACCCTGAGACTGTTAACAAATTAAGGCATACAATTTTTCCAGTGGACTAACAGATTAAGCTTATTTTAGAAGGACTGATATCTGAATTCTGAAAGAATTTTTCCTCCCTTTTCAGGGAGTGCTCTACGAAAACTGTCTCTCAAACAAAGCTTTCCCTTTATGGAGTCCTTCTTTAGAGTAAGATTCAGACAAACTCCAAAATGGAAGCCTCTCAAACATCCTGGCTCATCACCATCCAGCAGCTTTTCTCAGGCCACAGGCCCAATGTGACTGCAGAAGCTTGACCACCCTTGGGGTTAGGGATACCTTACTTGTATACAGAACATCTAACTTGATGATTACTAGAAAGTATGTCTTTGCCCTGCTTTGACTGCCTGTTTTCAGCTTGTTTAAATATGCTCCACAGTGTTAGTCTAAATATATTTGAGAAAGTCAATGCCAAACTAAATGCATTTAAAACCACTGCTCCTTTTATCAACTGCAATGGAACTCTATGCTGATAGAGATGATAGAGCACATCCAAACATCTCAAAAGTTTCATTTTGGTGAAAAAAGACCATAGTGATGAAGTTCTTTACAAATGAACTTTCGGTATATACTGTAACCTTATGTCATTGATTTTTTTCTGTAAATTATTTCCATTCATCTCTCTGAAATATTAAACTGAATAATGTTTTTACCTAATCACAGTTTTTCATCATCTGCAAGGAAAAAAAAAGTAAACTGCTCCTTTAATCTCACAGAACTGAAGCAGGTATCACAAACTCTGTTACAAGGGGAACATTTAATTCAACTTCAGCTTCACCTTGTTCAAGATAATTTCAATAAATTGAACAAAAAACGTAGATGGTTAAAATTCCTAATCCAGTCATAAACACTGTGACGTATTTTTCAGTAAAGGTGATGCATTTTTTGTAGGTAAATAGGATTCTTTGTGGATTTTTCATGCTTTAGAAACATGAATAGTTATAATTCACAGAATGAACAAAGATGTATCTTTATCCTCCCTCTTTGTGTGTGTGTGTTAACAGTCTTTTCTATGCAATACTGGACCAGCTAACTATAACTCAAATTTCAGATGTTTATGCTTAGAAAAAAAATTCTATTTTGGACTGTATAGCTCTCATCAGCATTTAGTTTTAGAAATAGAAACTTTTTAAACTCAGAATTTCTAACAGTAAGACAGATTCTCATTTTGATGATGACAGCTGATTTAGGGAAAATGTTTATTTCCATTTAAAGTCTTCAAAGACACACACATAATAACTTTCCATAGTAACAGTATTATAAGGGGGAAGACACAACCACGGTTTTGGATTTGACTTGCACAGTACTTACAAAGGGCTTGCTACTTCTTTAGTAGTTTTGTGAAATGAGATACAGAGCTCTGGTCCCACTGATAGCTCAGAACCTCTACCCTTCATCCTCCTACCCTTAATTGGAATCCTTCTGGTTTCTTTCTTGTTTGAGTGGAGACTGTGCTCCATAATTGAGCTAGTGACACACTTGCCTGGCATATCTGACTCTGACTGGATGGACGGGCAATCACCAGGAATCTCATACTAGGTCTCCCAGTGGAGGCACTTAGGGGAATGACTAGGGAGTGTTTCCAGTTGGGAGAAGTTTGGGGACTTTAAGCTGGTGCTCTGCATTGACATATTATCCAGCTACCTTTGTTATTAGTTGTGAGAACTGTTCTTCAGTTTTCTTCTCTACACTCAGGGTGCTCTAAGTACCTAGGTCTGATGGCTGAATCTTTTCTCCATAATCTGTGCTGGGATCCATACCCAGGTACTCCCCTCTATGTCTATTACCCCATCTTATTTTTGCCAGGTTTCATCTCAGAGATTCAGCCACAGACACTAAACCAGGGGCTGGGGATTTGTTATTATCTCATAGATGTTCTGGATTCCCAGTCAAGGGCTTTGCCTGTAGGCCATGTAACTCTACTCACCAATTACTGGTTGCATGACCTTGGCCAAATTCCTGAACCTCTCCATCTGTAAAATGGGAATAATAATCACATTGCTTGTCTAACAAAATGGTTTGAAGATTCCTTATAATGGGATTAAGTTAATACTTGGCACTCTGTTAGATATTCAAGAAGGAAATCTATTATCATTACCATTCTGAGGTTAGACAGGACTGATATTGACCACAGTGGAGAACTTACCAGAAGCTAACAATTAACATGTCACAGGTTCATTGTTAGAACCTTCTCTGGCTTAGTCTGTTTTAGTTTATCCTCCACACTGTAACTTTGACCACCCCTTTTCTGCACCAAGTTCTGTGATCTGCCAGCTCAAGCCTTTCTGAGGCAGGGGTCATACCTAGTTCAGCCACCCCTAATCTTCATGCATCCCTTGAGGCTTTGTCACCATCTCCAATATATTTCTTTCCATAATATGAAAAAATTATATGATATAAAATAGAAACCCTTGCCTCCACCTTCACTGAAATGAGAGCAATTAAACCATTTGCCCATGTCATAGTTATAAGCAGTGGCAAAGCCAGAACTATAACCTAGTTATACCTATGCCCAATGTACTGGACAGTAATGCCCACTACAAACTCCTTGTTCTTTAAACTTTGAAATATAGGCTCCCCTCTCACTTTCTGAATGAGGTCATCTACTCCCCTAGTTTAATTATCCAATGAATGTTTATATTCCCCAAGTCTATCACTATTCCCAATACATAATAATACACATACAAAGCTCATGACAGATATTGGGGTTAGGGATAGATTTGGAGAACATGTTCAGTTCACAGGACCTTAGATGTAATTTATTCTTTAAAAAATTTTTTTTAAGTTTATTCATTTTTTTTTGAGAGACACAGCGTGAGTGGGGGAGGGGTGGAGGGAGAGGGAGACACAGAATCCAAAGCAGGCTCCAGGCTCTGAGCTCTCAGCACAGAACCGATGCAGGGCTTGAACTCACAAACCATGAGATCATGACCTGAGCTGAAGTCAGACGCTTAACTGACTGAGCCAGCCAGGCACCCCAGATGTAACTTATTCTAAACAAAGTTTATGAACTTCTCCTCAAAACCGGTTTCTCCCCTTAAGGTTCTTCATTTGGTCAAACTACCCACACCCAAAGCACGGATGTCATTCATCTTTGTGTCTTTCCTTTTTGCTATCTCCAACTACCCAATAACTAACTCCTATTCTTCTCACAATCTGTCTACTTCTTTCCATTTCTATTGCTGTGATAGAAGCCACCATCACCTCTTACCTAGATTTCCTCTTCAGGATCTCTTCTTTCTGCCTTCACTCTTGCTTCCTTGCTCAGTCTATTCTCAGTGTCATGGCAAGAGTCAAAACCACTGCTTTTATGAATAATGACATTAATCTATAATCTTCAGATCTGTTTATCTGTTTCACCTCATTGAACTCCTAACCTTGGGCCCCCCCACTCCAGCATCACTAAATTTTTTTCATTTTTTGACAGGCACACACACTCTCTTGGCCTTTGAGTACCTGACTTCTTCAGAATGCTTCCATTCCTACCTCTCAGCTAACTGAGTCCTACCATCCCTCAGTTTTCAGTGTAAACTCAATTCTGTCTGCCCTTGACTTCTTTTTTCCCCTCAGTATGGGTAGATAGATACCTTCACCCCCTGCCTGTCTTTACCATGGTACTGTATGAAAACTGTCTAGTGACTTGTTTACACTCCAATTGGGCTCTAAGTCCCATAATGGCGGTTGCATGTCTATTGTGAGCACCATTTTATCCTCACATTGGCACAGTGCCTGGCACATAATAGATGCTCAATACACCTTTGTAACATGAAGAAATGACAGCCTTAAATATATTAAAGCCCAAACATAAACAGAGTTGGGAAGCAGCCTAATTCTTTTCACTAAAATTCTATTGGGGTCTCATACAGGTGGTGGATTACACCCACAGAAAATAGGAAAGTCTTGGGTATGGTGAAGGATAGTTATTTTTTAAAAGTTCCCCTATGTGATTTTAATAAGCAGGCACAGTTTAAAACCACTGATGTGGTATAATTTAAAATTACCGCCATGAGAATAAGGGCTTTCTGAGAGCATAGGGTCCATAGTGACCTACACAGCTTGAGGCCCACAATGCCCTGCAGAGGGTTACCCAAATAATAGCAGTAAGAGAAAAGTTCTATTACATTGAGACATCATCTCATTCTAGGGCTGGTACTTTGAGGGTCAGAATTAGTTGGATTAGCAGTGTACAAAGGGTTAAATATGATTATTGGCCACTTCTTCATCATTTAATATTTATAAAATTAAAACAAAGACTCCCTCAATTTGTCACCACTATATCGCAAAAAAAGGGATATATTTCCACCAAACTTTGAAGGTATATTTAGAATGCTCTGAGCTAGCATACAGCTAAAGGAGCTTAAAAAAAACATGCTTTCCCTTTTTCCCTGCCTACCTTAATCAAGAAGCAGCCTTCCTCCAGGGTTTTTCAAGATGCACACATACAATTCTAGGTAGGTGCTCCACCAGAATAAGTAGTATATCAGCGTTCATGGAGGCATATAAATGCAATCAATCTTTTAAATGTGAAACTGAACTCACACAGCAAAACTTTGAATACAACTTAAATCTTCTTATGATGGTATTCTGTGCTTGAGATAATTAATTTATAAGTTAGCCTCTTTACAATAATCTTGGTGGTCATTTTAAGATGGTAAAAACGTCTTTAAACAAAGTTCACAACAGAATTCTCATTTTTCAAAAATTCTTCTAAAAAAATAGCATTCCAATAGCCCAATGTACCTGTTGGATGATTTGATTTCTGCTTTACATCTTTCTGTGTGCACAGTTCAATAAAGAATTAAATATCTCCAGAGCTCAGATTGTCTCCGCACTTGACCTTGTGTATATTTTGAAAGCAAGAGAGCACCATGATTTAAGGACTAAGTTTTAACCAAGGAGAACCACAGAATAACTGTTCTTGGGGTAGCTTGTAGGAAAAAGATTATTTTTATTTACATGGAGGAGAAAAAACACTTGTAAATTTTGATGGTCACTATAAAAAGGAACTTAAAAACATTTTGGGAAAAGAGACAAGGGGAATATTTTCTTTTAGTAATTAAAGTTTAGTTTGGATGTAATTACTGGAGCCATTATGCACTCAAAGTTTGTTTTTTTTTTTTTTTTTAAGTTTTATAAGAATGACAGTGACCTGATTCAACACTTATTCACCATCTTCAACTTCCCCTAATTCAGGTTATTCTGAATGCTACTCCACAGACAACTGATTCACCCATCCTTCCAACAGTCATCATGTCCTTGTAGGGAGCCTGATAAATATAAGATTTTTATGACTCTGAAAGTTATCTGAGATGTAAGTTTGCCAAATAACTACAGTTGTTTTCTTTACATTGGTTAATATTGATTCATTCCACAGCAACTAAATTGTACATGACAACAAATACCCTCATGTAAAGAAGTAAAGCACAGGTCAAAAGCAATAACGCAATTATCTGATGGCCCTGCTATTTCTTAAGCTATTGTTCAGTAATATATTGCACATGATATCTTTTGAAATCTTCTGTTATTTGGTAATGAACTTGGGCATTTTTTCAATATAAATCACAAACATCTGTCTTACACTTAGAAACAATGTCTGGAAAGCATTTGAGTTAAACAAGCAATGCAATTCTGGTTCCCCTACTAATTGGTTAAACTCTAAAGATGCTGTAACTCATGTTGTCACTGTTTAATGCTGATTGGCAGAAAATACATCTTCTAAGTCAGAAATTTTGAGCTTCAAGTAAGTCCTTTGTGTTCTGAAGCCCATCCAGATCAAATTTTGATGGCCAAGAGTTGTTGAAGACAGTTAAATTTAATACTCTCTGCTGTGATTTTGAGTCAAATCATTTATTTTCCCATAGTTGTAGCAAATATAAAGTTTCCATATTATAACTAATATCAATTCCAGGAACCCAGAAATCCATGCAAGAAAACTGCAATGTGTGATAATCTTATATGTCAACTTGACTGGGTCACAGAGCACCCACATATTTGGTTAAACATTATTTCTGGGTGTGTCTGTGAGGGTATTTCCAGAAGAGATGAGCATTTGAGTTGGTAGACTGGATAAAGCAGAATTCCTTCCCTAGTGTGGGTGGGCATCATCCAATCTATCAAAGATCTGAACAGAACAAAAAGGTAGATGAAAGGAGAATTCACCCTCTCTGTCCGATGGTTGATTTGGGACATTGGTCTTCTGTTCTCAGATTGTGACCAACAGCACTGGCACTCCTAGTTCTCAGGATTTGAGACTTGGATCAGAACTTATACCATCAGCAATCTGGTTCTCAAGCCTTTGGACATGGACTACAATTTATGCTATCAGTTTTCATGGTTCTAAACCCTTCAGACGTGAATGAATTAATATTTACCAATTTAGAGAAAACTACTGTAGTTTCTTCAACTGCACTCGAATTATACCACTGGCTTTTATGGTTCTCCAGCTTACAGAATGTACATCATGAGACTTCTCAGCCTCCGAAATCATGTGATCATATATAAAAATAAATTTATTATAAATTATAATTACATATAATTATAACTATATAACAACATATTTAATAATGTATATGGAAAAGGAGATCTATTATTTATTATGGAGAATATTATAATTATATGTAATATAGGATTATAACTATAATAATTACAATAATTATAATAAAGATTACAAAGAAGAGATTATAATGATATAAATATATATGGATTATATATAAGGATACTAAATGGACCCTTGAACAACATGGATTTGAACTATGTGGGTCCACTTACATGAGCACAGTACTATAAATGTTATTTTTCTCTTCCTTATGATTTTCTTAACAATGTCTCCTTTTATTTAACTTACTTTATGATAAGAATAAAGTATATAATATATATGGCATACAAAATAATGTGCTAACTGACCATCAATATTATCAGTAAGGCTTCTGGTCAACAATTGGCTCTTGGTCGTTAGGTTTGAAGAGTCAAAAGTTATACGTGAATTTTTGACTACACAGGAAGTCGAGGCCTCTAACCTTTGCATCATTCAAGGACAAACTATCTATAATAAGGATTATTAGATAGAAAAAATGTAAATAATGTGGCTAAGGAAATCACAGAGAAGGTACCATTTGAGTGCAAGTGAAGGGAATGAATAAATGAACCACACTGGTATGTGGGGCAAGAGCATTCAAGGCAGACAGAATAGAATGTACAAAGACCCAGAATTAGGAAAGGACTTGGCATGTTCAGGGAAGAGTAGGGACCAACTTAGGAATTAATTAGATCATCTAGCTGCTACATTGTGAATAAACTGTATGGGGGCAAGGACAGAAGTAGGTGAGAGATGATGTTGGCTTGGACCATGGCAGATGCAGTAGAGAAAAAGTGAAGTGCTCAGCATCTATCTATCTATCTATCTATCTATCTATCTATCTATCTATCTATTATATATAGATAGATAGATGCTGAAGGCAGAGTAGATATGATTTAATAACTGAGTAGATGTAGAATATGAAAGAGAGAAAGCAAAGATGGCTCTATAAATCCATAGTATGAGCAAAAGAAAGCACAGAACTGCCACTCACCATGAAGGGAACAGTATAGGAGCAAAAGGTCTAGAGGAAACAAAGAGGAGTCCGGCTTAGGACATTTGCCTTTGTAAAGCTTAATAAACATTCCAAATAGAGATGCTAAGTAGGCAGATGGATAGGAGAGTCTGGAGTTCAGGGGAGACATCTTCAAACTGAAATAATTTAGAGTGAATCATGAGGGAAATATCAGAAAAGAGGGGGATTGCCAGTCAATGGAAACTGGCATGTGTTATCCTAGATTTTAAAAGAGAAGCAAGAGGAAAAAAATGATGGCCTGATGAACTTAAAATATATATTTTGGATTGGATTAATCAACAAGTTCAGAGAGCTGAGGGAAAAAATACTGATTAGTTGACTGATTTGAGCCAGATAAAGTCACTTTGTCTTAGGAGTTAGTATTTTATAAATGTTCATTTTGGTATATACTGAAAGATGAGAGAATAACCACAGCATAAAGCCTCTTATTTTCTACAAAGCACATGTTAGAGTTGCTCAAGTTAGTCTAACAAGTTAAAAAAAAAACAAAAAAAAAACAACAATACGAAAACACCATGAGCTGAACATTGAGCATACAACCTTTTTTTTCCAAATTTTTGTTTAAATTTGGGTCAGTTAACATATAGTGTAACATTGGTTTCAGGAAAATTTAGTAATTCTTCACTTACATATAACACCCAGTACTCAACACAAGTGCCCTCCTTAATATCCATCACTCCTTTGGCCCATCCCTCATTCCCCTCCCCTCCATCAGTCTGTCCTCTATAGTTAAGAGTCTCTTATAGTTTGCTTCCCTCTCTTTTTTTCCACTTCCCTATGCTCAACTGTTTTGTTTCTTAAATTCAACATATGAGTGAAATTATATGGCATTTGTCTTTCTCTGACTGACTTATTTCACTTAACATTAATACATTGTAGCTCCATCCACATTGCTGCAAAGGGCAAGATTTCATTCTTTTTGATGACTGAGGAATATTTCATTCTATATTACATTACATTATATATATTTGTCTTGGGTTATGTCTGTAAGAAATTGCTATGGCTGAGGTCAAAGACATTTCTGCCTCTGTTCTTCTCTACGATTTTGATGGTTTCCTGTCTCACATTTAGGTCTTTCATCCATTTAAGCATACAAACTATTGAATAATGGATTCATGTCTGTCACCATGAAAGCATCTAGTGATATTACATAGAGCCATGTACTTCCCTATGTATGCACATATGTATAAGGTTTTTTGGTTTTCCATTTTTTTCAACTAATTATTTTAGATAGAGATAAGAGGTTTGTTTATAAAATCTGAATTACACAAAAATCTAGGAAAGGCCAGCAACTTACAAAACATGAAAATCAAGTTTTGCCAAGTTTGAAATAAAATCTGGATTAGAGACTAAAGCTGATTCCTTTGTTTCACATCTACTATCAGTTTTATACTTTTAAATGTCTATACAGACTTAAAGACTGCTAATGGTTATGAGGTCTCTTTTGGGGGTAAAGAAAATTTTTAAAATTAGATGATGATGGCTGTACAATGCTGTGAATATACTGAAAACCAATGAACTATAAACTTTAAATGTCTGATTTTTATGGTATATTAATTCTATGTCAATAAAAATACTTCTTAAATGTTTATAAGACCTGGCAGAAAATAAAAAAAAAAAAATGAATGAAGTAAGCCACTTTATAAGATTACAACATATTCTGCTTGAAACACTCAGACGTTTCAATTTTTTGTTTTCTCTCATTAGCTGGAGACATAGTTCCCACTAAATATTTCTAAATTATTGGAGACACTTTGCAGTGGCAAGGACAAGTGGCGACTGATACTTGACCTCAGTGTCAGGAAGACAACCAAGGGTGGAGGTGACTGCAGTGAACAAAAGAGGAGAAGATCCATCAGAAAGGATGCTACCTGCTCCAGGTGGTGGCCGTTGTGGAATGCTGAGCCCAAGTGCCAGTTCCTCTGAATTTTCAAGAAAACCCTGGAATCCAGATGTTCTGTCAAACCTCCATATTTTTATTTGTCTACTCTAATTTTCTGGAAAAAACAACTATCTGTTGACTCTTAAAGCACATCTGCAAGTTGTACCTGACCCATGTCCTACCATACTTTGACACACATGAAGAAAACAAATCACACACCCCTACTTAAGTCCATTCCTGCTCTGACAGGACAATTTCAAATCTCGGTATTCAGAGCTGAAACATCCAGCTGCATATTTTGAAAACTGTTCGTAGCATTTACGACTCAGATGGCAAATGATAACACCAACACAACCCTCAGCGTTTCTACTGCATAAGTGAATATATGTACACAAGATTCAACATTTAATACAAACTTAAAATTTCACCTGAATTACTATCTTCTAAAATAAGGAGGTCTGTATCATATATGCAGATCCGCTTTTAGTAACATTTTAAATTTCATGATGCCGTTTTAGGACAGCCACTGATTTACAGTATGTTATGCCACTGCAAACATCTATTCTATTAAAATGTATGTGCAAAACAACTTTGGGGGAAAGGAAATAATGTTTTAATATAAAATTGTGTTTCATGAATTGGATTAAAGGAATTTTAGGTAATCGCACTTCACTTCTTTTTCATTTTTTTTTTGACACGATTGTGCTTGAATTTCTCCAGCAATTTCAGCAAATGTATTTTTAACTTTAACAAACAGTAAGCTTTAATGTATTCCTGTTTGACATAATGAAATTGTATAACTCCCACAGCTTTCTACTTTTTTGATATTATATAAGAACCCTGTAATTTTATATGCCAGGGAAGACAGAGCACCTGAGAATAAATGCCTATTCAAACTTGCGAAGCAGTATCTGAAGATGTGCTACGCATTTCTAAAGTAACCTGAGGTCAAATTTCACACAAAAGCAAGAGATGCGCAAAAACTTTACTGAAATATGCCTTTCCTGATTACATCTTATATTTCTAATTTTTATAAAAAGCATTATCATTACTCATAAGAGATCTGTCAAAGTGTTGATATTTGGAACATTACCCTGGTGTCTCATTCCTACAAAGATTTGGATATTTGAAACCAAGATTTGGAAAATTGAAAAATGACATTTGAATCATAAATACATGTTTCTAATGACTGTTATCTGGATCATGAGGTACTATGTAAAACTCATAAAATTACTAAAACTATGCAAAATAGATGTGGTTCTCTAGGATGTCATTTTTCAATGAAGACAACAAAGTAGTGTAACAGTGTTATTTATAAGGAAAGCTATTTATAGTTTTAAAATTTCATAAAGTAAGCTTCATCAAGCTCTGTCAAGCTTGACAGGGAAGAAATGAGATATTAAACAATGATCTATTAAAGAAAAATCCTACATGGTACATACACTCGGACCTTCTAAATTAATTTCTGCTTTTCCATGTCGTCCCTGAAATTTAAATGCTATAGAAAATCCTAGCCTTTGCCAGTTCCTTTCCAGTTCTCTGATAATAACAGGCACTTCTTATACCGAATTTCTAATGTGTTGCTAATAGCCTTGGAGGAGTGTTCTTACATGCAAGAACATTTCTAAAGAACGGATAGCTAGAAGTAGAACTGCTTGGTCAACAAGTTTGCTTTGTAAAACACTGTACCCTCATCAATACTGGATGTTGCCTAGGCTTTTCAGTTTTGATAATCTGCTAGGTAGTGTATCCATTTGCATTTCTTAGATTACAAACGAGATTGACCATCTTTTCAAAATTTTTATTAGAAGTATCACCCATTTGTCTTCATATATGTTTAGTTCTTCTTTTGTACAGTGTCCAGACCTTTGCACATTTTTCCTTTAATTTCATTTGTTCTCATTCCTGAAGGAGCTCCACATATATTCACACTCTTAATCCTTTGTCTTTCATGGCAAGACATTCTCCAATTCTTGTGTTAGTGCTTTGCATTTATGACATTTTTTTAATTGTTCAGAAGTTTAAATACTCTAATAACTTTGAACTTTTCAATAACTTCCCTTATGGATTTAGAGATCTGTGTCATACTTCAGAAAGCTTTTACCTACAATTTATAGATTTGATTCTTAGCACTAGACTGTTTAGAATTTATCTTTTAAGTGGGTGTCCAATTGTTTCAACATCACCAATGGCAGAATCCATTCTTTTTTTCTCCTGATTCAAAATGAAACTAAATTTTTATAGACAAATATGTCTCTTTCTTGATTGTATTTTTTTACTGAGCTATCGCTCAGTCAAAACCACACTTTTAATTATGTAGATGTATAGGATGCTTTGATAGCTAGAAGGGTAAGTGCTCTTCCATTATTCTTTTTTTTTTAATTTTACTATAAAATTTTTCAAGCCTAGAAAAAGAATAGTACAGTGAACTCTCATTCTCAACACCAGATTCAAAAATTATCAACATTTTGCCCTATTTGCTCCACCTATCCCTTTTAATTCTCTTTTTCCTTTGCTGATGTATTTTAAAGCAGATTCCACACTTTGTCATACACCCCTACATATTTCAGAATGCATTTTTAAAATAAAAAAAGACATTTTCATATATAATCACAAATGCCATAATAACATCTACTGAAACAAAGACTTGTTTTCTTGATAATTTCTGTTCCATAAACAAATGTGTCCAATAGTTTCAAAACTTCTTTTTACAACTGATTTGTGAGAATAAGGTGCTGACAAGTTCAACACATCACATTTGGTTGTTTTGTCTCTCAAATTTCTTGGTCTAGGGCAGTCCCCCATGCTTTCTCTTTCTTACCTTTTTTCCTCTTTCCTTGTTTCCCTCCTTCCCCCTGCTCTCTCTCCCTTCCTTCTTCTTTCAATACCACTGATACGGTGAAGAAACCTAATCACGTCTATTCCTTGTTTTATCATTTATCTTGTTCATCTTTCTCCCATAGTTTTTGTTTACAAAAATGTTAGCTGTGGAGGCTTGACTCGATTCAGGTTCAACTTTTTGGCAAGAATATTTTATGTTCATATGATAGTTACTTTTATGCGTCAACTTGGCTAATCCACAGTATCCAGAGATTTGATCAAACATCATTCTAAATGTTTCTGTAAGGGTAATTTTAAGGTGAGGGTAATTTTAAGGGTAAATTTTAAGGTAAAATTTAAGGGTAATTTTAAAATCAGTAGACTCTAAGTAAAGCAGATTGTCCTCCATTATGTGAGTGGGCCTCATCTAATCAGATGAAGGCCTTAACAGAAAAAACAAACAAACAAACAAACAACAACAACAAAAACTGACCTCCCCTGAGGAAGAGAGAATTCTGTTAGCAGATTGCCTTTGGACTTCAGCTAAAACATCAACCTTCCCTGGGTCTTCAGCCTGCTGGACTAACCTGCAGCTTTGTGACTTGACAACATCCACAATTATATGAGCCAGTTCATTAAAATCTCTCTCTCTCTCTCTCTCTCTCTCTCTCTCTCTCTCTCTCTCTCTCCTTCTCTCTCTCCATACACACATACTGCACACATGGCCTCTCTATTGGTTGTTTCTCTGGAGAAGGCTATCTAATGCAGTTCAGTACCATGTACTCCACTTTATACAACATCTGGAGGTCCATGATATCCAGTCACCCCATGTTAGTAATGCTCACTGATGAGTAGATTCAGGTGGTGACAGCTTGATTTTTCTATTCTGAACCTCCCCACCAAAATTTCATCTAATGCAGAGGTTTTCACAGTGTGGTCCTCACCCCAGCAGCATTAGTATCACCTGAAAACTTATCAGAAATGCATCTTCTAGGCCATATTTTAAACATAATGAGTCAGAAACTCTGAAGTTCAACAATCTGTTTTTAGTAAGTTCCCCCAGAAGATTCTGATGCTCACTAAAATTCGAGAATCAACACTAATAATTCATTCATTAGTGAACATTACCTGAAACAACTATTTCATTACAGGCTACAAAACAGTAATTTTCTAATTCTATTATTCATTCCATATCGTTAGGATAATGCTATAAAGCATAGCTTTTTCTCATAAACTGGTGCTATTTGGTTTTTCTGAAATACAGTTAGTACAGAAAAGACAAGATAAATTCTTAATGTTTTCCTTTTACTTGCTATTATTTTCAATAATTAGTTGGTACCCTAATTATGTCCAGTATAAGTATTTTTCTTCTTCTTCACTCTATTTTGTCTTACATATCAGGAGCTCACAAATTTTTATATATCCAATATGTTTCTTTCCATAATTTGAACTCATTTCTTTTTGATGCTTAAATTGTACTACATTTACTCAATGGGAAACCCTTCATGTTGGCTCCTGTGTCCTTTTGACAAGAGTTATTAGTCTTCTTTTTCCCTTGGGCTAAATAAATGGTTGTTGTCACTTTTTTTCCAGTTTCACTGAGAAGGAATTGGCAGACATCACTGTATAAGTTTAAGGCATTCAACATGATAATTTGATTTAAATATATTGCAAAATGCTTGTACAATAAATTTGGCTAACATCTATCTTTGCATATAGATACAGTGAAAAGAAAAGGAAGACAAAAAGAAAAAAAATCTCCTTGTAATGAAGACTCATAGGATTTATTCTCTTAACAACTTTTCTATGTATTATACAATAGTGTTAGCCACCACCATCTTGTTACACATTATATCCCTAGTATTTATTTATCTTAAAACTCCAAGTTTATACCTTTTGAAAACCTTCTTCCAATTTCCCCTCCACCACCCTCCACCTCTGATAACCACAAGTCTGATATATTTGTTTAAATTCCACATAAGTAAGATCATACAGTATTTGTATTTCTGTTTGACTTATTTCACTTAACATAAAGCTTTCAAGGCCCATTCATATCATCACAAATGGTAGGATTTCCTTGTGTTCATTTTTTTTTTTATGGCTGAGTAATATCCCATTATGTGTGTGTGTGTGTGTGTGTGTGTGTATGTTTGTATGTATATGTGTGTGTATATATGTGTGTGTGTATATGTATATACGTATCTATATGTGTATGTGGGTGTATATATATATAAATGTATATGTGTGTATACATATACACATATATGTGTGTGTGTGTGTGTGTGTGTGTGTGTATATATATATATCAGAGACAAAAAGGACATTATATAGTGATAAAGAGATCAATTCATCAAGAAGACATAACAAGTGTAAATATATATAGATATAGATACAGATATAGATATAGATAGATATATTACAACATTTTTATCCAGTGATCCATCAATGGGTTCTTAGGCCATTTCCACGTCATGGTTATTGTAAATAGATCTGTTATGAACAAGGTGGTACATATATCTTTTCGAGTTAAGTGTCTTCATTTCTTTAGATATGTTCCTATGAAAATTCCTCTTAGAACTGCTTTTGCTGCATCCCACAGGTTCTGGTGTGTTGTGTTTCCATTTTTGTTTTTATCAAGAAACTTTATTTTCCCTTTAATTTCTCCTTTATTCATTGGTTGGTCAGGAGAGTATTGTTTAATACCACATATCCATGAATTTTTCAGTTTTCCTCATTATTAATTTCTATTTTCATGCCATTGTGGTCAGAGAAGATACTTGGTTATGATTTCAATCTTGAATTTGCTAAGACTTTTGTGGCCTAACATATGGTCTATCCCAGAAAATGTTCCATGTATGCTTGAGAACAATGTATATTCTGCTATTGATGGACAGAATATTCAGGATATGTCTGTTGTCCATTTGGTCTGTTGTATTGTTTCAAATATGCTGTTTCTTTATTAATTCTCTGTCTGGACGATCTATCCACTGTTGAGAGTAGGGTAGCCAAGTTCTCATCTATTAGTGTATTATTGTTTATTTCTCCTGTTATCTCTATTAAGATTTTTTATTTATATATTTGGGTGTTCCAATGTTGGACACATAAATATTTACAATTATTATGTCTTCTTGATGAATTGACCTCTTTATCACTATATAGTGTCCTTTTTTTTTTTTTTTTTTTTTTTTTTGTCTCTGATTATAATCTTTGTTTTAAAGCTAAGTATAGCTACCCCTGCAGTTTTTGGATACCATTTGACTGAAATGCCTTTTTCCATCCCTTCACTCTCAGTCTATGTGTGTCTTTAAGGCTAACATGAGTCTCTTATAGGCAGCATATTGTTGGACATTGTTTGTTTTTTTAATTCATTCAGCCATTCTATTTCTCTTAATTGGAAAAATTTTAATCCACTTACATTTAAAGTAATTTTGATAGTAAGGACTTACTATTGCTATTTTGTTAATTGCTTTCTGGTTGTTTTGTAGATCTGCTTTTCCTTGTTTCCTATCTTGCTGTCATTTCTGTGTTTTGATGTCATTTGGTATCAGTATGATTCGACTTCTTCATCATGTTCTTCTGTGTAATTACTATAGGATTTTCTCTTGTAGTTACCATGAGGATTACATAATATATCTTAAACTTATAACACCATATTGTAAACTGATAGCAACTTAACTTCGATACAATTCATAAACTACATTTTTGCTTCTCCTTTTCCTCACATTTTAGGTTTACAATTTACATGTGCTTTATACTATATAACTAATAACAGATCATTATCATTATCATTTTACATTTTTTATACTTTTAAACCACAGTTGTAAGTGAATTATACACCACTATTACCATATTGCAGAAGGTAATCAAAGCTATATATTTTCCATTACCAGTGAGATTTACACTACTTTTTTTTATGTTTTTATGATGTGAATTAGTGTTTTCTTTTATATCCACTCAAAGAACATCCTTTAGTATTTCTTGTAAAGCAGGTCTGGTAATGAATTCCCTCAGTTTTTATGTATTTGGGAAAGTCTTTATCCACCTCCTTGTCTCTGAAGGACAGCTTCACCAGATACAGAATTCTTGGTTGACAGTTACTTTCTTTCAATATTTCAAATGTATCATCCCATTCTCTCCTGGCCTGAATATTCTGCCAAAATTCTTATGGGGGTTCCCTTATATGTAATTTACCTTTTTTCTCTTGCTGCTCTTAAAATTATTTGTCTTTGATTTTTGATAAATTAATTACAACGTGTCTCAATGTAGTTCTATTCAGGTTCAATCTATTTGGGGTCCTTTGGCCACATGGATCTGGATATCCATTTCTTTCCCCAGCTTCAGGAAGTTTTCATGCATTACTGCTGTAAATATACTTCCTCTTTCTCTTTCTCTTCTTCTTCTAGAACTCCCATAATACAAATATTATTTCATTGTGTCCCATAATCCCATAGGCTTTCTTCACTCACTTTCATTCTCATTTCTTTTTACTCCTCTGACTGGGTAATTTCTAATGTCTTATCCTCCAGGCCACTGATTCTTTCTTCTGCATGGCCAAGCTTACTCTTGAAACTCTCTAATGAATTCTTCCCTTTAGTTATTATACTTTTCAAGTCTATAATTTCTGTATGGGTTTTTTTTTGTGATTGGTATTTCCTTGTCAAACTTCTCATTTTGTTTATGCATGGTTTTCCCAATTTCATTTAGTTTTCTGTGTTTTCCAATAGTCTCCTAACTTCCTAAAGAGAATTATTCTGAATACAATGTCTGACAGTTCTGAAATCTCCATTTCATTAGTCAGTTATTGAAGCTAGTTTCTCTGGTGGTGTCATATTTACCTGATTTTTCATCATCCTTGATTCCTTATGATGGTATCTGTGCATTTGAATAATCAAGCACCTTTCCCAAACTTTGCAGTTTTGCTTTGTCAGAGACAGTTCTTTACTAGTGAGCTCAGCTGGGTTTCCAGGTATGTTTGCTGGTAATGTCCTTGAACAGGTGGAGTCTATTAATATGGTCGATTTGGGGGCAAGACAATTATTTGAACTCTGAGAATGGGGAGGTGGACTGTGCCAGTGGCTGAGAACAGGTAGACAAGACTTCTGGCTTAGTTCCCTACCAAGTGAGGTTGTAGACGGGCTTTGCAGGTGCCTAGGCTCTTGTCAGGCTTACTAAATGGTTGGGAACAACTACTATATTTAGCAATTGATGAGGCTATGAATTAGCTCACCTGTCCTGGCAGGCAGCAAAATGAGACCCGTTGCTGTACACCTCATGGTTGGGGAACCCAGATCAGTCCAAATGTTGCACTGAATTCCATGGACAGCAGAAGCCACAGGCTATGCTCTGTGTTGAACTGCCACTGTATGCAGGGATGCTGAATGAACTATGCAGCTTCCCACATGCTCTGGTTAGGTTCCTTGGTCAGACAGGCTAACGGCTATATTCAGCAGGGCTGCAAATTAGATTCCCTACCCAGGCACAGCAGGAGAAGAAGCTCTAAAGCTGGTAAAGTTCTTTGTTTTCTTAACTCCAACCAACCCACATACCAAGCTGAGTAAAGCTGCTGGTTGAGAATACTCCTTGTACAACGCAGGCAGGAGCTCAGCCAGCCAAGATCCTATGTGCTAATTGTTGTAAGCCCCTCACACCTTCTCTATCAAAGTCAGATTCTTAGTGGTTGTGCCCCACAGTTTGCCCTGCAATCCCTGTGGTGCAAGATCAGAATAAGGGCTTCCACAAAGTGACCCACGATGCTGGAGAGGGGGCTGGTTGTCCCTATGGGCTCTCTTTTCCCACTGAAGGAAGCTGAGGATCAGGGTAGATCTCTCTACATGGTGCTGTGCTGGACTGGGAGAGGGGTAATGTGGTCAACATGTAGCTTCCTGCTTCTCTTACTCTTGAAATGCAGTCTGTCTTGGTCTCTGTTGTGCTCTTGGTACTTTAGCTTCACCCTCATATTTTAGAATTCTTTCAGTGGTTTCTTGTTCTAAAATAGTTGTTAGTTGTTTTTCTTGTGAAGGAGAGTGAAGTCAGGAACAACTTATGTTTGTCATTTTGGTGATATCATTCTCAAGTCATTAGTCCTTGATAGCTTCTTTGCTTGCTGGCATAATAAAATATTGCAGGCTCACCTTGCATTATTTCCTATCTCGGCCCTAAATTCTCCAACCTCCTACGAGCCACAAGATCATAATCTGGATACCTCCGAAAGTCTTATTCTTGCACATTTTCCCTTCCAAATCAGTTTTTCACGTTAAATAAAATTCTTTTTAAACTTTATTAAGATTCCAGTAAATGCATTATTAAGCTGGGAGGAAATAAAATGTTCAGTTTATTGAACCTTCTTATCTAGGAAAATGGAACTATCTTCTTTGCTCTTCTTTGAATGTCTTCCAGGAATGTATCATAGTTTTCTTCTAGAGGCATCAACATTTCTAAGGCTTATTAGTAAGTATTTTATGAATTTCTCTTATAAGTTATGATTTATTATCACTTTATTCTAAACCCTCTAATCAATTTTAAGAGCATTTCAGTTAAATTCCTTAGATTTAACTATTAGACAATCAAGTTGTTAAAAAAAAAAGTTGGCTTTTCTCCTTTCTAATACTTACATACAATTTCTTTTTCATATACCATTAGTTAAGACCTGTCTGTACAATATTTAATAATGATGCATGAGACAGACTACTGGGTTTTTATTCCAGACTTTTATGAGAATGATTCTTTCTCACTGCACTGTTACATGAGGTACGTGACACAGGTTTCTTAAAATATGTTTTATAAAGCTAAGGAAGTTTATCTTTATTCCTAACTTGCCACAGATTTATTTCAGAATAAAATGCAAAGCTTTTCCAATACTTGCTGAGTTAATCATATCATTCTTCTCTTTTAATCTACTAATGTAGATTAATGTATAAATTACAATAAATTTCTAAAAAGTGTGCAATCCTTCACTCATAGAATAAACCCCATTTCCATTCTCTAAGGCATTGGTAAAAATTATGCATAGTATCCTCTTTAATCTTATGTAATTCATTTATTTTACTATTCTCTTTACATGTTCTTGAGTGGAATGATTAATTTCCAAACATTCTTGTTTTCTAATAAATGCATTTAAGAATATATACTTTCTTCTTAAGACCACTTTGGCAATAACCTAAAGTATATGATGTATAGTATTCTCATTATCATTCATTTCCAAATAGTCTATAATTTCATGGTTTGCTTTTGCTCTATAACCTGAATTTTTAGAAGGCTTTTTTAAAATTTTTGAGTTGATAGATTTTGTTTGTCTTTTACACTACTTTATTTTATTTCACTGAGGTTAAGAAACATACCCTTGATAGTTTCTACTTGGAGGAATTCATTAAGATTTTTTTCACGATATGATCAACTCCAGGATATTTTTTTCCCATACATCTTTGATCATCCTTAGTCTATGCTTTCATTTCAGTTACTTTATCTCCACTTACTTATCTGCAGCTCTAAGTACCGAGGTCTCCTACCACCTTCCATTCAAAAACCATAATAATATGACTCTACCAGATTGTACACACACACACACACACACACGCACACACAGGTGTGTCCATGGACTCACACAATTCAGTCCAGGTAATTTTTGTTCTTCAAAGCTAAAGATGTAGTATTGCTCCATCAAGAATATCATATCACTGCATAAACATGTTCAGTTAAGGAGAAGAGAGAACTCTGCATTGGCAAAAACAGAAAATCTCTGCTCTGAAAGGATCAAAGCATATTGCATGTCAGAACTACAAGGTGCTAAAGCCAAATGCTCTGAATTACTCACATTGCCAGGTTACCCTAAGATGATAATTTGAATAATAATCCTTCCTTAAGTCCTAAAAATAAAGCTTACTGAGAGTCAGCTTGTTGACTCTCTAATTCTTATATTCTGTCGATCTTAAGCAATTCAAAGTTCTTAAAGCAAATGAAATTGTGTATAAAAGATTTCCATGGTATTTTTGATATAATACCTTCCCTTACCCTCACTCTACCAAACCTTTATCCTCTAGATGAAAAGAAAGGCCAAATTCTCCTTATTTATTTTTTCTTGTATTTTTAATCTTTCTGTCTTTATGGTTATGCCTGTTTTGGACATTTCACATAAATGACATAATACAATATGTCACCACTTGGGTCAGGTTTCTTGCATTTGGGATAATGTTTTCAAGGTTCATCCACGATGTAGCATGTGTCTGTACTTGAGTCATTTTTATGGCTAAGTAACATTCACTGAATGGATACAGCACATGTTGTCTTATCTATTCATCAATTAAGAGAGATTTGTATTTTTTTTCTACTTTTTGGCTACAATGAATATTTCTATGAATATTTTTTTACAAGTTTTGTGTGAACATGTTTTCTCTTGGGTATATACCTAGGAGTAAATTTTTGGGAAATTGTGAGGAGCTACCAATCTCTTTTCCAAAACAGCAGCACCATTTTACATTCTCATCAGCAATCTATGAGAGTCCTAATTTTGCCACATCTTTGCCAAAACTTGTTATTGCTTTTCTATTTGATTATAGCCATCCTAGTGGGTGTAAAGTGGTACCTCATGTGGTTTTGATTTACATTTCCCCAGTTACTAATGAAGTGGAACATCTCATGTGCTTTTTGGTCATGGATATAACTTCTTGGGAGAAATGTCTATTCAAATTCTTTACTGTTTTTTTTTTTTTCAAATTATTTGCCCATTTAAAAAATTTGGTTTCTTCATGTCTTTTTAAGTCTTTGTATTTCAGTGGAAATTCATTCCATATATTCTTTATTGTTGTTCACTGAAAATAGTTTTTCAGTAACACTGTTGTTAAATGTTAATCAAGTTATGAATTTAAAAAAAGCACACAAACAAGAGAAAATCATTTTAAAAATTTCTCTTTGGATTGACAATAATGATAATGTCTTAAACTGATTATCAACCATATCATATTTAAATCCAAATCTGACTTAAGTACCCATGGTGATAATCAGTGTAGCAATTTAATATATAAAATATATATATTATATATATATATATAATATATATATAATATATATTATACATATATAAAACTAGTACACATGTCTTTATAAAGAGAATGTGACAAATGTTAAGGAAGGAAGCACCTGGTAGAAGAGATGCCTGATCCAAACTTGGTGTTTCAGGTAAGACTTCCTGGAGGAGGTTACATGTGCCTAGTCATGAAAGATGAATAGAAGTTAGCCAGGCAGGGTGCCTGGGTGACTCAGGCAAAATCTCTCGCATTTTGTGCGATCGAGCCCCACACTGGGCTCTGTGCTGACAGCTCAGAGCCTGGATCCTGCTTCAGATTCTCTGTGTGTGTCTCTCTCTTTCTGCCCCTCCCCACCCACACTTTATCTCAAATATAAATAAACATTTTAAAAATTAAAAAAAAAAAAAGAAGTTAGGCAAAAGAGGATGGAGGTGCATATGAATAGTATGGATTGTAAGACTAGCAGGTGTAAAGGAACATTCAAAGTAAGATAAGACACCGTAATATACTGGAAGAAATGAAAGATGTTCCAGATGCCCATGTACCAGGGGTGGGTGAGGTAGACAGTGGAATAGGGACCATATGGCTGCAGAAATAAGAAGAAGGCAGATCACAAACAGTTTCATAAATCATGCAGGAGGATTTATCCTTGTGCTGTTGAAAGGTTTTTACATAGAGGAACGGCATGATCCAGTTTAGGCTTTAGAATTTACTAGGATTGTATGATGGAGGAATATAGATGAGAGGAGAAAAGACTGGAAGCCAGGAAGCCAATTAGGAAACTATACCAGTGATACAGGAGGGAAAATATAGTGATTTGAACAAGCAAATAGAAAGCAATGCAAATATTTATTAAAAAGGAATTGCTAATATAACTTGTTGAAAGATACATTCATCATTCAGTTAACTTCTATTTATTGTGCTTACTACGTGTCAGGCTCTGTTCTAAGTATTTGGAATAAAGCAATAGATAATTTTGGAATAATATGGACTACAGAAGAAAGATAATGTGCCTGCCCTTCTGGAATTTATATCCTAGTGGGGAAGAAAAAATAATCAATAGCTAAATAGATAATTTATGGCACACAGTTATACGTCCAGTATCACTCCCCTCTCGCATCAGTTCCTTCCCAGATGCAACCAAACAACTAACAACTGTCACTTCCAAATTAGATCATATCCTCTATTTCAAGTACTTTTTGTGACTTCTGGAGCTTAACTCCCTGCTTACATACGAAACTCATTATCTGACCACTTCATGATATTAGTAACTCTCTCTAATAGAGACTCCAGATTCTAGCCCAGCTCTATGGGCTTCCTGAATGTTGATATACCTACCTGGAGTTGCTTATTCATCATCATAAAATGACCCATAGGATACATATTTCAGGATGACAGATCACTGACCCTGTCGTGACATCTTGAAATATCTCACTCTGACATTCCAGTTTCCATCAACAGCCCATCATTTCTGACTATAGCTCCATGTGACCATTAAAGGTAAATTTGTCAATCTTACCTTTGGGCCTTCACTATAATCCAAAACACAGATGCTGCTTAATAAGTATTGCTAGTCATTCTGGGACATTTATTATTCCTTGCTAATGGATTAACACATAGTGATGCCTTTATCAAGCAAATAAACTGACATTAGAAAGGACAATTTAATGGGATGACCAAATCAAGTACCTCAAATGATTTTTAGGCAAGTGAAGGAACTTATAACCTATCTTAGTTATAAGATGAATAAGGCCTGAGGATCTAATGTATAACATGGTGACTAAAGCTGATAACACTGTATTGCATAATTTAAATTCACTAAGGGAGTAGAATGTAAATGTTTTTACATGCAAAAAAGTAAATATGTGAGGTAATAGAAGTGTTAATTAACGCAATGGAGAAAATCCTTTCACAGTACATACATACATACATGTATTGACTCACCATGTTGTATACTTTAAATATTTTACAATTTCACTTGTTCATTATCTCTTAATAAAGCTGGAAAAATACAAAGTGAAAAAATAAAAATAAACATGACCTAGAAAAGAGGAGATTTTAAGGGCATTAAAATATTTAAAAGATGACATAAAGAAATGGGATTAAGATTAGTTTTGCACATGGTCAGTGGACAAACTAAAATGATTTAGAGACATGAGTTAACTATTAGGGTTTGAAACTTGCAAGCCTTTGTTTTATGAAGTGTATGGCTATTATTATAAGTGTGTAAACATTTCAAACTTTTAAAAATTTAATTTCAAAATGTATACAGTGGCTATAATGTCAATAAGAGATCTAAATATTTTCTCCTTACTTATTGGTCTTAGTAAAGATACCAAGTGCCTTTATAACTTATACTATTTATTTTAAAAATAACTATAGATATTTAAATCGAAACAAAGCTACAATCACTCCTTCTACAGCAAGACAGTAAAATCTTACATAATTGTGCCAAGATACATTTTATATGACTTATCTTTTATCATAGTATTAACATGTCAAGTTTCTTCAAATTGCACTACAATGGTTGAAAATTGTTATTAAGCAAAGATCCTCTTTTATGGCAAATTAGAACTAAAGATAAGAGGATCCTTATCCATTGATTAGCACTTGCTTCAGAAGCACATTATTTAGGAGTGAAGAAACTCCTTAAGAGTTAGTTTATTCAGTACACAGAGTATACTTTATCAGTTACTACTAAAGAATTAAGGAACAAATGCATTTTATTCCTCTAAATAAAAGGGGAAAATGCAAAAGTGTAGAAGAACTATTTCACAGCTTTTGCTAGCTCAGAATATTTAACAATCTTAGAATTTCAATTTATAAGTTTTAAAATCTCATCACATAAAACAATAAATGCAAGGAGATGATTAACATAAATTTCAACAGAAAGAGAGAGCCAGGGAAGGGCCACACAAGGGTTTTTTAAGGTTACAGTATTTCTCGAATTCTTCAGTGGGATGATTGGTGTATTTAGTCAGAGTTCTCCACAGGAAAACAACCAATAGGATGAAGACTGGCTCACACAATTATGGAGGCTAACATGTCCCAGAATCAGCAATCAGCAAGCTGTGGAGGCCATGATATACTTCCAATCCCAGGGTGAAGACAGGAGAAGACCAGTGTTCCTGCTTAGGGACAGTCAAGTAGACCATCCTCCCTTACTCTGCTTTTTTGCTAATCAGCAAAAGCAGGTGCTAATCAGGACTACAAGGGATTGGGTGAGAAGGCCCACCCCCACTGGGGAGGGTAATCTGCTTTATTCAGTCTATTGATTCAAATGTTAGTGTCATCCAGAACCATCCTCAAAGGCATAACCAGAATATTTAGCCAAATAACTGGGCACCCATGGCCCTGTCAAACTAACAGAAGATTAACCATCACAGTTTGCTATACTGGTATTCACTGGCATTCACAATTATCTCCTTAAACTATAATCATATGTGTGTATATTCTCTTAAATGTACAGTACGGAACACTGAACTCAAAAATATTACCATGACAAATGGCACTAAAACATATGTTATCAAATGTAAAAACATTAAAACCAAAAAAACTCTAAAATTGGGTTTTGAATAAATAAATGGAGAAGAGACAAATTCTCCTTCCACAAGATTTCAATTTAATATATGTAGATATTCCTCTTCCAGAGGGTGGAACTTATCCTGACCTCATCCCTTGAAGGAGGCTAGACTTAGTGATAGAGTAGGGAAAGAGTAATAGTAAACTTACAGTGGAGAAACGTGGCCAACATTACCCTAACCAGGTGATGAAGATTCACATCATCAGTGAGGCTGTGTTGGTATCATGTACCCCTGAGAAGTATACTGCACCTCCCTGGTATTTTATACCAAACATCCATAACCCAGTTTACTCATGAGCAAAACATCAGATAAATCCAGATGGGAGACATTCTACAGGATACCTGGACTGTCTTCTGCAATACTGTCAAAGTCATGAAAAACAAGGAAAGGATGAGAAATTGGTGCAGGACACTGGAAAAACGTAACAACTAAATGCAATGTGGTACTCTGAATTGAGTCCTGGAGCAGAAATAGGATATTAGTAGAAAAAACTGATAAGTTCAAATCATGTACTAATGTTGATTCCTAGGTTTTGACAAATGTACCGTGATGGTGTAAGATGATAACATGAGAGGAAAGCAAATCGGGGTGAGATGAACTCTCTGTACTATCTTTGCAACTTTTCTGTAAGTCTAAAACTACTCAAAAATGGAAAAGTTTATTTAAAAATCTATTGGGTTTTGGCTGTTGACTCACTTGCTAGGGTGGTATCATCTATGGAGGCTAGTCTGATTTCAAAGCTGGAAAGATACATTTGTGCTTGTCTCACTTGTTGTGCATGTTAAGTACTCCAGGAGACCAAAAATAGATTTTAGTCATTAGAGATGGCAAACCAAGACCTCGGCTCAGCACTAAATGTTTTTAAAAGCACAAAACCAGCAACAGTGAGATTTACACATAAGATAATCCTGAGGTTGCTGTTAAGCTTGAAGGACAAGACAAATCTATTTGCCTCAAGATATAAACATTATACCTTTTTTTATGCAGAAAAGGTAGCATATTAAGATTACAGAATCAAACAAATATTTGTCATTAAAATTTTTACAATATTTTTTTACAAAAAATTTACAATGATTGTTAGAATAACATGTCATAAGGAATAATGTCTCTCTTAACTTTGGATTTTTCCAAATATTTTAACTCTCTAAAATCAAACTTAAATGTTCCCTTCCATATTGAGATCCATTTATAAAGTCTTAAATTGCTAAGCAAAGCATATCAATCATGAACAAGTATTTTTGGAATTACTAGTATATATCTGACACTGAGTTGTTATGTGGATTTTTTTTAAGAACTATAATATACTACCCCTCTCCTTTAGTATTATTAATCTTATTGAATATGTAAGACAAAAGCATATCAAGTACATCCATTGCAGCAACTTGTGTCTTGCTCTGTCATTACTTTTCATGCCCTGATTCCATAGGAGGTAATTTTTTCCAGGTCAGTTTTCACAAATATAAATGATTTTTTAAGTGCTTGAAATTCACATGGTAAAACAATCCAATGTGGGAGCAATATTAACACATAATGAGATGAATTCAGCTTAGACCTTTAAACCAGTATGAATATCAAAGTGTACAGGATGGAGCAAACCAATTTCAAACTGTCCAATTTTAGTTTCAGAATAGTTACGTCTAATCAACGTGAAAAAGGTATCTCTGGATGGAGTGTTCCATACCAGATGTCCACTGTTTCCTAATGCATATCATTCCTAAAAAACTACTAATGGGGGGGCACTTGGGTGGCTCAGTTGGTTAAGCATCCGACTTCAGCTCAGATCATGATCTCATGGTTCATGAGTTCAAGAACCACATTGGGCTCTGTGCTGATAGCTCAGAACCTAGAGCTTGCTTCAGATTCTGTGTCTCCCTCTCTTCTCTCTCTGCCCCTCCCCTGCTTGCGCTGTCTCTTTCTCTCTCTGTCTCTCAAAAATAAATAAATGTTTAAAAAAAATTTTTTAAATGCTTATGGATAACAGTGAAGCAAGGGGTACTTTTTGCTTTGGTTTTGGTTTCTGTTTTTCAATATTAAGGGATTGCTGTGTGGGGGAAAACATCTTTTTTCTCTTCATCTCTCTCTCTCTCTTTAAATAGAGGACCAACTGCTTTGACCCATCAAGAATTTTCCACACAGCCTTACATTACCATGCTCTCAGGATTAACAAGTTATAATAATCAGAATCTCAAAAAACTTCTGAGGAAAATAAAAATAGAATAAGATGAGACCCAGTGTTAGCCAAAAAAACTGTCATTTTCTAGAAACTGAAATTGCCTCATAACATGAGGAAAATGAACTCAGAGCTTGATTCAAATTCCAATTCTTGTATTAAAATATATGTAGGGAAAGAGATATTTGGTATATTTTTGTATCAACTTCACTTTAAGCCTGAAGTCAACACTGGTAACAAACAGGCTATAGATGTCTTAAAAATAACTCAGAAAAGTGGAGGTACAAACACATTCTGGTGTAGTATTGCTCTTTTCAAATACATCTTTCTATTTTATTCCTCCATACTGGCATAATGAATAGTGCTATTGCTGTTTAAGACTTAAAACAGCTGCATTTCTAATTTTGGCAGATTATGAGGGATTTTTACATGGGTTGCATGTTAAAAGCAAAGAAACGACATGCCAACCAGCAGAATGAAAGTGCTGGGCAGATGGTGGCACGGCTGAGCTATTGAATTGAAGTGTTAAGAGCCACCACCAATCATGGGACATCCAAAAGGGGTATTTGGCAGCTTTTCAAGTGAAGCCCAATACTTTACCTCAAACAAAAATAATCCATGCCCATGAAGCCTTCGGAAAGACACTCTCCAATTGGTCTTTGTTAATGGGGGCAGCCTTCAATGATCTTATTTCACTGATTTTGATGGTATATACAATTTTGACTTTCTTTCCTTCCTTTCTAATCCTCTAAACCCTCCTATCGTAGGGGTGTGTGTGTGTATGTGTGTATGTGTGTGTGTTGGGGAGGGAGAGAAAGAGACGGAAAGAGAGAGATGAATATGGAAACAAAGTATATGTTATAAATTTTTCCCATTACCAAGGGAATTATCGCTGCATAAGAAGTCAAGAAAGCATTCCAATATGTCTTCACATGGAAAAAGGAAAAAAAATATAAGATCTTAAACAACTGTGATCAGTATTAATTTTTATTGATCAATCTTGACCAATACATTTTAAAAAATGCATTCAGAATACTGCTATGTAAATTTCCCCAAAACCCAGAGAGATGATTTTCCTGAATACAAACAGCTGGGCACTATATCAACGAAAGGTTTGGTCTTCAAAAATAGGTTTTTTCCTTTAATTCAAAGCAGCTTATGAAGAATGAGGGAAAAGTTACAGGACTGTTTTTTAGTAAATATTCTACAATTTACATTCACTAAATGTTGTCTTTTCTAACTTGGACAACATCCACTGCCAATTGCTGGTATTTTATTATATTTTGTATGTTTTTGTAAGCCAGCAAAAATTTATTTTTGGAAAACATGTGAGATAAAACAAAGAAACGGAGCCATCCATAAGTTGTATCAGTAGTCTATATCCCATACCACGATGCTGTATTATTCTTCTGACCTATTTTTTTTTTTTGCTCTTATCTACTCTTCTTATCTCCTTCATTTCTCAGATGATTTTACAAGATCCTTATATCCTAGGTAATGTGTTAGATACTGTGCATTATTATCATGTGAATCCTCAGTCTGAAGGTGAGGAAACACACCCAAACACTAAATAGCCTTCCCCATGCCACGGAGCTAATAATGCACTGCTGAGAACTGCACTCAAGCACCTTGGTTCCAGAGTCTGCGCTTTTAACAACTTGGGGTGTTCTGTGTAGTATGTAATGAGATAAGATAAAGAAATTAAGAAGTCTGGAGAAATTGAATATTGTGGCAAATGCAAAGAATCAGTGTGGTAAAAGTAAGACAGTATTGACTTGCGCCATGTTAAAGGTGGCCCATGAATTAATAAAACAGGTATATGAAGTACCCTGTTTTGGGTACTAAAATCTGACGAATTTGTCCTACAAGGAAGTTACAGGGTAATATGGTGGACAATTTCTCCCTTGAGGTTTTGGTAATAAATTTACTACCAAAACATTCAGGTGTGTTAATTACAACATTCCTCTAAATGTCACATCAAGGAACATTTCAATAAAGGCATTTCTGCAGGGTATGGGGCGTATGTATGTGTGTGCAATTTGTTCTAGATTCTTAGGAGTGAATTTGGTTTATCTCACTGCTCTAATAGAAATTTTTTTGACAGTGAAATGCTCCATATCAATATGGAAGCTATTATTTAATGTGTCTATTAAACACCTGAAATGTAGTTAGTGTGACCAAGGAACTCAGTTTTAATTTTACTTATTTTTAGTTAAATTTCATATAGCCATGCACAGTTATTAGTGTGGACAGGGCAGAACTAGAGAAATGGTTGGGTTGCCTATCTCTCAGCCAATTCTCATGAACAGAATTTCATGTTTGTATAACAGATAGACAAAATAAAAACCCAAACACTTTTATTCTCCAGTTTGAGCCAACAACACAAGAATTTTGTGCTAACTCAACATTAATAATTTTTTCAAAGATTCTGACAGAAAAAAAGCCCTATTCATATCACCTCTGTATAGAAGTGAGCCAAGGAAATACCTATTTATAAGATCCTATGGTTGCCTATAACGTTTTTTTTTATATTAGGGTCTGGTTCTATAACTCATTTACTTCATTACCTCTGATGTGTAAAAATCTTCATTTTTGAGTTGAAATGTAATTTTTGAAAATAAGCCCCAAATAATTCAGAATCAAATCTGGTTAATGAGGTAGAGGTTTTATAAACCAATTTATATAAAAGGGCAAAGAGAATGAGTGTACTAGTACCTTAGCATATTTCCTAGAATGATTCTAAATATGCAAAGTTCTCTGAGATCCTGTTGTACATTGAAGTGCTAACATAGTACGATTGACGTACATGAGATTGTTAAATATCCAGTCTAAGAAGCAAATATGAAGAACTTCTCGTTGCACAAAGACCAGAAAATACAGAGGAAAATTCCCTTTTGTGTGGTTTTCATTACCCCTGTGTTCTTTTTCCTGTTTATCTGAATGAGTTATAATACTGGCTTCAATTAGAGAAGTAATAGATGAAAAGAGAAGAGAAGGAAAAACTATGATTTCTGGCTGGATATCCACTTGCCAGATGGTGAAGAACTAGGCCTTAGGCTAATTCTGTGTGAACAGAGGGGCTTGATACGTCTGTCTCTGAAAACCACAGTATGTACACAGCCAGAGATCTATGGAGATTTAGATACTGGTTTTAGAACACATGACTCAACTTTTCCTATAGATCATGCCAGCTGACCCTTAGGCACAGACAGCTGTTCTGTTAGGTGCATAAAGCAATGGTGCTCTGATGTGAGGAGCGGGGGTGGGAGGTGGGGAGAAACAGCAGGAAAGATAAACCAGCATCTCAGGAGATCAGTCCTTGGTCCTTCTAGACATGGAAATAGAGAAGTTAGAGGCTGAGGCCAGCTCCAGGGTCACCACTATGAGTTAGTCCAAGTATAGAGTACTGAGGCTCCAGATGAGGAAATGACAATAAACTGATGAAGGCAAGTGAAATTCGAATGGGGTATATGGAGAGATGTATCAAAAAGGGGTGATTGCTGAATACATTTTAGAAAGAAAGCAAGAACATTTGAAAAAAAAAAGAATAGTGGGAAAAACTGATTGAAGGAAGAATGAATTGAGTTAGGTAGCAAATGAGTTAGTTGGTCATGGTGATCAGCATAATCCAGGAGTTGCGGGAATTCGAAAGGAAAATAATTGGTGTTTTATGAATTAGGCCTTATTTTACATGACAAATGTTGTGAAAGACATGGAAATACTTTGAAAGTAGAACTGGATTTCTAAAAATAATTTCTAAAAATAATTAGTTTTTGACAACATGTAGAAGATAGCAAGAAACCAGAAAAAAAAAACAAACATTAGTCAGATGATAATATTGGTATTACTAAGAGATTAGGGCTAGGATAGGCAACTCTAAGAACTAAAATTCAATTCCTACAGAATAGAATTGTGGATACCATATATAGAGTAGCAATTTAACAATTTGCTCACTGGTTTGTTCATTTTGCTAATTCAAGTATCCATCTATTCACTCAACAAATAGACATTAATTGCAACTGACTACACAGGTCCTGAGGATTCAATATAAAAACACATGGATCTTGTTTCAAGAACTGTGTAGTGGAGGTGGGACAGGAAGGCACAGTACCTCACATTTGCCAGGAATCTTATGAAAGACTTTATATTTATCCTCATGAAATATACAGCCTGACACTATAGTAAAGATATTGCCATTGGTATTTGACAGGTGATGGATAAAGACTCGGGGAAAGGAGATAACCTGCCAGTAATTATGTAAGAAATAAATGGAATCTCTAGGACTCAGCCCAGTCTTTGGCTGGAAGTCCACTAATTATTAAACTAAATTTACATGCATATATGTCATAAAATAACTGTGATGTATATTTCTGAGTTAATATACAGAAAGCACTTAGAACAGTGCCTAACAAATTATAAAAGCTGTATGTCTTTATATCATCATCGCTAATGTTTTTCTTTTTTTAAAAAAAAATGTTTTTAACGTTTGTTTATTTTTGAGACAGAGAGAGACAGAGCATGAACAGGGGAGGGTCAGAGAGAGAGGGAGACACAGAATCTGAAACAGGCCCTGGGCTCTGAGCTGTCAGCACAGAGCCCGACGCGGGCTCGAACTCACAGACTGAGATCATGACCTGAGCTGAAGTCAGACGCTCAACTGACCGAGCCACCCAGGCGCCCCGCTAACATTTTTCTTAAAGAATAACATGGGGAAGATATTTTTATTCAAAATTAAGCGAGAGAAATGTAACACAGCAGAGTTCAAAATGTGCATAAAGTTTTTGAATGAAATAAGATTCTTCAAAGAACTTTTCCCTTTAGGGTTTGTCTTATGCCCTATGTTACCTGGGGAGAATGTTTTCACTCTGCCCTGACACTTAGGGTTCCTAAAATCATACAGGAGCAATGCACTGTTGTACCATATCTCTCTGGATAATCCACTCTACAAGGAGACACATAATCGAGAAAACTAACAAAGTGAAGAAGAAGTGCTCTGAGCCCCCAAAACCCATTTGAGGTCACAAGTTGGGAAAGATAGAAAGTCTGGAAATATTCCAACAGCCTGCTCTTTGTATTCACTTTTCTACAAAAATGATTTAACGTAGTACAAAGAAACTAAAATGAACTTTACTTGCAACATAAAGAAGGAAAGAGAATTAATATTAATAATAATAATAAGGAAATGCTGAAGACACACTTAACAGAAACCATACTTTGAAGAAAAGAGTAATGACATGTAATCTTACATTTAAGTTTTCCATTATTACAAAACCACCAGCACAGAGTTGGACAGGAATTGGCACCACTAAGCCTGGAAAACTTAGATGTCCAAACCAACTACAAAGAAATATAAAATGGGTACCGAAAGGCCAGGTCTTTTACAACCTTAATTACTCAAGCAGTATTAACACTGGGGAGGTGCTTCCCATGATTAATGCTCTCTTCCTAAAAGGAGAGAAACAAAACTATATCTACATAATGTATTCTTGGGGACATAATAATGCAGTGACCTAGTGTATTCCTCTCATGGTTTTCCTCTTCCACTCATATTTCACAGGAGTATAAAACATTGCTAAGCAGTATCTTACATGTGTGAGAAATGGATATAACCGGCATGGTGCCATATAAATCAATAATTTACACTTCCTATAAAAGATAGAAGGACCTTGCCAGAATTTTGTTACCATATATTTTTTCTGGCTTATGGTTTACGCACTGAATCCTAGGAATAGAAAAACATGGTCATAAGGATTCCTTAAATATAGTGATGCTCAGACACAATTTCAGTGTTGATCAGAGTTGTGAAATTGTATCATGGGATCTTATTTAAGAAGGGGCTTGGTTACTTTATTACTTCATATTTTTGTACTGTAACTCTATGAAGAAGAGACTTCAGGTTTTCTTAACCTGATCACAGTTTCTATATTTTATTAAACAGTTATTCTTTTATGAGGAAGAGAGGGATAAGGGTTCTGTGATAAAAATCATGTCAATGGAATTTGTAGCTCATTACTGGTTTTGTTGTTACAAATACCATCAATATTTTCCTGAAATATAAACTTACCATGGTAGGAATTCTCTGAACAGAACCTCAAGAAATCCTGTTTACTGGTCCAAGATCAAAGGGTTAAACTGAAGTTGAGGTAATGTTTATAGTGACTAAGCACTTAGATTCAAATTCTGGTATTCCCTCTACTACTCACTGTAGGATGTGAGCAAGTTAAAATGCATATTTTATACCTTTTAAGATCTCTGACTTCACTACCTCCCAGAGTAATTGTGAAAGAAACATTACTTATGTAAACTGATTGAAAAGCTTGCTGCTATTATGTAAACAAAAATTTCTTTCTACCTAACTCCCATATCTCCATGATTCAAATATTACTCTCCGTGAGAGAGAAGTGGTCTACGTGTAGACTGAATGGATATACCTTCTCAGACCATTTGGTCCATGGGTTTGTCCCAGAGGAGTATCCCCACTGTGGACTGCTAGCCAAAGACTCACCATATACTTAGAAGAAAAAAAAGTATTTGTGTTACAGTGAATTTAGGAAGAGATTTTCAAGAGTTATGCTTCATATTAGCAGGCACCAAAGTTCTGAAGAGTCCTGCAATAAATAATTCTTTTAACATTGTTTGACACAACAGCTTTCAAAGTTATCAGACCAGGATTCCGTTTTGTGGTATGTTTAACAACAATGAACATTGTGAGGAAAGGCTGCTTAGAGTGTGAAGAGTAGAAGCAACCAGAAGAGCTAACATTTATGGTGCAGTTGCTATGTGTAGAAACTCTCTGAAGTGCTTCACGTGTTAGCTTATTTTAATTTTTATTTAAAAAACATTTTTCATGTTTATTTACTTTTGAGAGAGAGAGAGAGTGAGAGAACAAGTGGAGTGGAAGAGGGGCAGAGAGAGAGGGAGACACAGAATCTGAAGCAGGCTCTAGCCTCTGAGCTGTCAGCACAGAGCCCAACGTGGGGCTCGAACCCATGAACCACGAGATCATGACCTAAGTCAAAGTTGGATGCTTAACCAACTGGGCTACCCAGGTGCCCCGAGTTAACTTATTTTTAATGTTTGCAGTAACCTTACAATGTAGGTGCTAGTGTTGTCTCCATTTTACAGATGAGGAAACTGGGGCACAGAATGCGTAAATGTCTTCACAAAGATGTAAATAGTACAGAATAGAGAAAGGATATGAAGTCAGATGATCTGGCCCTGGGAACTGTACTCAATATTTATGAACACCACTTTACCAGCAGACTAAAGAAAATATGGAATCCATGTACTTATTAGCCTTGTATGATACTTTCACCCTGTATAAGATTCTTTTTTTTATTAAAAAACAAAGAAAATAACACTCAATCCTAGAGATTATGCAACTTGTACAAAATCACAAAGGAAATTAATGGTACTATATACCGAGAAATTAGTTTTCCAGCATCTTGGGACAGGAGCCAAACACACTGAACAACACTTGAGAACAAGACTTGATGTGAGGGAAAGAGCATGTGATCACTCTTAGGTAGCTGGAGCTCTCATTAGAGTCCTCTTCATTTTGTCATTTTCCTACATCAACTATATCCAAGTGGTTATAGATCTCTTCAATTTTAACTCTAAAATATTTCTTATTCTTTCTACTTCATTTTTAGCTCTTCAATCACTGCCTGAAAATAGGCCCACAACCCTTCTGTTTGGGCTATGGCACTAGCTTTCTGAGGCTCCCATCTCTAGATGGTGTGGAACTAATAACCAGCCACATGTGGAAACACTGCTTTGCAAAAGTTACAAATAATACTGCATAATCTATTGTAAAAACTAGTGAAAAATATCTGAAAAAATGGGAGTTTTACCATTAATTAAAGAAGGAAAGTTTCAACATTTAGTTCTAAGACTTTAAAATTGTAATCTTGAGAAATTCTTATAGTCCTCATCTATTTTCCATTTAACCACCTATAAATACACACACACACACACACACACGCACACACGCACACACGCACACACACACACAAACACACACACACATTTATTGGAGGTCAAGCCTCCATAAAACAAAAAAGAAAGAGTTGAGTCACGTGAATGCAGTGCTATTACTAACTTGCATTGCTACAGCTGAATTATCAGACTTTGATAGAGATTCATCACGAGAAAGGCTTCAGATAAATTCCATGAACTTTGTTTTATAGTTCAGTACTATACACTTGAACCTGACTTTGGCGTTAGTAGGAAAAACTTCCATTTGTAGTGCTTTCCTACTCCATAACAATGGTAGCAACCCTAATCCTTTGCTTAGCAGACAAAGAAAATTTGCCAGTGGTGGGAGTGTGCATGGTGGGGAACTTCCATGGAGTTATTTCTTTTTTTTTTCCTCCAGAACCCAACCCATCCACCGATGAGCAATGTTTTCCTGGCTTACTGGGTCTAAATACACTAGATCATACAAGCCCTGTTTTTCAAAAAGAAAAGGAGAGAGAAAACTAGCAAATTAGCCAAAAGCAGCCTGGTTAGTACTGACAGATGATTAAAGACCTTGGCAGAAAATGACTTAAACAACAGAAAATTCTTGATGTTGTCTGAAGAGACAAGAGTATATAACCTTCTTCAAAATTAATCTTTCGATATTTTCTCACATTTTACTCTACTCCTATGTCAGAACATGTTCCTGTTGGTGGAAAAGAACCAGGTTACATTTATGTTGAACTACAGAGTAAAATTTAATTTTTCATGGGGAAAAACAGAAAATTTAGATAAATGAATTTTAACAATAAAATTATAGTCTTTAAGAGGAAATTTTACAGCATTGTTTATGTTCTGAAACTGGTCTAAAGGCAGCAGAGGGGATGTCCAGTGTTTTGTTCTCTTACTTCCTTTACCCATTGCATTTTGAATGAAGTCGATCCTTCACCACACCTTCAGGAAATGGCATATTTCTCTGGCCAATTACAGCACTCCATATTCTTCAGGGACTGGGTCAGGAATGAGCTAGTGATATGAGCTCCCTGGTATCCAATTATAATGCAATGCATTATATGATATGATATGATATGATATGATATGATATGATATGATATTTTATTAGTACCCATATCACAGGCACTAATTTCTGGTAAGGGCTAAGTCAGTGCACAGCAAGGAGACTTGAACTTTAGTTTACTATTGTGGATATACCGAGAAATAATATTTTTACAACAAATCAATATTTTTATAAATTTTGGAAATGTGATAACTTCTAATGTGAAAGTCACTAGTCAATCAATCAACTCATACAAATTTATTGAGAACCTTAGGTCTATGGTAACAAAAGGATGTGGGGGTAGGGGGAGGAAGAAAATATCAAACAGTTGTAAGGTTGGTAAAGATGAGTATAAACTGAGACACAGGGGCAGGGGACTGTGTGTCTAGCAGCCATGTGTGGCTCAGGAACAGGAATGGCAAAAATGGATGGCAATGTAAATCAGATTATAGACACGTATAACAGGCCCAACTAGGGTATAGGAAAACATGAGATACTAGAGACTGCATCAAAGTGATGTATGACATGCAGGTGGTGGCCTGTGTGCTGTGGGGAGAGGAGAAGAAAGAAAAATGGTCCTAAAATGGTAGGGAGTTAGTGACTGAAAACTACAGTCAAATGGCAGCACCTAGGATGTGGATTTGGTAGCAACAGGCAAGATGAAGGGGGTGTGCCGGTGTGAAGACCTCAGAGTTGGACCAAGTCTTATTGGTGAGCTCAGGTGTGGGACTGTGCTGCAGGTGACTGACAACAAACAGGAAGGAAAGGGGCCTGGGAAAAGCCAGGACTGTAACGCAGGTAGGGGAGGTTTTAAAGAAAAATCATTTTTAACATTTATCGAGAAAATCACAAGGCTCAGCATTAGAGTAGGAGAGGAGGGAGAATATAGTTGCCAAAGAAGCTAACGGGGAAATGTTGGAGATCATCAATTAAACATAATTCGGGGCACCTGGGTGGCGCAGTCGGTTAAGCGTCCGACTTCAGCCAGGTCACGAACTCGCGGTCCGTGAGTTCGAGCCCCGCGTCAGGCTCTGGGCTGATGGCTCAGAGCCTGGAGCCTGTTTCCAATTCTGTGTCTCCCTCTCTCTCTGCCCCTTCCCCGTTTATGCTCTGTCTCTCTCTGTCCCAAAAATAAATAAACGTTGGAAAAAAAAATTTTAAACATAATTGAATGTGTGTACATATAAATACATATTACATATATTATATGTAATTACATATGTTTAATTAAATATATATAATTGTATATTTAAGGGCTAAATGACACTGGGGAAGTGAGACTATGTGGAGCAAAAAAGTTGAAAGGCTCCAGGTTCAAATCTGCAACTAGGCTGTTATAGAACAGCTCCTTTTAAATACCAACAAGATAGCCGATAAGAACAGGAGAGGCCTTCCTGAGCCTGGTGCTGGGGCAGCAGGTAAAAAAAAGGTTTCCCTTAAATGCCCTCCAAGCAATCAAGGCCAGGGAGATGGAGAAGAGAACATGGAATGGAAAGGGTGGATGACAAAAGAAGCGGAACGTAAACACAATGAGGGTTTTGGTTCGCAAAGACAGCGAGGAGAAGCACAAATGCAGTTCTCGGTGCTATGAAGCAATGCAGAGGGCCACATCGGGTCACTGTGCCCAAGAGCAGGTCCTGCGCTATGACACAGAGATCACATGCACAGAGGCAGCCCCTTTCAACAGCACAAGCACACCCACACACAGCTTGCATTCAATCTGCCTGGAACTGCTATAAAACACTTGACAACAAAAGTAAAATGGAAAGAAAAATAAATTAAATTTTGAAATGCAATTTAAAAAATTCTCATATATTTCTGGATATTGCCACAGGCAAAAAAGATTCATAAAACACATTACATTATTTGTGAATCAGTCTGACTGTGAGTTTGATATGAATTATAGAGAGGATGGATCCAGGGCATGATTTCCCTGAATAATTTATTTCAGGCAGCCCCTACTGCTCAGAAATAGGAAACTGAAAAAAACGACATGTCTAAGCACTAGTTTTTTGAGGCCAGGTGCACTGGTTTCTGAAAGAGTCCAAGAAAGGTAATAGCATGGCAGTTTCTCAAAGAATTAAAAATAGAACTACCATATAATCCAGTTAGATTCCACTAGTAAATCAAAATGATAGATGCACCCTTAGTGTTTATTGCAGCATTATTTACAAGGGCCAAGATATGGAAGCAACCCACGTGTCCATCCATTAAGAATGAATAAAGAAGATTCAATACATGTGTGCGTGCGCACACACGCACACACACACACACACACACACACACACACACACACACGATGGAATATTACTCAGCCATAAAAAAGAATGAAACCCTGCTCTTTGCAGCAACATGGATAGATCTAGAGGGTATAACAATAAGTGAAATGAGTCAGTCAGAGAGAGACAAATACCATGTGATTTCACTCAAGGTAGAATTTAAGAAACAAACGAACAAAGGAAAAAGAGACAAACAAAAGATGACTCTTAACTATAGAGAACAAACTGATGGCTGCCACAGGGAGGGGAGGTGGGGAGTGCTCATGAGCTCTGAGTAATGTACAGAATTGCTGAGTCACTATATTGTACACCTGAAACTAATGTAACACTAGACATTAATCATACTTGAATAAAATATATATACGAAAAAATCATAGAACATAAAAGTGGTTGGCATTATCTACAAAAAAACACATGTAAGCCTTTTCTTTTTTGGTTTCTTTAGCAAGTGGCAACCCTATAAACAAGAAAATTATTACTTTTTTCTAGCAAAACAAGTTGTTTCATAGGATCTATCTACACAATGAAAATGTGGTGATCCCAGGACGTCACATAATGATAGGTGATCAGCAAAGACCTAGTGAATTGGACTGCATCCAGGCAAAGTCCAACTGAATTCTAATCAGTGCAACCGAGGCCTGGGCACTGAACAAGTTGAGGAACTTAAAGAAGTAAAATCTAGAATCATTAAAGCCAATGGATTTCCTTTAGTCAAAGAAATAACAAACAAAGGAGCAATACAATCTGAGTTTCTCAATAATTCCTCAATTTTAACAAAAATAAACATTAAAAATCTGGGTCTCTTCACATTGCTGCACTGATCATTTTTGTGAGGATCCCTGTACAGCTGTTCCCTGGCACTTTTTTTTTTTTTTAAGTGAAATACACTGTTTTTATTTTGTTTTGTTTTGTTTTTTGTTTTTCTGTATTGATACACACAGTCCCATTAGTAACTTGTAAATCCTAAACAAGAAATATAAATCTGGGCAGATATCTATCTGAGAGCAGCTGCTCCTCGAGATGGCATGGCCTCATCTGCTGTAACTCCTGAACTCTGGTTTCCAACTTGGCCTTGGCTTATAGCAAGCAGGCTTCTGACTTAATGAAAGCAATGGATTCCTACCTAGCCCTGTTGTCATTTCTTGGCTTCCATACCCTCCGTACATGTGGGGCCCTAACACCTGTCTTTCACCGCTGGTGAGTTTTTTTGTTTGCTTTTGCCGCTGTCCAAATGATTCAAGGTGATAAATGAAAGTACGCCTGTGTGTTGCTGGGAGGCTGGGGAGACTGTAAATTTGGGAAAAGTGGGACAATACTGGATGCAGAAACAGCCAATTCAAGGCAAACTGTTTGCTTTTTCTGAAAAAATTTTGAAAGTTCCTGTAGACAGAAGCCCAAAATTTCCTTTTGGGCCCAATTTTGATGTATGTTTTCTGTTACCCTTAAAAACTTATGCCCAAGATTTCTTCAAATAGAAATTATTAATCTATGGATAGAGAAATAAAAGTACTACCTGACAAGACAACTTCAATTAGATCGCCTTCCTGGATATCGCTAGCCGTTTTCACCAGCTGAAGGATGTTTTCAGAGGTAGGGTCGTGGCGAAAAAGCAGGATCTTATCATACATTCCATAGAAACCACATTCGGGGAACTGTAAATACAGATACCACAATAGGTTAGATGTCAAAACCTTCTCAATTTAAAATAGAAACCAAATAAATGTCAGGGTAAAAACACAGCTAATTATAAAAGTTCAAAGTATCCAGAACATTGAAAGTGGATAGCAAAGTTGATACTCACATACCTCCAAGTCAGGAGGAAAGAAATCACATGTGATAAGGGCAATAAGGACCAAACGACCTTCTAATTAGAGGGCAAGAAAATGGAAGAATATGAGATAAAAATCAGAGAGACTCCTGGCAGTGAGGTGGCTAAGAAATATAATAGGTGGGAAGAACTGTGCATTCTCACAAGATCTACCGCAATCCAGTAGCATAAAAATGGGAATCAGTTTATTACAATTCCATTACACATATTGTTGCAATCTGCTTGCAAAAAAAAAAAAAAAGGTCAGTCCATTTTGGCATATTCAAAAATATGAGACGACTCAATAAAACTGATCATGTTCTGTGTGCGGGCTGACTCAGGAAAGCACCAGAGGAGACAAACCAACTCTCCTTTTTGTTATTGCCCATACATTGCATTTAATTTTCATGCAATCTAAGTTAAATAGATTATGAACAATAGCTAAAAGTCAGTTTGTTTTAAATACATACATAAGGCTTAAATTATGTTTTAAATACATACATAAATACATAAGGCTTAAATTCCCTCCACAGGGATAAATCCAAGAGTTTATTACTCAATAGCAGGCATATAATGAGTGATATTTTATAGGAGAAAAACCTAAAAAATTTTAACGGTAGCAATTACTATTATAATATTAACAATTAATATTATTCCCTGTATTTCCCATCTCCCTCCCAAAGCAAGAAAAGGTTCTAAATTCAGACCACAGTCCTAATGTAGAATTCCATTTTAAGAGTAGAATTATTTGATCAAAGGGTAAAAACATCCTTAAGGATCTTAAAGCGAACTTCAAACCATTAATAAAACTACCAATCCACAATCTCATGGGCAGTGTTAAGAGTAGGTCCATCTGCACTGGCATTGGGATTTCTGTTAAAACAATCAAACAACCTAAGTTAATTTTTATGTGTAAAGGACTCTTTTCTCACATACAACTTTTTCACATAATTATTAAGAATTATGATTTCTTTTATATGTTGATATTTGTAATGTAGTGGGAAAGGTCATAGTCAAGGAGAGAATACTGTCTTTTTAAAATCAATAAAAGTGTATTTTAAGGGGCTACTGTCATGGAAAAATGTCCAGAATGTGGTTATCTTCTGCAGATAAATACATTGTATTGTGAATTCCTCTTTATTTTTTCTTATTAATAAATTTAGGGGCTACATTCAAATGACGCATTTTGTATAAATTAAAATTAAGTATATTCAGATCATCCTCTTGCTTAAGAGTCTGTTGGTGACCAAGCTTAAAACTACTTCGGGGCGCCTGGGTGGCTCAGTCGGTTAAGCGTCGACGTCAGCTCAGGTCATGATCTCACGGTTCATGGGTTCGAGCCCCGCGTTGGGCTCTGTGCTGACAGCTCTAAGCCTGGAGCCTACTTTGGATTCTGTGTCTCCCTCTCTCTATTCCTCCCCCACCTGCACTCTGTCTCTCTCTCTGTCTCAAAAAGAAGTAAAGATTAAAAAACAAAACAAAACTGCTACTACTTATCACTTAGAAAAGCTGGCTTCCAGAGCGCCCGGGTGGCTCACTCAGTCAGTGAAGTGTCCAACTTCGGCTCAGGTCATGACCTCACGTTCCTAGGTTTGAGCCCCACGTTGGACTCTGGGCTGACAGCTCAGAGCCTGGAGCCTGCTTCAGATTCTATGTCTGCCCCTCCCTCACTCGCACTCTTTGTGTGTCTCTCTCTCAAAAATAAATAAGAGTTAAAAAAAAAAAAAAAAGTTGGCTTCCTTAAAGCAAACACAAGAGCTGAAATGATGTTACTGCTTTCATTGTGCTAATTAAAAGAAAAATAAGTTCCTTTTTTGGTAACAAAAATATTTTATTATTATTACTTTTTTAATACTTATTTATTTTATTTGAGAGAGACAGAGCATGACCAGGGGAGGGGCAGAGAGAGAGCGGAAGGCACAGAATCTGAAGCAGGCTCCAGGCTCTGAGCTGTCAGCACAGAGCCTGACATGGGGCTCGAACTCATGAACCATGAGATCATGACCTGAGCTGAAGGTGACTGCTTAACCAACCGACTGAGTCACCCAGGCATGCCAACAATATTTTTAGAGTACAAGGAGGAAAGAGTACTGTTTTATAGGGAAAAGTACAATACCATTTTCCCTAACTTAAAAGCAATGAATAGTTCATATACTACTTTAAAAATCAACTTCACTGAGATATAATTAACAAATAAAATGGATAGAAGTCTGTATTTTGACAATCATCAACACTCATGCAACCAAAGTCACAATCAGGCCAGAAAACGTTTCTTTTAAATGTTTATTTATTTTGAGAGAGAGAGAAAGTGTGTGCATGTGAGTAGGGGAGGGGCAGAGAGAGAGAGAATCCCGAGCAGACTCCATGTTCAGAGCCCAACTCCTGGCTCAATCCCAGGAACAGTGAGAAATCAAAAGTTGGATGCTAGATCGACTGAGCCATCCATGCACCCCAGGCCATGAAACATTTACATCAACCTCCCCCAAATTTTATTGTACCCTCTTGCAGTTGATGCTATTTACAATGTTGGCCCTATGCACAGATTTGCTTTTTGTCACCATAGTTCATCTGCTACAAAGTTTCATACAAATGAAATCATACAGTATATACTATATACTCTTTTCTGGCTAACTTCTTTTGCTCACTATATTTTTGAGACTCATTTATACATACTGCCTTTGGGAAGCCTCTCTATTTATCAGTTACTAGTATTTCATTACATGGACCTAGGATAATTATTTACCCTCAGATGGACATTTGTATTCTTTTTCCAATTTGTGGCTATCACAAATAATAATGCTATGAACATTTATGTGCAAGTATTTATTTTAGTGGGTGTTTCTCAATTTTTATGAGTAAATAGTGAGGAACAGAATTTCTGGGTCATATAATTGTACGTTTGATTACATATTAACACATTATACTTATTATTGGTGCTTTATACTAAGCCATAAAGTCAGGTAGGGTCTTTTTTTTCTTTTCAAAATTGCTTTGGATATTACAGGTCTTCTTAATTTCCATACACATTTTAGAATCACTTTGTAATTTCTAAAAAAAAAATCTGCAATGACTTTCAATGATATTACATTGAAACAAACATAGATCAGTTGGGTAGGACTGTATTTTAACAATGCAGAGACTTGTACTTTATTATGAACAAGATATATTGCCCTATTTATTAGTCTCTTAAATTTCTCTCAAAAATGTTTTGTAGTTTTCATTGTACATGTCTTAGATATATTTGCTAAATTTGCCTTTAAGTATTTGGTATTTTTGTGCTATTTTTAAAATTTATTTATTTTTGAGAGAGCACACAGGAGAGGGGCAGAGAGAGGGAGAGACAGAGAATCCCAAGCAGACTCCACGCTGTCAGCTCAGAACCCAATGTGGGGCTCAAATTCACAAACCATGAGATCATGACCTGAGAAGAAATCAAGAATTTGACACTCAGATGCCCCTTTATGCTATTTTAAATAGTTCATTAAGGTATAATTGACATACAATAAAATTCACCCTTTTTAGTGTGTAGTCCTGAAAGTTTTTACAAATGTGTATAAAAACTACATACCATATATGTGCTATACACAAAACAGCCAAGATATAGAACAGTTCCCATCACCCCCTAAAATTTCTCCATGCCCATTTATTATCAACTTCTCCCCTGACCCTTAACCCCTAGAAAATACTGATCAGCTTTCTGTCTCTATAATTTGGTCTTTTCTAGAATGTCATATAAATGATATTATCCCATTTCTATTGTACCTAATTTTGAATCTGACTTTTTTCACACTTAGTGTAATAAATCTGAAATTGTCCATTCTGTTGTATGTATCATTAATGTATTCCGTTTTATTGCTGAGGAGTGCTCCATTGTATTGCATGGATACACCAGAGTGTATGTACCCATTCCCCAATTGAGGGGCATTTTAGTTCCAATTTTTGACTATTACAAATAAAGTTGCTATAAATGTTCACTTAGAGGTTTTTGTGTGAACACAAGTTTTTATTTCTGTGGGGTGGATGGAAGTATCTGGATAACTTTATACAAAATTGCCAAAATGCCTATACCATTTGACATTCCTACAAGCAGTGTATGCGAGTTCCAGTTGCTCTGCATCTTTGACAGAACTTGGTAATGTTGGTTGCTTTTATTTTAGACATTCTAACAGGTATATAATAGTATCTCACAGTTTTAATTTGCATTTCCCTAATGACTAATGAGGCTGAGCATCCTTCCTTGTGCTTATATGCCCCGTCATGCACACAACTGATCAACTCCTCTGCCCATTTTTTTAAATTGAATTGTCTTATTATTGAGCTGCAATAGTTCTCTATATATATTCTAGATAAAAGCTTTTTATCAGATATGTGTTTTACAGATTTTTCTTCCAGTTTGTGGCTTGTCTTTTCATTCTCTACCCATTGTTTTCTAAAGTTCTTAATTTATATGAAGCCCAACTTATTTCAAATATTTCCTTATGGATCATGCTTTTGGTTCAAGACCTAATAAATCTTTGTATAACTGAAAATAACACAGATATTCTCTTATGTTTTATTCTACATTTTATGGTTGGGGGTTTCATATTTGGATCTATGATACACTTTGGGATGATTTCTGAATGAAGTAAAAAACAGATCAAGGCTCTTTTTTTTTTTTTTCCATATCCTTAAAGATTTGAATAGAGTTGGTGTAAGTTCTTCCTTACTGTCTGGTAGAATTCTCCAGCAAAGACATATAAGCCTGAATTTTTCTACTAAGATTTAGCTCTTAGATAGCACTACTTAGATTTCAATTTCCTCTTAAGTGAGCTTTGGCAGTTTTCTTTGAAGGAACCTACTCATTTTATCCAAATTGCTGATTATCTAGGCAAAAAGACTTTTTAAAAATATTATTCCTGGGGCGCCTGGGTGGCGCGGTCGGTTAAGCGTCCGACTTCAGCCAGGTCACGATCTCGCGGTCCGTGAGTTCGAGCCCCGCGTCGGGCTCTGGGCTGATGGCTCGGAGCCTGGAGCCTGTTTCCAATTCTGTGTCTCCCTCTCTCTCTGCCCCTCCCCCGTTCATGCTCTGTCTCTCTCTGTCCCAAAAATAAATGTTGAAAAAAAAAAAAAAAGTATAAAAAAAAATATTATTCCTTTATCACTTTTTTTAACATCTGTAGTGTCTATAGTGATGTCTCTTAATACTTTCTCATAATTTGTGTCTTTTCTCCATTTTTGCTAGATCAGTCTCTGACCATTGGTCAGTTCCATACTGTTGGTCTATAGATCTATTTTCAAGCCAGTTCCATACTGTTTTGATTACTATAACATATCTTGAAATCAGAAAATATGCCTCCAGTGTTCTCCTTCTTGCTAAAATTGCTTGGGATATTTGGAGTTTTTTGTAGTTCCATATAGATTTCAGAATTGTTTCTTCTACTTCTGAAAAATGCTGTTGGTATTTTGATAAAGATTGCATTAAATCTGTAGATTGCTTTGGGTAGTATGGACATTTTAACAATATTAATTCTTCTAATACATGAACGTAGAATGTCTGTTTGTGTTTTTTTCCTTTCTTTGAGCAGTGTTTTATAGTTTTCACTGTACAAGTCTTTCACCTCATATTTTCACATAAATCCTTGAAAATTCTTTTCTACTAAGTCTATCACTTCTACCATTTCTGGTTTACTTCCATTAACTCTTTTGATCCTGGTTGTATGTAACATTTCCTCCTACATTTCCTGCTTTTTCATAGGTATACTTTTAAAAAAAAATTGAAGTACAGTTAACATACAATGTTAAGTTAGTTTCAGATGTACAACACAGTGGTTCAATAATTCTATATGTTATGCTAAGCTAATCACAAGTGTAGCTACCATCTCTTACCATGGAATGCTATTATAATGCCTTGATTGGCTATGTTTGCTATGCTGTACCTTTCATCCTTATGATTTATTCATTCCATAACTGGGAACCTGTACCTCCCACTCCCCTTCACCCATTTTTCCCAATCCCCTACCTCCTCCCCTCCAGCAACCACCAGTTTGTTCTCTACACTTATGGGTCTATATCTACTTTTTCTTGTTTGTTCATTTGTTTTTTAGATTCCATATATAAGTGAAATCATATGGTATTTGTCTTTCTCTGCCTGACTTTTTTCATTTAGTGTAAAAATAGAAATGCTATATGATCCAGTAACTCTGCTACTGAGTATTTACCCAAAGAAAATAAAAACACCAGTTCAAAGAGATATATTCAACCCTCTATTTATGGCAGTATTATTTACAACAGCAAAGATACAGAAGCAACCAAGTGTCCACTGATAAATAAATGGATAAATAAAATATAGTGTGTGTGTGTGTGTGTGTGTGTGTGTGTGTGTGTGTATGATGGAATGTTACTTAGTCATATAAAAAAATGAGATCTTGCCATTTGCAACAATATGGATGGACCTAGTGGGTATAATGCTGCCAGAAATAAGTCAGAGAAATGAAGATACCATATGATTTCATTTATCTGTAGAACCTAGCTGTACTTTTTAAATTAGATGCCAGATTTTATGAATTAATGTGAGCAGTTGGACTTTGTTGTCTTCCTTTGAAGACAACATTGATATTTGTCTTAGCAAAATATTAAGATAATTACAGATCAGTTTTATCTTTTCAAGGCTTATTTTTAAGCATTGTTAAGGCAGCTCTAGAGTAGTATTTCCTCTAAGGATAGTTTAACCCTACTATTAATATATAATTCTTTGAACATCTCTATGGAATACCTGACGTGTTCAGTGAAATTTCTCCCATTTGCCTGATAGAAACTCAACAGTCTCCCAGCCCTGTGTGGGCTCTGGAAAGTGTTCATTTCACAGCTTCCCAGCAGCTGCTCTTTCCTCTGACTTACAGATTTTCACCCCCCCCACACACACACACAGATTTGTATTCAGTCTAATACTCAAGCAGACTTTCAAGCAGATTTCTGAAGCTCTTTCTCTGTATATGTCCTACCTTTCTAGTATTTCTCCCCTAAAAATCCTTTGACCTGGTCACCTTGAGCTCTATTCTGTGTCTCTTCTGTGCAGCCAGACAAGGAGGCTCATCTTAGGTTCTCTCTCCCTACACTACACTCTGGATCCTGCATCCAGGCAGAAAGCTCAGACAGCTATAGTACTTACCATGTTTGTTTCTCTTCTCTCAGGGATCACAGTCCTGCATTCCCATTGGACAATGTCTAAAACAGGCATTCTACATATTTTTCATGGTTTTCTATTTGTTTGGAACAGATGAGCCTATCCCATACCAGACACTCCTTGTGAGTAGAACTCAAAAGTCTCATGTGCCTTTTAAATATAGAATGCTCATCTTTTCCACCCAACCTTTTGACTACTTAATTCTATGTAAACAGCATTTGCAAGAAAAGCCAGTTAAAGAAAAAAAAAATGTCTTCAATTGATAAGAGTATATTCTAAGATTACATTGAAATAAAGATACAAAATGCATTTAATAAAATTACAAAATTAAAAATTACAACGCTTAAACCTCACTTTGAGAGTCTGGACTAAACTTTTACTGAAAGTTTTCCCTGATTGAACACAAGTGTTCTTCAAAATACACTACATTAACTAATGCATGGATGCTCTTACCATATCCTTTCCAAAACCATGAATAGCTGATTCTGATTCACGATAGGAAAGAGAAAATTGAAGGGATACAGTGTCTGAGTTGGGGTGAGTAGACAATTGTAGCTGGGGAGGAAGAGAGAGAAAACAGCAAGTGTTTCCCCAAAGAAGAGCCGAACTTTACAGTGTCTTCTAACTAATGTCTTGTGGACGTGCTGTGTGGTGGAGGGACCAGGTGGCAATACTGAAGTGGGGGCTTCGTAGACAAGGATTCTGCCGCCTCATCACAATTTCTGTCAACGTGTCCATACGCCTCTTGCTTGCTTCAAGAGCATCACTATATTCTGTTTCTTTATGGTCCTATATTGCTAACGTTTGACCATCACATTCTGTTTACAGAGAGGCCTCTGTAAAACTGTGGGTATATGGAATGGATGATTTTGTATTCAAGTAAGGCTTGAGTGCCTCACATGCTAATTATTATATTTCTTTCTGACTCACAAAACACTTTTAAAAATAAGAATAGATAGCATAATGCCAATATATACAACACATATCAAAGCTATTATTTAAAAAGACTAAATTAAAAAAAAAAAAAGACCGCATTATAAATATTCATGAAGGGCGTGGATATCCTCTCTCCCACATTCCCTCTTACTAGGTCATAGACGTGGCTGTTCTCTCTTCATTAACAAGCCATTCAGAATCAGGTTGTAGAGCCTTGTGAAGAAGGGCACAGGGGTGAACATGAAGGCCTAGCCTCATGGGACAGTTGTCATGGCAGCAGAAAGTGAGGGTTCGATTTTTTTTCAGATTGTACCTTTTCCTATTGGCCAGAAAAAAATATATGCACATTTGCCTTTTACTGTGTAAGAGAAAAAAAAACGAAACAAAACATCTTTTCTTTGATGTAACATAACATTCTGCTTAAATAGAAAATATACAATAAGACTTCCAAAAATTATATTTAAAAATCATGCCTGGAAGGTGAAAAGTATAACAAAACAATGCCTGACAACTGAGAAGAGAACATATTGGGGGAAAACACTCATGGAACAACATTCCCTAATTTGGTCATAATCATCTGTTTTTATGTGAAGGTGTGTGAGCTTTGAAATCTGAAAACCCTCATTAAACTAAACAGGCTTTCAAAAAGGCTCAGAGGCTTGTAAACTCAGCTGGAGCTTATTACAAGATCAGTTCTGTGTTTCACAGAGGCTTTGTGGTCGTGAGCACAAACATCTGAGATAAGTGATTTCAAGCTCACTCCAAGTTTCACTGTAACAAAACTGGCCACTGTGAAAATACGGCCAACAATCACGGCACTGGTCCTAAGCTCTTTAATTCTACCCTATGCTGGAAACCTCTGTGCTGCTGTGTGTATCATTTGGCATTTTTGACCACAGAGCACAATTTACTGTTACATTTCAGTATAAATTCATGGCTGGCCAGACAATGTGCTCCAGAGTAGAATAAATACATGTTTTAATGAGTTGCTGAAATGCGACCTGGCCAACAGGAACTCTAAGGAACAAAGGGTGCTTTTCCACAGTTGAGGCCAATCACAAAGGGCAAGAAACAAGCAATACCAGAAACAAATTAATCTATGATTCAGTCAAGTAGAAAAAAAGAGAGAAAGAGAGAGATGGCCTAATTAGGAAATGAAAATACACTGCCAGTTTACTTTTGCTGAAAGGTGACGAAAATCCTCGAATTAAATTATTCTGCTCAATAACAAGACACATCAGGCACCTGAATATTGTACTCTTCTCATAGAAGAGGCTTTCCAAGTTATTTTCAAAGACCTCTCCTGTTTGTGACAAGTGGTGTCATGACTGGCCACCCTTAATGAACAAAGAAACTAGAAAGGTGCCACCACTTGCTAGTTTGGCCAGAATACTCCCTCAGTATTGTTGCTGGAGTACTGAGACAACAAAGATACATTATGAGCAACTATTTTAACAAGAACGCCTAAACAGCTGGGTGAAACTCTATCTTGATTCCCTTGTCGGAGTTGCACCTGAATGATGTCTGCATTGAGCTGTAAAAGCAGGAAAAGTTAGGCAGTTGATGGTGATTCTGAAAGCAGTGGATCCTTAAGTCAATTGGATCCTGCCGAGGGATGTTGTGAGCGAGCACTAAGGTAATAGTCATAAACTTGGATCATTAACTCTGCCTAGGAAACTAACCTATCCCCTTTTTAATGACCTCACAATTAAAAAAAAAAAAAGTCTGATAACAAACCAAAAATTTAAGTACTATATATAAAAGATAAGTACATGAAAAAACAAATTCTTAGTGAATAACATGATTATCATGTACACAGCATTACAGCTGTATCAACAAACAAAATTACGAGCTGGTTTAAGCCCATCAAAAGCATGAACACTAAATTTTCATTTAGAAACAGAAGTTATAAAGTGAAAATGAAAGGGGAAAAGAAAAAGTGAATAATTCATACTACCTGAAGGCATATTCCTGAATTGTATTCAAATTTGGGCACACGCTCTTTGATTTGGTGATTTCACAACCTCAAAAAGACACACATGAAAAGAATTCCATCCTAGGACCACACAGCTATGCGACTAATTTCTGAATGTAATCTTAGGACACAGAAACCAGAAAAAAAAAAAAACAAAAAACACACATTTTAACCTTTCTTTTTTCCTCCTGCCCTAACTCCTCTGCTCAAGCCCTCCTGCCAAGCCAGGCAGAAACGGAATAGTATTCCACCACAATAACTAAGAACCACTGTCAAAGGTAGTGCTTTGCTCTCTCTCCTGGGTGGCAGCTGTTATTATAGATTCTTGGTCGAATCATTTATCTCTCAGTCCAAAAGATGTGATTCATGAAAATAAATATGCAATACCTATTTTCATGAAATGTTTTTAAAAGCCTTTGCATAATTCCAATTTCTGGAATGATGATGGCTAAATGATAGTTCCAGTGGTGAAATAAGATGATGTATCATACACTGCCCAAGCCATGAAAAACGACACAACTGTCCACTGCAGAGCCAGGAGCACATGCATTCTCCATTTTATCTTGCTATTTTCTGGGCCACGGGCATGCTGTCCAAATGCAGATAACTCTGGCAAACAATCCCGGCCCTTGCCTTCCTCCCTCTGCAGTTCTTTCTCTTGCCCACACCGGCAGTCACATGACTCTCTGCTCCACTAACCACAATGCTTCCTTTGAAAAGGGATGCCTAACACCAAGGGTCTATCAACTTCAAAAATCTTCAAGGACCAAATTTACAAACACAGAAGTCACTCTGATTAGTCCTCTCTCCACTCACATGCCAAAACACTTCCTCTTCTCATTCAAGACAGAACTTCAATTTATTCCACTCTTACTTTCCTAAAGGAAGATCTAGAATCTGATCCATGCACTTGCTTCTGCTTAGATTTCCTTTTTTCAGCCACTCTCCTTTCCATCAAGTTCAAAATCCCATTGTTGAAGCAATCATTTTCATTCATAATTTTACATTTGGACCCTCTGTTTGCATTACAGAAAAGAAAAGTAAACAGAAAAAGATATTGAAAAAAGAAGGAATATATTTCATCAAAGAGAGGTCTGCTTGGAATCTTTAGATTAAATGTGAAATGGCAGATTTTGACTATGAGACTTAAAAGTTGATTGTACTATAAGACACAGAAACATGCATGTAGACTGAACTTGCAACACCTTTGGGGAATAATGCTAGACTAAAAATTCTTCTTCCTAGGGCATATAAATATATTGATGTTATATACCAGATATTGCTAAAGAAGTCTTTAATAAATCACATGCTTATCTTTAAGGCAGGAGATGTGACTCAGTTGATGCATAATTATTAGTAGAAACTTCTACTTTAATTTGAATAGTATGTCATCTATTAAAAAGACAAAGGCAGTAAGGAATGACTTAATACATCATTAACTCTAATGCAGCAACTTCTGGGTAGAGACTTCCTGGAGGTACTTGAAATCATTATTTTGTTGTACATAATTTTTAAGGTTTAAAATAAATGCTCATATCAAGCAATTATAGGTGGTAATAATTAATGAGGACCTCACCAGTGTTGTGTAAAAACATATTATCCTGCATTATACCTTGACAGATTACTAGTCAGTGATAGCTATTAGAAATCTTAGTAGGCACTCTGAAATTATTCACACAACAGTAATTAGGTGTGTAGATGTGCAGCTTGGAAATGGGGAAAAAATGTACTTCACTCTGTCTCACTGAATCCAACTGTCATTATAGAATACTATATATTTTTTATGTTTATTAACAAGGCTACATGGTTGTTCATTATTTTAATGAATTAATGATGATGGATGCATGTGCTGGATAAAATGAAGAATATGACAGCAACTAAAAAGGTTTTACCAAAAATTAAGAATCATTAACTTTGGAGAAGAAAATTTTCCAGAGTTAATTTATTTTATCTTCTCATTTAGAGAAGTAGATTGGTGCCCAAAATTAACTAAGGAATCTATCCAAGGACACAGTGCTAGGTAAAGCCAGAACAAGGGTGAGAAGCCTAATTTCCTAAATCATATTGTTTGATCTTTCCTCACAGTTCTACTTCTCCTAGAAAGGAAATACAGGAAGATTGGTCAAATGTACAGCCAACAGTGATTCAGAACTGAAAATCCTGAGCACTTTTCTTTGCCAGAAAGTGCTGGACCTGGGTTTATAGATTTTGGATTTTGAACAAAACTAAGGTAAATGACTTAATGAACTTTAAAACAGCTATTCTCTGCCAATCTTCAGTTCTTACTAGATAGACAAGTCATTAAAAGGTTCGTGGCAATGAGGAAGGCCATTGAAGGCTGGGGGACAGCAGAATGGACAGCTTTTATAGCAGAAGAAAACTGGTTGGGGTCATTAAGAGAAGGGGGGGCAGTCTTACACATCCTACCTTCAAAGGAGAGTTTTATTATAAGAGAACTATAATTGATATTTAAAGAATTATTGGTTCTTTAGATAAAAAGAAACACATAGTACTGAGTAATACATTTGAAAAGGTTTCCATTAAATTATCTAAAATAAAATTGGAAAATAAAATGTATTCTTATTTGCAAAATGTATCTATCATCTTCATTGATGATAATAAATGAGGGATAATTATATTAGTGTAGTACACCTGTGTGTGTATTTCAGATGCATGAAGTATAATTTTTCATTAAATTAAAATTAAATTGTAAACTTGAACACACGCAGACCACTGACCAGAAAATGCTAGTTTACTATTACACATTTACAACAAAGTATTTATGTAATCTTTAATGATGGCACTAACTCTCAAATTGTTTGGGACTGTATAAATAGCTTGCTCACTTATGCAAGTCAGTTAAAAAAATCAACCTTTAGTAAAATAACTAAATGAATAAACCATCTCCTTTTTAACTGTTTACTCTTATGTTATAAAATGTTTGATTTTGACTAAACCAGATACCAAAGCTATCTGAACAATATGCAAAAAGGAACAGGAAATGGGTATGGGACACCGGCCTTCCAAACAAAGTTCAAAAGCTGATGTCACAAATCTAACCATCTCAAGAGAGATGCAGACATATCATGGCACACCACAAGTGCTCACAGTCCTTCATTCACTGAGTAAATACTGAGAAAACATTTAGGTACTATGCCCCTAGCTAGATATATAATGATAAATGAAGCCAGATATGGTCCCTTCTTCTCACAAGATAAGGAAGGGGAGATTGTCCAAGTAGGGGAGATAGACATTAGACAGGTAATCCCACAAATGAGGGTGTAACAGCACAGTGAGGTAAGTATAATGAAGAAATAGAGCACTATTCTAAGAAGGCCTACAACAAAGGAATATAACAAAGGACTAGACAGGGAATTCGGAAAAGCTTCCCTAAAGAAATGGCATTTCAGCTCAGATACAATGTTCAAAAAGAGTCACTTAGGAAGGAGACTGGCTGGAGGTGAGAGCTGCTGGCAGATCAAGTACCTGTGCAAAAATCTTACATGTTCTTTAACTTTAACAGTAACAGTGATAAGTCTCCTTCGATTAATGAAGAAAGGCAGAAAAAAGTACTCCTGGTTCCTACACCATTACCCCTTCATATCTCACGGTAAGCCACATTGGGACTAATGCCTGGGTCAGGATCTACTTTATAGCCCTGATACCACATGAGACCCCACAAACTGCTTATCCACTAAGAACCCCCTGGACTTAGGGGCACCTGGGTGACTCAGTCAGTTGAGCGCCCAACTTCCAACTCAGGTCATGATCTGGCAGTTCATGAGTTCGAGCCCCACATCAAGAGTGCTGCTGTCAGCACAGAGTCCACTTCAGATCTTCTGTCCCCCTATCTTTCTGTCCCTCCCCCACTCCTACCTGTGCTCGTTCTCTCAAAAACAAATGAAACATTAAAAAAAAAAAAAAGAACCTAGATCTGAATTCAATGATAAAATTAACATTTCTCAAAGCCTATATGTACTTACTCCATGAGAAACTCTATGACAATAAGGTTTGAAATTAAGTTTGGAAAATGTGGCATACACTATACCCTTCTCGAAAATTTGCCATGCACTTTATCATAATTAATGTTTATTAAGAAACCTGTCTCTCAGCACATTTCTATATTTGACACATATACATGTATATATGTGACATATCATATGTATTATGATATTGGTTGTTTACTGATGGGTTACTGATTGGTTGCTTCCCAGAACCACTGTAGAGGTTATGTTAAATAAACTAACATATGCACAGTATTTATAATAGACTCACAGAAAATGATAGGTGTTTGTTTTTGTTATTAGTTAGTTATATAAGTAGTTAGTTAAAAGAAAACCAAGATTTCTTGGTCACTCTAAAAATTCCAGATGGGGGATCACTCAAATGCACACATCAGGTATGCTTTAGTGTCCTGATATTTCTGCTTCATTCCTATAGCTTCAACATAGTTCACATGCTTTCTAATTGGCTTGAGCAAGATCCTGAAACTATAAAAAGCTACGTACACTAAGGTTTTTTTCAGTTCCAGTTTTGTGAATTTTCTGATACAAATGTTCATTATACCTAAGGTACCTTATTTTTACTCAAACCTAACCTATATTTTATGAAAATAATTTAATTAACTAATTTTTAAACAACTCCCTTCCTTATATTTATTAATATTATAACATTTTGGTGTTAATTTCATGTGCTGTACTAGAAAAAAGCAAGGGCCATAGATTTGGATGTTGGCATTGATACTGTGGAATTCCATTGTTCTGACTGTGCTGCTAATGATCCTTTGGTTCCATGGATAAAAATCTCATTTCCTGAAAACCAAATCCCCAAGGAGCCGCTTTTTTTTTTTCTTCTTTGTACTGATAAGCAGGCAGTGCATCTGATTTAAAGGATCAAAATGAAAACAATTTCTCTCAATTACTTAGATGTTCCCCAAGATAGGAAAGAATTTCTTCACCCTCTGTAAAATGCTATACAGCTTCTGGAAAGAATGCTGTAGCATGCAGAAGAGTTAGTAATGGCCAAAGATAATAAAACCACCTGCCACCCCACCCAAAGTAACATTTAATAAATTGGCCTTTCAGTTTAGTCTCAAGGGGCCAGATGTCCTCAGCTGAGCTCTCAGGCAAGAGCAGCCTTGGACCCACCTACATAGACCTCTTGAAGCTTGTATTAAAAAGATATCTGCAGGGTGCCTGGGTGACTCAGTTGGTTAAGTGCCCAACTTCAGCTCAGGTCATGATATGGTTTGTAAGTCTGAGCTTGCATCAGGCTCTGTGCTGACAGTGCAGAGGCTGCTTGGGATTCTCTCTCTCTCTCTCTCTCTCTCTCTCAAGATATCTGCAAAAACACTTATGAATATCTGTGATGACTTAGGACCTTGATTCAGGTTACTGGGTCATGGAGAAATGTATTATATTTCCAGCAAAACCGACTAATGGTCTGCAAGTTGCTCTCTCTCATAATGGCTGATACAGATAATTTACAAAGTATAAAGCGGAATAATGGTGAGAGAGAACAGGTTCACCTGAGGGAAATAATTAAAGAATGAGACCTTGAGGGAAAAAAACCTACAGACGTTTGTGTACGGCAAAAATGAATACAGGTTTCCCCCACTATCCAAAAGTAAAGCATTCCTAGAAAACGTTTCATAAACCAAAATGGCATAAAGCAAAGAGGCAATTACCATCACTTCACATGGAAAATTTTTGAGCATTCTCAGAAACAAAAAACAACTTTTCTTAGGCTTTTCTAATGACTTAGGGCACATCTTGCTAAGGGATGCACAAAATAAATGGAGGTAAAGCACAGATGCTCACGGATACAGTTCAAAGCTGTGGAGACTGGATGCTGACACACTGAAGTGTAGTCCTGGGGAAGGGTCTTTGTGGGGCTACTCTTACTGCCGGGGGTGCGTGCTGCCTTGATAACTGCTCACTGCAAAACAAATGCTCAACACTATTTTTACTTTTCACCTTTTCTTTTGTAAAAGCAGGAATCCTCTTCAAATTCCTTTCAGTTAGCTAAAACCAGTACTAATGGAGGTCTTTCATAAAAGCAAAGTGGCTCAACAAGAACTTTTGAAAAGTGGGGGGATATTTATATATAGGTGACTTCTTATTCTATGACTTAGCATTAAGTAGGTTAATTTCTTTCATTTTTCAAACTTATATAAGGTCATCTATAAATATATATGCTAATATAAAATAAGTTGTTTTTTTTAAAAAAAATTAATATTTACTTTTGAGAGAGAGAGAGAGAGCAGGGGAGGGGTAGAGAGAGAGGGAGACACAGAAACCAAAGTAGGTTCCAGGCTCTGAGCTGTCAGTGCAGAGCCTGACATGGGGCTTGAACTCACGAACCATGAGATCACGACCTGAACCAAAGCTGGACGCTCAACAGACTGGGCCACCCAGGTGCCCCAATAAATTGATATTTTTAAGAAGAAGGACCTGCCAATAACTATACTAATACCTTGTGACATAAATTATTCCAGTACAAGTTTATATTTTTTATTTTTTGGGTGCTTGGAGAACAGTGGTAAACAATATAGACAAATATCCCCCAGCTTCAATAAGATCTAAGATACCCTTCTCTGTTTTCTCAGCCAAAAATTCATGCATTTCCTAGAGTTGCCAGAGGCAATCCCCCAAAAGTTAACTTCTTGTCATTTTTCATCCTGTTACCTCTGTATTTCTATGATCCAATTTGCTTATAATCACAAGACAGTCAAGATGGAAGAGGTCAGTGTAGGAAATGTGTTAAGTGAGACAGTGGGAGAGAAGTTTCTATTTGACTTTAAAGTAGGGCAGTACAAAACCCTCTTCAGAGGAACCTGGTTTACACTGTGACATTTGAGAAATCTGGGCCGTCTGAATAGTGTGGCAATCCCTATTGTATTCTTGAAGGAACTGAGAGTTTATAAGAGGGTGGTCTGTGACTATGTCCTTTCATCTGGACCCAGCAATTGCACTAATTCATATTCCAGGCACCCCTGAACCGAACATGATGTTTTAACGTTCACTAAATACACATATTTATATAAATTTTTATATATCACTCTACATTCATAGAAAATAAAATTCATTAGTTGAGACTGAAATGTGTTAAAAATCACAACACTGTTCATCACAAAACTTCAAATACATTAATCAGAATTCACATTGCCAGCAAAACAGTTGAGATGTACTGTACTTCAAACTGTACCCCATTTCTCTCATCCCATTTATTCTTTTAAATGTTTATTTATTTATCTTTAGAGAGAGAGAGAAAGAGAGAGGGAGTGCATGTGAACGCAAGTGAGCGGGGGAAGGGCAGAGAGCTTGGAAGAGAGAGAATCCCAAGTGGGCTCAGCTAGGTCAGAGGAGAGGTCAGAGAAGAGCCTCTCTAGGGCTCAAGGTCACAACCATGAGATCATGACCTGAGATGAAATCACGTCAGATGCTTAATTGACTGAACCACCCAGGCATCCATTCCCTCATCCCATTTAAAGAAACTTCCCTCACAAGAAGTTTCAGGGCTCACTGCAGACACTCTCACTTGAACTGCCTCCAGGGGAGCGGCTCTTCACATTGCCAGGTTCCATGGGAAACCCTCTGTCCTCTTAGGCAATATGTCAGCAACATGTGCCCCAGTTGATCACTCCCCCCTCCTACAAAACACTTTCTTCTCTTGATTCCAGAATAGTGCATCCTCTTGGTTTTCCTTCTGCTTGGCGGGCTCTAACTTTTCAGTCACTATCACTGAATCTTTCTCTTCCTTCCAATCTATTACATGAATGCTGGAGTGCTCAGGGCTCATTCTGCAGAAAGTCTGTTTTCTCTATTTATAATCACCCTAGAGGATCTCATCCAGTCTCCTGGCTTGAGACACCATATATACTCAGATGACACAAATGTCTATCTTTAGCATTGAGCGTTCCTGTGAAACACAGACCCATCTATCTAACAACTTTCAACATCTCCGGGTGGATACGTCTATGCGGTATTCACATTACCATGTTCACAACAGAAGTCACAACTACTCATCCCCGGTTCTTCCCCTCCACTGCTACTCATTTCAACAAATGGCACCAACATCCAGTTGTCTGGGTCAGAAAGCTTGGAATCATCTTTACATTTTTTCTTTCTCTCTAATTTCACATGGAACCCACTGACAAATCTTATTGGCTCTACAGTAAAGCACGCTATACTCCAAATCTAAAATCTTTCACCCTTTCCACTGCTATCTCCCAAGTCCAAGCCACCCTCTCTCACCCCTACCACAATAACTGCCGGAGCCATCTGCTCTCCTCTTGGATGCACAATCTATTCTACCCATAGAAATTGGACTTGCCCTGGTGTATCAGATCGGAGCCTTCCGATGGCTTCTCTTCACACTTAAAGAATGATCTCTCATTCGTAAGCTGAGCCCACAATGATCTTACTCTGCTATTGCATCTCTGCCCTCATCTTCTGCCACACTTCCTCCACCCTGGTCGCATTACTATTTTTCAAATAAATCATAAACAGTTCTTCCTCAGGGCTTTGACACCTGCTCTTCTGCACCTGCGTGAAATACTCCTTTTCTCAATATTCTTTCACATGTCTAACTCCTTCCTGTTACTCAAGTGCACCTCCTCAGCATGACTTTCCCTGGCCACCCTAATAAAATACAGCTCCTTTACTGAACGTCTTTTATCCCATTTCCTTTTACCTCAGAGAAATCATCACCAACTAAAGTTACGGATCCATCTTCATTTTTATTCTCATTTTCTTTATTTTTTTAAGACAGAGCATGCACATGCAGGGGAGAGGGTCAGAGGGGGGAGAGAAAGAGAGAGAATCTCAAGCTCCCTCCATCCTCAGGATGGAGCCTGATGTAAGGCTCAATCCTGAGACCCTGGGATCATGACCTGGGCCGAAATCAAGAGTCATATGCTCAGCCTACCAAGCCACCCAGGTGTCCCTATCTTCATTTTTAAAAATTGCTATCTGGGGGCACCTGGGTGGCTCAGTCAGTTAAGTGTCCGACTCTTGGTTTCGGCTCAGGTCATGATGTCACAGTTCATGGGATCGGGTCCTGTGCTGACAGTGCAGAGCTTGGCTGGGATTCCCTCTCCCCCTCTCTCTCTGCCCCGCACTTACTGTCTCAAAGTAAATAAACTTAAAAAAAATATTATCTGTTTTCCATCAGCTCCATTAGAACAGGAACATCAGCTCCATTAGAGCTACAACATCAGCTCCATTAGAACAGGAACTTAATTCCATCTGATTCACTATTATAACTCAACAGCCTAGAATAGTGTCTGGTACATAGTATGTGCTCAATATATAGTAGTAAAAGCATGAATAAGTAAGTCACAACAAAGCAAAGTATTTTACCTCATGAAAGTACTGGAGGAATTGGTTAACTATTACTTCATTTTTCTTTAATGTTACCAACTCAACCAGTACTGAAAACAAATTCATGACTTCCCAATAGAGGTTTTACAATCCATCTGGAGACATTTTACAATATGGGGACCTAGCTATCCGTGGATTTAAAGAGATGATCTTTCTTCATACTCTAAATCCACAACTAAAACAGGTCAATGACCTGTATTTACTGGGATGATCTGTTCCCCTTTGACTCCTAAAATAAAAATAGTCTTTATTTTTAGAAACCAGGATTTCCTTTCCCTGCAGAGGTTACAGCCCAGACATATTCAAACACTCAGATGTTTACAATGACTTTGGCAGACTGCTCACACTGAAGAAGCACGTTCCCCCAATTTAGAAATTCCAGGTCTCTGAGGGTCTAATTCTCATTTTCCGTGCCCCTGTGGGTATTTCCTCCTTCCTCCTTTGACTAAATGCAGTATTTTAACCTTATCACCTCCACAAACTTTAGATTAAGCAAAGAAAAGTGGATATGCTGATTCACCAAGTCATTAGATAACCACAGGATCTTGGTTCAGTTCACCTCACTCACTTACCAACTGTCACTCCCACTCTCTCCCACTCTCTCTTCTCTCACTCTTTCTGGGAGGCTTCAGCCTCATCTTACCTGTTCTTGCTGTTCCTTTTGCCTTCCACCTAACAGTCCACTGGTGCACACCTTCACTTCATTCAGGTCTCTGACCAAATATCTTTATATTATTTGCCTCATCGTGTCTATATATAGTACCTCTTTAATCAGTAAAATGTGACCCTCATTTGAACAGGGACCATGTGTTTGATGTATTGCTGTATCCCCGTATGCCCGGGACAAGGCCAGGCACAGAGCAGTTAATCAATAAATAGTTGTCAGATGAATGCTCCATAAACTGAAGTTCCCCCATTAATCACTAAATGAATTTTCATTTATTTCAGAACTAGTAAGAGAAGCCTATTTTGACACCTACTTTAAATATAATTTCTTTTCTTAATTATGAAATGACTCACTTTATTGATTTGGAGAATATTACTGGAATGTAAACAAATTTTACTCACTGCTAAGAACTATTAATATAGTTTGCTAATTTGTGAACTGGCATATTTCAGTACTCTATGATTTTGTTTCACTACTTCTCCAGAATAATTTCCCCACTTCATTCTATACGTTCCTACCACCAGTGTACTATAAATCACTTCAATGTAAGTAGCTTCAAAGAACTACAATTTTAAAAATATAATTCTTCAGCACATATATCAAAACTACTCAAAACACTTTATTTACATGGCTATGGGTACTGTATAATCCAGCTACAGAATTACTATTTGCAGGAATTCCCAATAGAAAATATCAATAAAAGTATTCTAATTCAGGGGTACCCGGGTGGCTCAGCTGGTTAAGAGTCCAACTTTTGATTTTGGCTTAGGTCATGATCTCACAGTTCGTGGGTTCAAGTGCCACATCAAGCTCCACGTTGACAGTGAGGAGCCTCTTGGGATTCTCTCTCTTTCCCTCTCTCTCTCTCTCTGTCCCTCCCCTGCTCTCAAAATAAATAAACAAGCTTAAAAAATATTCCAATTCTATCAACAATTACAGTCACAGCTATAATTACTGACTACATATAATGTGCTATAATTTCAGTTTTTAAAATACTGTAGAAAAATAAATTGAAATCTCTACAACCAACTAAAAGGCATGTTAGAGAAATTAAATATAAAAAATAGTTAAATAAATGAATCAGAAAGACCTGTAACAGTACATTTGTCTGGGGAAAGTCTTTTTGAATCATTTAAGCTAATAAGCCTTCTGATTCAGGATAGCAAATGAAGCATACACACATTAAAGTTTCATTTCCACAAATTCTACTAAAACAACAGTAATGTACAAAGGGGATTTAATCCTTATCACTCCTGAACACGGGAGTGGGGAGAGCAATGGAAGAATCCAAACTTCTAACAAGTACCAAGAAGATGGAAATCTGACAGAAACAGATCACATATAGGTTGTCACCTTTTCTGTGCATATATTTCCATGGGGACTCTGACTGTGATTTCCCTCAGTATAAGGGTACAGGGAGCAGGAATCTCATCTGTGTCATTCACTACTACATCGTCAGAACCCAGTACGTTCCAGGTGCATAAGATATGTTCAATACATAGTTGTCTACTGAAGGAATAAATAGTCAGCAACAGAAAACTAAAGAAATGGGGGCACCTGGCTAGTTCAGTTAGTTAAGTGTCCAACTTCAATTCAGGTCATGATCTCATAGCTCATGAGTTTGGGCCCCACGTTGGGCTCTGTGCTGACAGCTCAGAGCCTAGAGCTTGCTTCAGATTCTGTGTCTCCCTCTCTCTCTGCCCCTCCCCTACTCACGCTCTGTCTCTGTCTCAAAAATAAAAATAAACGTCAAAAAAATTTTTTAATTTTTAGAAAATTAAACAAAGATGAATCATTTTAATGTATTACTATGCCACCTTTAAAATCCAATGCCAGTCACATATGAAGTTCTCAATAAATATGTTCTGACCAAATGAATAAATGGTGAAAATAAAATCTTTAATGTTGTCAGAAATTTGCCATGATGCTCCAGTAAATGAAAAAAAAAAAAATGATAAAATACTATACACAATGAAGACCTTATGTTGTTAAAAATAAATGCAGTCATAGAAAAAAGACTTGAAGGGAATCCAAAAATATCAACTAGAGATATATCTAGCAACGAGATTATGAAAGACTGTATTATCTTCTGTGTTTTGCAGTTTTCAAGTTTCCCACTACATATGTATAATCCACTTATAATTAAGGAGTGGGGGGAGGGGCAAGCTATTGTATAAGAGAAGGATTTAGTCCTGCCATTCTCTTGGAAACACCATGCTATCTCTTCTCCCACTCTGTAGCCAGCCAGCTCATACCATGTTCTGTGCTAGACTATAGTCCCGCTCTTTACACAGGAAAGGAGGCAAAAATGGAGATGTGGAAAGCAGGTGGTTAAAAAGACAGGCAAGAACCAGGCTATGGGTTGTGCTCTTCATTCTAGGATAGAATTTCATAGCTTACTCAGGTTAGAATATATGTATACGTGTCTTTTCTGTCTATGTTAGGATGGTATGCAGGTGTGGCTGTTTCCTCCACCATAGTATAGTCACCAGCAGCAAGATAGGAAAGAACATGGCTGAGGTGAGGCAAAACAGGTCATGCACACCCAGTGTAACCACTTACTTTTTGGTCATTACTGATCCAATCTTGGTGTCACCTTCCTTACCAACGTGCACATAAATCGTGTGGCTGTCTGTAAAGTCATCAGAACAGAGTCTGGCATATAGTAAAGCAGCATGAATAGTCAATGTTATTATAATTAGTTATTAGTAAATATGGAAAGGAGATGATATAAAGTCAGTGACTGAAAGATGAAACCCTATACCTCTAAACCCTTAATTAAGCACAAATTCAGTATCTATTTTTCTCCTACCATGTGCAAGATTGCTTTAGAGAAGATATAATAAGTTGCAGGCAGAATTAGTAGGGATGTACACCAAAAGCACACGAAAAGTTACAAAGCAAAAAATATTAGAAAAATGTGTTCAAAGTCCCAATAAAAGAGGTATCGCAGGGTACCTGGGTGGCTTAGTCGGTTAAGCATCGACTCTGATCTTGACTCAGGTCATGATGTCATGGTTCAACATGGGATCAAGCCCCACGTCAGGCTGCATGCTTGGGAGCCTGCTTGGGATTCTTTCTCTCCCTCTCTCTACCCTCCTCTTCTTGTGCTCTCTCTCGAAATAAATAAACGTTAAAAAAAAAAAAAAGAGGTATCACAAGGAGAGTCTGATGAACTGCCAAAGGAGTTATTTTACTGTGTCCTCACCTTGTCTGGAATGAGGTTCACTGCAGCTCATAGTAAGGCTCCCTTGAGGTGTGATCAATATTCTAAGAAATGTGGCCCAAGGGAAGCCAAGTAAGAAGATCAGTTCATTCAAGCAAAACAAATTTGTGAAAAATCATCTATGAACTTTAACATTTATTTAGCTTGTCATAACTTTATATCATACACTTTTGTGCCATACCCTTTTAAGAGTATGCAGCGTGACACAGAAAATATTTGTGATTAGCTAGAAAAATTTCTCTTCCCATTCAAAAAATCTATCCCCCATTGGTATGTGTTATAGTTGTGTGGTGGTTTTTGCCATTCTATATCCATTCCTCTCTTAGAGAAGAACATTTCACATTTTGGTAGAGGAAATTACCATTCCATCTTTGGTCCACCAACTGTACAAAGAAAGAACAGTTCCTCATCTGGTAAAGGGATGACAATGTAACCCAAGATCCACTGTGCTTTGAGCATATTTGAGCTGAGTGACACAAGGGCATAGAGGGGACAAGGACTCAACTTTTAATTAAATAGGGGATCTAGGATATTACTGAGGCCTGCTCAATCACTATTTACTATCCTTTAGCTATTCCCATCCCTTCTTGGAAAAGCCTGAAAGTGGCTATCCCACTTTCCCAAAGTGAGGAGAGGTCATGTGACCTCATTCTGGCCAATGACACCCATGAGTCAGTCTACTGGCAGCTTCTGGGAACACATTTTCCTTATTGATAAAAGGATGAGGCATGCAACAGACACGTGAAAAGATGCTCAACATCACTTATTATCAGGGAAATGCAAATCAAAACTACAATGAGATATGAACTCACACCTGTCAGAAGGGCTAAAATCAACAACTCAAGAAACAACAGATGTTGGAGAGGATGTGGAGAAAGAGGAACTCTCGCGCACTCTTGGTAAGGCAAAGTGGTGCAGCCACTCTGAAGGAAAGTATGGAGGTTCCTCAAAAAGTTATAGAATTACCCTATGATCCAGCAACCGCACTACTAGGTATTTACCCCAAAATACAAAAATACTAATTAAAAGGGATACATGCACCCTGATGTTTATGGCGGCGTTATTTACAAGAGCCAAATTATGGAAACAGTCCAAGTGTCCACTGACTAATGAATGGATAAAGAAGATGTGGTATATATATATACAATTGAATATTATTCAGCCATAAGTAAGAATGAAATCTTGCCATTTCAACAACATGGACAGAGCTGGAGTATAATGTTAAGTGAAATTAAGGCAAATACCATAGGACTTCACTCATATGTGGAATTTAGGAAATAAATGAGCAAAGTGGGAAAAAAAGAGAGCAAGAGGGGTAAACGAAGAAACAGACTCCTAACTATACAGAACAAACTGATGGTTACCAGAAGGGAGGTGGGTGGGGGATGGGTTAAACAGGTGATGAGGATTAAGAAGGGCGCATATGATAAGCCCCAGGTGATGTATAGAAGTGTTGAATCACTATATTGTACACCTGAAACTAATCTCATACTGTCTGTCAACTAAGTGGACTTTAAATAAAAGCTTAAGAAAAAAAGGATGCAGCATGAAAATTAAGCTTTCTCACTACCCTGTCTCCTCTGATATCTCCTGCTTTTATTCAAGTTTTGTATGACTATGATGTCTAGATTACGGGCAAGAGTCAATACACAAAAATGACCACTAATTATTTCCTCCCCTGTATCCATGTCCATTCAGCTGTCCTGTCATTTTTAGTGTTCTCCCACTCTGGCTCTGAGATTGACCATGTGACTTGCTTTAGCTAAAAGGATATAAGCAAACATGATTCAAGTTCTGTGGATTAGCATTTATGTTCTCTCGCCACATGCCACTGCCATGTGAACAGCACACACATGCATATGCACACACGTACACACACACAAACTGAGAAAATTTTCTTCCAGTATTCAGAACTCTTATTCAATTCAGCAAAGAACTCATTCATGTCACTGATGAACATGTGAAGTTCTGACATCCATCTTTTTGGTTTCATTTTCATCTTACTGGTTAACATAAAGTTATAAACCAACAGTCATGTCAAAACAATAATCACTGATCATTTACAACCATAGGCTGCATCCATAGGCTATAAGAGTTTAGAATAAAAACAGACAAATTATTCTATTAGATATAATTGGCTATATGGAATTTATAATAAAGGGTATTGCACATTTTATTTTTTTTAAGTTATATTCCATACCACATTTTATATCACTGAAACTTATAAGTAGTTTTTTCAGCATTTCTTGTTAAACATTTACCAACATACTACGGAGTATGATATATTACACCATCTTGCCCCGTAAGTCCCAGAGGCTGAGACAGAGAAGAGATTCTTCCAGTTTTTTGTCAATTAAAAAAAGATAATAAATTAAATTCTTTTCCTCAAAGAAATGGTGCTCAACTCTTTGGGAAAGAATGACATAATCTGTGAAAGTGGGTTGTAACTTCCTTATAAACCTGCAGGGAAAGCTAGAATAATGGTTAGAGGTGGGGTAGGGAGCTGGATTTCTAAATACAAGAACTTTTTATTTGTGTTTCTCCCCAAGAATGAACAATTATTTCTTTTATTATATCCAGGCTGTCTGAAATGTTTGCAACTATTAGAAATAGAAATCAGGTAACAACTTCTTATGTGGGTCTCATTTTTGAGGACCCGTTAGGACATCACCAATTTAACATAAGGTCACAGACCAAAATATGATATTAATTGATACAATGATTCAATTTAATTTTTCTGATTGTGTGACATCATCAAAGAACAACCTAGAGTCCCCCAAAAATGTAAAAGCAAAGTATTTAGAAAAAAAGTTTTCTGATTTCCTGAATTTTTTTCATAACCTTTACTTTCTATTAATAAAATATGTGCGTGAAAATAAATCAAGGAACCTAGTTTACTCCCTCCCACCATTTTGCTCCCAAAGTCACGTTAGGAATAGAGTGTGGGAGGTGTGCAGGTCAGATCTCTAGGCTGAGGAAAATCAATCTCTTGGTAGAAAGAAATGGGGAGAGATGTTGTGTGACTGTTTGTTTGGAACAGGAAAAATATGGAAAGAGAAATAACAGGATAATAGATTTTTTTAATAGAGAGAGGAAAAAAAATTGGAAAAAGCAAGCTGATGTGGTGAAAAAAAACGTAAAAGGACTGAGCCAAGAAATGTAAATGACAGTACAGAAAAAATTAAGCGGCATACAAAAGAAATAGGAAAAAGGGGGGAAAAAATGGAGCCAGAGAGAATGATTAGTTTCTAATTTACTGTGCCATGATGAGAAGCCATTCTGCTAATGCTTGCCAAATTTTCTCAAATTTAAGTAACTAGACATTTTTTCCCTACATCTTAGCGGCCTGGGTCCTTGAGTGGCTCTCATTTTCCTAATAGCTATAAATGAAGTCAATAGGAGGTTGGTGTTCACACAGTATTCTTACATATTCTGTCTGTTAAAGTCTACTTTTGATATACTGATTTCTTGAACATTGCGTAGACAGTAGACCCTTGCTATTTCTGGCAGATAGGATTCATTCCTCCTTCTTTTGGAAATGCTATCTATGCTTTCTGCTTCCTTTGGCATGTCTTTTTTTTTTCTTTCTCTTTTATTCCTAAAATTTCGTTCCTTTTCTCTCTCTACCCGAGGGAAAGCCATCATAATATGCTTCAAAGATTCAATGTGTATCTTTGGTTTGTGTATATATGTATACATTTGATTTATATAAATAACATTATGCAACATATCATTTTAGTCCTTTTTTGCTTTAGAGATGTATCTATGTTGCTATATACACATCAAATCCATAGTTTCTGTCAGCTGCACTCTATTCCTTGGTGTCCTCTATAATCTACTTAACTACTTTTCTAGTGGTAACACTAAGATTTCTACCAACTCACTGCCCCCACAAACAATGCTACAATAAATATGTTGATCTCTGCTCCTCATGTGTCTGTGTAAGAAACTTCCAGGCCATATGTACCCAAACTACTAAGTTATAATATCTGTGTGATATCTGTATAGTTCAACTTAACTAAATAGTACCAAATTGCTCTCTAGGATGGCTACACCAGTCTACACTTCCACCAGCAATGCCTGAGACTTCCTTTTTTTTTTTTTTTTTTTAACTTGAGTCTTCCTAATTACACCAATACTCATCAATACTTGGCAGTATCCAACTTTAATTTTTTTTTGCATTTTAATAGGTAAAACGTGACATCTCACAATCCCTTTAGTTTGCATTTATCTAATTACAAAATGATTTGAGGTAGTGGGCATTAGTAGTTTCTTCCTCTGTAAGTTAACCATTCATATTCTTTGTCTACTTTTCTTTTGGTGTTGCTTTTTTGAAACTCCTTGTATTCCGCATATTGGTCCCTTGTTGGGTTTTAGATGCTACAAATATCTTCATCCATTTAGTCTCATGTTTATTAATGTTGTTGATGGTGTCCTTCACTGAGCAGAAATCCTGTAAGTGATGTCATCAAATTCATCAGTTCTTCATTTTATGATTTTGCTTTTAAAATTTTGTTTAAGGTGACCTTGTTCCTTCTCTCCATTACAAGATAGTCTCTTTAATTTTCCTTGATTCAATTTATAATTTTAGCTGTCATACTTATGTCCTTCATCTACTTGGGATACACCTTTCTGTGTAAGATTAAAAATGAGTCAGTTTTATTTTTTTCCATATTGTAAGCCAATTTTCCCAATATCATTTACTAATCAATGCATCTGTGCCTCATTGATCTGTGGTGCAATCCTTTATCATATATAAAGTTTTCCCATATACTTAAGTTTCATTCTGAGCATTTCAATTCATTCAGTCTGTCTGTTCTTATACCTATAAAACTTAAAAATAATTACTATGACATGGTATTATGTCTTAATATTTGATGGCCAAATCTCTCTGTTTTCCTCTTCTGGAGGTTTATTCATTTATTTCTGAATTCTTATTTTTCCACAAAAATGTTGTAATAAAATTAGTATTTTTTAATCTAACTGAAATTGTGATTAAGGTTAATTTAGGGAGGTTTGATATATTCATAATATTAAATTGTATTACCCTAAGAGCATAGACTGTCTTTTTATACATATCATCTATTATGCTTTTTATCAGAGTTTTAACATTCCCCCATGAAAATCTTGTATGAACTCGATTATGTTAATTTCTAGATTTTTAATACTTTGTATTGCTTTTTTCCCCCCATTGTGATGTCTAGTTGATGTCTCCTAGTATAGAAAACCATTATTGATTTATGAAAGCTGATTTTGTATCCAGGACCATGGTTAACTCTTTTAATGGTTCTAGTAGCCTGCCTGTAAATTCTTTCAGTTTTTCCTTTTAAGATAGATGGTCATTTCATCTGCAAAGAATGAGAGCTTTATCTCTCTCATTCCAATCCTTCCATTTCTTTTTTTTTTCTTTTTTCTAAAGTGTTGTCCTTTATCTACTCACTTTTTAATGTTCCAAAATATGTATTGAACTTTTCCATAAAATATAATTATTTCTGTAAGTCTTTTGTACATGATACTTCCCAAATTAAGAAGTACCATTCTAATTCCTTATTCCCAAGATATATTTTTCATAAAAAGGTATTAAACCTTATCAAATGCCTTTCTAGGATCGATTAAGATAATCATTTGATTTTTTTTCTCCTTTAGATGAATTATTCTGACATTTTTTAAATTATCAAATATCAAGCTCTACTTTATCTTGATGCATTATTTGTAACACACTAAAGGATCTGATTAGCTATTGTTTTACTTTGGGTTGTGGTGTTTACATCACATGAAAAACAGACCTATAATGATCTTTTCCTCTGTTGTGCTCATCAGGCTTTAGAGTTAAAATTACACTCGTCTCATTTGTGAGCTGGACAGCTTTTGCTCATTTAAATTTTCTAGAAGAACTTTCAACAGTAGGAATCAGAGTTCCTTAAAAGTATGGCATAACTGACTTATAAAGCCAACGGTTTTCAACAGTTAATTGGCTAATTCTAACCCTTATTGCATCTAGTGCCAATTGGAGCATTTTAGATCTTTCTAGAAATGGATCTATTTTATCTAACTTTACAAATCAGACATTATCCTTAGGAGAAGCGAGTGTACCCCCAGCTCTCAAGGTGGGGCATGTATTTTAAACCTACCAATCAGCAAAATCTGTTACCTTTGCTACAGTGGGTGGTTTAGGGACTGGGGATATTAACTTAATTGGCCCAGACAAAATAAAACCCAGAATTTTTTTGTGAGGAATTGGAAAAATGAAGCTCTCAATTGCCTGGCTTAGTAGCATAAGAATATGAACCTAGGAATCACGAAGGGAGAGACTGAACTCTAGAGGCTCACAGTGAAGACTGGAGCCAAACGTAAGTTCAACTAAGCCAGGAATTAAACCTTGGTGGCACTGCTTGAGTCCTGGATAAAACTAAACCTACCCCTGGTCAACACGGTTTGGCATACCAAGTTCCTCAAGAAAAAGTTGTTCAACCAACTCCTAAAAATTTTGTCCTAAAGCCTCAGCCTGTAAATTCTTCGTGGGTTACTGACCTCTCCCTCCCTTAAAACGCTGCCTGAGGGAAGCTGTTGACTCCCTGGACCTTGCTATGATATCGTGAGCCCACATTTGTTGCTTGCTCTCAAGTATATTGGGACAGGAACTTCTTACACAATAGACTTGATCTCACTTTCAGACCGTGGCTTTCTTTTGACCCTGTGAACAACCAGTTTTCTCTTTAGCTCTCCACCCAATCAGCGTAGCCCCACACTACCCAGATCACAGTGTCAGTGTCAGATTTTCAGATAAACTGGAGATTTACCAATTACCACACCCATTTATCACTCAATTTCCATAGTTAGTGTGGACATAGTGTGACATTACTGTTTCATAAACCTAATGAGAAAAAAAAAGTGAAAAATATCTTGATATATAGTCATATCTTTATCTACATCTATAATGGTTATACATATATATTTTTTCCTCTAGTAAATTCTGGCATTCTCAATATCCCCACTGAGTTTCTAGAACATATGATATCATTTCAAAGACATATGACAGAGAAACAATGTTTAGATTTCTAAAAGTGACACAAACTGAATTTTAACTGTAACAAACTGTTGTACTAAGCTATGTTTAAAAACTTTACATTTAGAAACAATGACACATGCTGCCAAAGTCTGTTTGAAGTGTTCTTCCTCTGCACTATGCATAAAGACTTTCTATGTTTTTAAGTCAAAATTTAATCAGTGATGAAGGTATATTCAAGATTTTGACAATTTCTTTTGTGTATTTTGAAAATATACACAGGGTCATTCATCTTTTACGAATTAAACTTTCAAGAATAAAAGCAACATTTCAAAAAAAACCTCCACTAATATTCTTTGGAATACGACTTTAAAGCAAGACATTTTCACCAGAACTGTCCAATGTCTGTCCTTTATTCTATTCTTGATGGAAGAAAATAGGACCAGTGTGGATACTGAATACTTAAGTGATTTCAGGAACTATGCCATTGGTCCCTCCTGAACCTCACTGCAGGCTGGAGTCTTTGCCATGTAATCAGAAAGTCTGAGGTTCTGCGGACAAAGTACTGTGAGCCTATGTAGTGGCAAAACCATAGTAGTGGTCTCAGACTTGAGAGATGTGTTACTTCAGAAATTATGTAAAAGGCTCAGGACTCACCAAAACACCTGCCCTTTGAGATAGCTGTTCTTGAATTCCATGAAGAGGGTAGAGTGGCCAAGGACCAATTTCTATGCTTCTTTCAAATTAAATATACTGTCTAGTAGAATAGACTTTTCGACTTTGAAGCCCCTGTGTCTTAGTGCATTCAGGCTGGGTGGCTTATAAACAGAAGAATTTATTCCTACAGTTCTCCAGGTTGGTAGTTCAAGATCAGGGTGCCAGTGTGATTGGGTGAAGGCCCTCTTCTGGATGGCAAAATTCTGTTTCTTCTCAAGGAGGATAGGACTAGGGAGCTCTGTAGGGTCTCTTTTTACAAGAACACTAATCTAAAAAACAAAACATATGAGTAAACAAACAAAAAGCAGAATCAGACCTACAAATATATAGAAGAAACTAATGGTTGACAGGGGGGAAGGTGATAGGGGAAGGACAAAATGGGGCAAGGGGAGTGAAAGATACAGGTTTCCAGTTACGGAATGAATAAGTCTCAGGAAGAAAAGGTACAGCATAGGGAATATAGTCAATGATATTTTAATGGTGATGTATGATGACAGATGGTAGCTACCCTTGTGGTAAATATAGCATAATGTAGAGAGATGTTTAATCGCTATGTTGTATACCTGAAACTAATGTAACATTGTGTGTCAACTATATTCAATTTTTTTTTTAAGGAGCGATAATCCCATTCAGGAGAGTTCTACTCTAGTGACTTAAGCACCTCCCAAAGACCAAACATCCTAATACCACCACACAGGGCATTAGGATTGCGTCCTCTAGGAAGACACAAACATTCAGACCACAGCACTCTTATATAATATAAACTTCATCATAAATTTTAGATTTACTTGTCTGTGTAGTCAAAAGATTAAAAATCATTTAATTATAACCCAGAGTTTTCAACTATTTAGAAAATAGTAATTGTAAGATATTGCATATGATTATTAACAAAGATAAGCAGAGTCAATGTCACATTGCCAGTAAACTGGAGCAGCTCCATACCTCCGTTAATGAGTAAATGAAGTCCGTTAGCTGTGTTACCACATTCTCAGGTTCTAGCACAGTTCCTGGGCATACAAACATGCATCACACTAACTCCTAAGGATTCTGTGGTGAAAGATATTTCCTGCTTTCAAGGAGCTCCCAGTCTAGTAAGACAGCTCCAGAACCAGGCAGTATTTACACAATGAGAAAGCTAATCCAGGGTGCCAAGAAAGCACGGATGAGGGATACCCCACTCCACCTGAAAGCTACATGGGGAAAGTGTCATCTCACCTGAGTTTTGAAGGCTGAGGTGAAAGCTGACAAAGAGAGAGGGGTATATGCAAATATACAGCATCTGTGAGAATGACTAAGGATTGAGTATAGCTATAACAAATCATATTTCTGGAAAATGGTAGGAGAACTAGGCAGGGAACAGTCCACAATTGCTATGACAACAACTTTTTGTTTTATGGTGGACACAAAAGAGTTTCATTGTTTTGGGTTTTTGTTTTTTTTTTGTTTGTTTTGTTTTGTTTTGCTGTTGTTTTTTTTTTTCATTTTTTTTAATGTTTCTTTATTTTTGAAAGGAAGACACAGACAGAGCATGAGTGGGCGAGGGGCAGAAAGCGAGGGAGACACAGCATCTGAGGCAGGCTCCAGGCTCTGAGCGGTCAGCACACAGCCTGTCATGGGGCTCAAACTCACAAACCGTGACATCATGACCTGAGCCAAAGTTGGACGCTTAACCAACTGAGCCACCCAGACGCCCCTGTTGTTGTTTTTTTAAATAGAAACAATGCCTGATCATAAATGAGGTTTCCCACAGACTGGCTTCAAGGGAGCAAGAGTAGGAGCAGCAGGGATCCACACAGGACATGCTGAGGGCCTTATGAAGGGCAGAGCAGTGGGGGAAGAGTCAGGAGCAGTAGATTTGACGAGGAAGGTGAAGTGTGCACAAGGAAATGGCAGAGTCCGGACAATGCTCAGATATGAGGATTGAGCCGCCAGGTAACTCATGACATTCTCTGAAATTAGAAGACAGTAGAAGAGCAGACTGGACAGAAGATGAGGAACTGTTCTAGGAGCTAAGAAATGCCAGGATGCAAGGTCTGTTTCCTGGGTGTGCCTCGCTTTCTGAATGCGCTGCTCAGTAGCTAGTAATTTTCTGGCAAAATTATAGTTTCCTACAGGGTAAATAAAAAGCTCTTCTCACCAAGAGAGGAGGATCAAAGCAGAGAAAGGGGGAAAAAAAAGAAGAAAAGAAGATACGTCACTGAGCAGAGGGGAGAATGTGAAAGAAGACGGAAATGAAAGAGGTCCACAGAGCAGAGGGGTGAGGGAGGGAATGTGTGAACAGGTGAAGGGGATTAAGAGATACACACTTCCAGTTATAAAAATAAATAGTCACCGCGATCAATAGCACAGGGAATGCAGACAATAATACCATAGTGACTTTGGATGGTGAGAGACGGTAACTATACTTAATATACAGAACTGCCGAATCCCAATGCTGCACACCCAAAAGTAATATATCATTGTGTGTCAACTATATTCAACACAAAATAAACTACTTCTCTTGGTTGGGAAGGGAAGGGAAGGGAAGGGAAGGGAAGGGAAGGGAAGGGAAGGGAAGGGAAGGGAAGGGAAGGGAAGGGAAGGGAAGGGAAGGGAAGGGAAGAAGTGAAAACCACAGAGAGTAGAAAGAGAATAGAGAGTAAGCCAAAACTGAACAGTTGTCCATACTTAACTCCTAGGTGGCTACAGTGAGTCTTCAAACCCTAGTGACCCAGCAAACCATGAGAGTAAAACTTCCACACACAGCTGGCAGTTCAGCAGGAGGTCAGAGACCTCAGACATTTCTTTGAGTAAAAGCCTGTTCTCTCTCTGAGGGAGCCAAGGAAGGAAGGGATTCAGCGGGGTGTATTTTACTTCTTCTTGCATATTTTCAGATAGCTGACAAGTATATAGCTGTAAAAGTTTAATTACAATATCAGGATGCATTTATATCACATTTATAAAAATTCCTTAATTGATCTTTAGAGCACAAGAGGTTCAAATTCCACCAAGGTGTGGCTGTAGTCCATACTTCATTTTTTTGACCATTATTTTAAAATTGGGAGATTTCGCATAATTTCTGATTTCTCTTCTAATTTCTTCAAAGTTGGGACTAAGAGAGGCCTCCCTCTTCACATGCAGAACATGATGATTCTGAAACCTTAACCTATCCCGTATGAAGAAAAGAATCTTGTCACATCAATTATTTTTCATACTGAAGTTATATTCATTTGATAAAAGCACATTCCCTTCCAGTAGAAATAAGTTTAAAAAAAAAATTTTAATGTTTATTTTATTTTTTGAGACAGGGAGAGACAGAGCATGAACAGGGGAGGGTCAGAGGGAGGGAGACACAGAATCGGAAGCAGGCTCCAGGCTCGGAGCTGTCAGCACAGAGCCCGACGCGGGGCTCGAACTCTCGGACCGCGAGATCACGACCTGAGCCGAAGTCGGATGCTTAACCGACTGAGCCACCCAGGCGCCCCAGAAGTAAGTTTTTAAATACAAGTGTTCTATACTTAGGACTTCTCCATTTGTAAACTTTATATACAAGACTAAAGCTGTGCTCCAGAGCAACAGTGCGTCAACACTGGACACACGGTGTTCATCAGTCATATGTGGTCATTCTGGTCTGAACCATCGCAGGGTTCCCTAGTCTAAGGAGACTTGTATTTGTGTTGGGTTTTGAAGGCTCCACAACTGTAATAAGCACACACTTCTGAGACTGGGTGCATAGGCAGTGAGAGCAAAAGGTACTACTGGGATGAAGCATACTAGTAGGAAGCAAACAAAAGAAGAGGAAAAAAAAGGAAAAGAGTAGTTGAGACTATGCCAAGCACACATGGAATTCGCCTCAAAAAGCATGTGAATCATCTGGTGGGAGGCACAGGCCCAGATAATGGGCCCTACATAATTTAAAAATAGCAATCTTGGGGCGCCTGGGTGGAGCAGTCGGTTAAGCGTCCGACTTCAGCCAGGTCACGATCTCGCGTTCCGGGAGTTCGAGCCCCGCGTCGGGCTCTGGGCTGATGGCTCAGAGCCTGGAGCCTGCTTCCCATTCTGTGTCTCCCTCTCTCTCTGCCCCTCCCCCGTTCATGCTCTGTCTCTCTCTGTCCCAAAAATAAATAAACGTTGAAAAAAAAAATTAAAAAAAAAATAGCAATCTTTCTATTAGTTGAAAGTAAGCTCAATGATTAACCTGGCCACTTCAGTAACGTGGGTGAAGCACCTTCACACTTTAGGTAACTTTAACCACTGTCCTAACACTAATTTGAAAATGTAAACATTCCAGAAGCCACTGCAAACAACCGCATCACTAGCCCTCCTCATTTGGGCAGGAGTTTAGAGCGTGTGCAATTTAGTGACACTGAGAATAAGTTTGGGAGTTATTTTAGCCCAAAAGGGAGGCTTCTATTAACATGCCTAACACTGTACTTTGATGCAAGAAATATGAGAGCACACATAGAAATATAAGAGCCACAGGCACGGTGGTAGAAATTGGGATTGTGTGTCCAAGGCACCAACCTCATGTGAGTGAAGGACCAGTGCACCGTGGCAAAATTAACTAAGTGAAAACTCTTCGAAGAGAGCACTCATACAGAAAAGTTTATACACATATTTTCTTTATGACTAAGAAACTGCCTATTAGTTACTGGCAAATCCATCCTATAAAGATGGATTTCAATTTTTTTTCACATTCAGGCTTATGGTCAAAAGTTAAAATAACCTGGCTGACCTACACTTGATTGTAAACATATGCAAAAGGCTTCAGAAATACAGAAAGACCTCCCCAATGCTATTAAATAAGAGACTATTGTGTCCAGTGAATGGGCAAGAGCCATTGTTTACTATTTTTGTATGATGGCAGCTTTCAATAGCTCTCTTATTTTCTTTTTAATAGGCAGCATTCCATTCAGCCAACCCCAAATTCCCTCCCTCCCCATGGTGGAGAACTTGTTCTGCATTCTCCTCTCCAGGGCTACTGAGTTATGCCAGTAAGAGAGCGCACACACGGTTCAATCCTGCTTGCACGAGCACTTCATTAGAACAGCTTCTGGACTGCCACGGAGCTTTAAGGGGACACTTAGATTTCACCAGCTGGAATTTCCTCAACTTCAGCTAACATTAAACACGTTAGAAAAATTACACATAGGGGAATTATTTCTTGATTACCACCTAGGAGCTCCATTCTACCAAGCCTTACAACCCAACTCATTCCACTTCAGTCTTTCTAGATCCTTTGCAACATATATAGATATTTACCCTAATAACAGCTTCTTGTTAATTTTTGTCTCGGTAGCTTGTATTTATATAGTTCCATTGTAAAAGTTTATTCTAAATTAAACTCTTATAGAATTGGTGGTCCTAGGCACACCTTTCCTTGCCAGATTTCATAATGTTTTACTTTTAATTACCATCTTAACTTCTTATTTTAAGCAACCAGTATTTAAATCCCTTTAAAATACAAAATATGTGTCCTTGTCTCTTGAAGGATATCTTGTTAAACATAACTTGAAGTTTTAAACATTAGCTTGAAGTCATAGTAAACATCAATAGTTACTGAAAGCAACACAGTGGGCCATCAAAAGCATGGGTATTTTAAAGTTCTGGGCTCAATGCTCAAATTCATCAACTAATTTGGGACTATCTCAGCCTTGGATTGCTTATCCACAAATAGGGAATAGGAACACATTTCTCATCTAGTTGTTGGGATGACTAGGTTAGATAATTAACAGTATTCAAAAACTAAGTCTTCATCATTTCTCTAGAAGGCTAGAGTGCACTCAGTATGCCAAGACAGCTCCACAGCACTGCACTTTTAGAGTGCCCATGCTTGATTTTATGCCTATTGTCCATTTGCCTGTCATGGTATCACAAGCTCATGCTATCACTGGTATCATTATAGTATCCAGTAGTGTAACAAGTAAAATAAAAAGAGAGCACGGCATGTAATAAACAAAAGAAGCTTTCTTGTACACAGAAAAGAGTTCTCCTTCCCCCTTGCAAGCACAACAACTACTATTTCCCTAAATAAAGAGGTTCTTGAAGGAAAATAGGAGAAGAGGTGTTCCAAACTGATTTATAACAGCTGGGCCAGTTGCAACTGTCCAATTCTTTTGATAAACATATGAGTAGCCTCAGATAATAAGCAAAACATGTTTTAATGCAAACAAGTCCTAGACTGAACTAGACCACAAGTTTAAACAAGCATTAGCAAGCAGGCATATACCATTATTCTACCTATTACTGTAGACTCTTAACTCTTAACTCCCCTCTCTTAGTCTTTTCAGGCCCTCCAAACACCACTCTGCATGAAAGATTCACCATTCCACAAGATTCAGCTAGTCCTCTAGTCAATCAGGAGACAGAATACTCCTTTGAGTGGACCCAGGAGAATTCTTAATCAAGGGGCTTTTCTCTGAAGGGGTTAACTGTTCTACTTGTAAGATTCTTAGACACCTTTCATTCTAAGGGTGGAGGTACCTATATAACTCCTAAGAAACCACACTGGTCTCACCATTGAAGAATTCTTTCTAATACCCATTTTACTAATTAATGAATGCTGTGGTTCATATTTGTATGTGGCTCATATATATTTATACATTTACAGATATTATATGAATTTTGTGGTTCAATATTTGAAGTGTTCTTAATGACTCCCCTTAGGCTGCAGACTCCCCTCAGAGGTCCCTCTTATATAACTGACTGTGCCTACAGTGGAGCGTAAACTTCAGCATACACATACTCCTGCCTAAAGTATTTAAAAAGTAAATTGAAGATTAGTAATGAGAAGGAGGGGTGGTTGTGAATACTGTTAATTTTGTGATCCTTGTGGTAGGGAGAATAAAAGGCAGAAGCTTCACATCCAGGAAATGTAGCCCCCATGGTCTTGGGTGGTGCCCTAGGGACTTCCATAGATGCTCAAAGTACTCAGGATATGGTTTGTACCTCACAGGAGCCAGGCAATGGACAATAGGCTGGGAACTGAGCACCTAAGACCTAATTTTTCCCCTGGGATTCCTCCTGCTGAAGGATCTGCACAGAGTAGAGAACTGACTACAGTAGCTCCTCATCTAGTTAATATATATTGTCTGTTGACTTCTGGCTCATCCTGGATCTAAATGCAATCTAGGCAATCGAAATTATACCTCTCTCTAACTTGTTGATTATAATTTGCTTTAAATTTATAAATGAGAATAGTCTGTACTGATTCTTTGTAAATAGATTGATTGGATTTTTAAAATGGCATTCCAATCATTTTTCAGAACAGAATCACCTAGGGAGACTTTTTAAAATTAGATTTATCTTATCCCACAGACATACTGAATCAGAATGTCTGTGGTAGAACCCAAGCATACATTATATGGGGGTTAAAAAGGAAGATCCTATTTGATGCTGACATACACCCTTGATAAAGAACCATTGGAGAGCTGTTAGTTTTTGATAATGATGAACTAGATTTTCAAACCAATCTTCCTCTACTTGGGCAGGATGGGGGGGAGATTTTATATATATATATATATATATATATATATATATACACACACACACACACACACACACACACACACACACACATACAGACACATACATACACATATATATACATGTATATACACACAGTGTGTATATATATATACATACACACACATATATACATATACATATACATATACATATACATATACATATACACATATATATAAACCTGCCCAGCATCTCATACACACACACATACACACACACACACACACACACACACACACACACACACATATGTGTGTGTGTGTGTGTGTATACATACACATATATATGTACATATATACATGTATATATGTGTACATATGTGTGTGTGTATACATATATATATATACACATATGATGCTGGGCAGGTTTTGTTTTAAATAAATCACCTTAAAAGTATCAAAGGACTGACAAGATAGTAAAAAATCATCAGGTCAGTACTGATGAAAAAACAGGAACCCAGAGAGAGAAGCTAGCATGGAAGTTTTCTTTCAATGAGTGCATTAAACAATCCTGACAAATTTCAAGATTCCTACAGATCTGAACTTTTGTCTTCATGGCCTCACTAGTAGAAAGTGACTGAAATCAAAGCCCCCAGGCTGACAGAGGGTGCGGGAAATCACAGGAGATCACCTTGGCAGAAACAAATATAGTTTTCTTTTCAGAACTCTTTTCAGAACTTAAATTAGGGTACAGGTGAAGTAAAATGGGTTTGCATCCCAGACTGGCGTTATGAAGATCTTCTAAAGAAATTCAAGCCTTGAACTTGGTTGGTGCTGGGCTCAAAGTGCCTCCAGGCGCCTGGCCGAAGCAAATACAGATTATTTCTGGACAAAGTTATCTTAATTTCAGAACTCAACTAAACGTGACTATGTTGAAATAAAGTACTGTACTTCTGTTCATCAAAAGACATCATAAAGAAAGGAAAAAAGGAAGCCACTGAGTAGGAAAAGAATTTGCAACACATA